>NC_068937.1:56368834-56719092 GCF_016801865.2 Culex pipiens pallens | reverse complement strand
TATCTCATTAAAAGTTGCAGAATGTGTTCGACACAATTGTACTTGATGATATTTGAAACTGGCGATTTCGCAATACGATTTTTAATAGATATTTTATCGGTTATCTAATTTGATTAAACCTTTTAATAAATGTTCAATTATTTAAATGTTAAAATAACCCCGATCAACAATTTTTCTGCATGTTCTAAGTTTTCCTCAAGAATACCGTGAATTTGAACTCTGAACTCCAACATACCGTGAATTGTGAACTTTAAAAAAAATAGACCAAAATCAGTTCGGTCATACAAATTGCATGCAATGTTTAACTTGCGATGATCTACCTTAGATATCCATACAAATTAAACACGCCCTAAAAATATAAAAATTATCAATTCGCAAATACCGTCACCAGGAGTGACATTGGTATGACCCAATCTCACCTCCCAGACCCAATGCCTCCCTTGATGACAGTACTTAATTGTGGTGACCTCTTTGAAATTGCATTTTTTTACATGTTTATCCGACCTGTGGCAGAAATGTAAAAAGTCAACGGAATAATGACTTTTTCAATCCTTATTTACAAAAAAAAAGGAAAAATACCAAAGAGTGATGAATTTGATTATTAAAATCAATGCAAAATGAACGTTTATTTTAAAAAGTTTAGTTGTACAAGATTTTTTGAAGATTTTTTTTTAATTTTAGACAGATGCAAATGATTATTATTCAAAGTCTATGTTACCCTTACTCCTGTTTTTTTGCTTAAAAAAATCCGGGGGAAAAATATCTATTTAAAAAAAATAAAAACGTCAATGCAAATAGACGTGCAATCGAATGAAACAATCGTTTGAAAATTGACAAAGGTCCTTTACAATATTTGGATGAAACTTTGTCCATGCATTCCCTATGGCATAAGAAGTTATTTTGCATCATTCGTTTTTCCATACAATTTTGGCGGCTGGTCATACAAAATAGGTAATATCACTGTGGGTAAGAAGGAGATTATTATGCAACTTGCATGCACCTCGGAAATTCCACCTATTCTGAGTCAGAAAAAAAAAATCCCAAAATATTCTGTATAACTGATTTTATTTCGATTTTAAGTTGAAAAACCTAATACATCACCTAAAACCTCAAAATGATGTAAATTTTCACAAAGATATCAATTTTTAGTTCCCAAAAATATTCCTGACATAGCACACCTTAAATCGATCCATAACTTGTGCCCCAGAGTCATCAGGAGGTCGTCGCCGTCGTGTTAACTTGTCGCACGTGCATTTTGGACCAAGTTTAGTTATGAGCGACATTTTGTTCAGCTCACAATTAAACCTCTACTTTAAATCTTCATAGATCCCCAAAATTCGATATCAATCCTGCGATATTCTATAAAAACCGAAAAAAAAACTCCGTGCATTGATGTCACTCTAGATATAAAAGAAGTTCAATCATGTCGTGCTATCTTGTCACTCCTTGAAAATTGATGTAAGTGCGACAATTGGCCAAAGGGATTTCAGGTCAGAACGCGTATTGTAATTATAACTCCAGCAACCAACTTCAACCAAAAATCGGGACAATGCACAGAATGGTCAGCCAAACAAAACGTGTTTGCGTATACTCTAGCTTTTGTTTATTCAAGGTCAAACATTAAAATGCGTTTTTCTCGGAACGTCGAATTGGCGGGTACGACAAGATAGCACGACAGCGTCGAAGAGGTGAAAAATATTGTTATTTCTTTAAAAATATTTTCTTTTTGCTCTGGTAAATAAACTGTCATGTCTGAATGCAAAATCTGATGTTGTAGCATTGTTGCAAACACTATGAAGAACAATTTTGTAGAAAATAGTATGATATTATATCCATTTGAACGGCTTCTATAATAAATCAAAATATTAGGATGTAAAAAACGGATTAATTTTGTGCTAAAAGGATAAATTTAAAAATAAAACGAAGTATTATATCCATTTGAACGGCTTCTATAATAAATCAAAATATTAGGATGTAAAAAACGGGTTAATTTTGTGCTAAAAGGATAAATTTAAAATAAAACTAAATTTTGCGGGTATTTCAGAACTTGATTTTTTCGATTCAATTTTTTAGGACTAAAAGGGGAGTTCTTCCAATATTTTTTTTTATTTTCAAATTTCGCTTTATTTAATGATTTTTTCGGAACATCCCTAAACCTCGTGGACATTTTCGGTGGGAATGGAGGTTGCGATTGTCCGCGCTCCATACAGAAATATATTTTTGTTTTGTATGGACAATTGACCACAGGGAGGGGGGAGCGTTGATATTTCAAAAAAAAAATCAACATGGTTTATGGATGGTCCCTTTATAACATACAGGATTCAAACCCCTAACTTGTTTTAGTACATTCCAAGGTTCATTCACATTTCACATTGAAATTCGAGAAATAAACATCGATTAACAATCACGCTTCCGAAATTGCTTGTTGACAACTGCTGCTATAGTTCAAAATTCAATTTCACTCTATACACGGAAAAAAATCAATTCCCGTAATCGTGAATTAATTTCACGAATTTGAGATCCACGGAGGAATTTATTCATGAGTATGGTGCATTTGCACCATAAACGTGAATATATTCCTTCGTGGTTCTCATAATCGTGAACTGACTTCACGGTTTCGAGAATTGTTTTTTTTCTGTGTAGGATTCCGTATATTACTGTTCTTTATCGCGATGCAAGACAGTCAAGTTTAATCGAGCGAACTTGCCAAACGGACGAATACTGCTTATGCTTATTCATTTGCTTCAGCTTGCAGTCTCTATTTTCTTGCCTGAGCATTTCCCCCCACTCTATGCTGGCGTGAGGAAGCAAAAATCTAGATCTTGGCGACATAAAAGAGAGAGCGAATGAGAGCAACAACCAACCATACTTTAAGGCAAATTTAATCGCAAAACTTTTTGGCTTTCTTTCTAGAAGCTTTAGCTGCCAAGAAAATCTAGTTTTCAAGAGCAAGGCATAAAGTTGGGATTTTTTCTTCGTTAGCGGCAAACTCAAAAGTTTTGGAGCAGTTCATCAACAGTTCATTTGCTGGCTGACTTCTATGATTGTTTTAGGTTGTTTTCAGACAAAAATTTGATTGCGAAAAATAAAAAAAAAGTTTTGTTTAAAATGGTTAAAAACTAGTTCAAATAGCAAAAATGAAGTACTAGTTAAACTGATTTAAAATTATCAAATTTTGCACTCAATAAACTTGAGCATTTGTGTGACAATCCGGAGCACAGTTCTTTTCTAGAAACATTCATTCACTTGCACTTTGCAGGCAGCACTAAAATACTTGTCCTAAATTAGCACCAAAGGAAGCTGCAAAAGCTTTTACGACACTCGCGCCCGGCGATTCTCTCTGGTTGTGGCTCCGAACAATTGTGATTGTGGTAATAAGCGTTCCGAGCTGTAAAATTATTGCATGTGGAAATGAGAAAGAGCGAAAAAAAATCCCAACCTCAACGTTGCCGTGAAGCTAGTTTGTGGAATTTGTAATAAGGATAACTTCCGGATTAATGCTGGTGAACGATTAAATATTATTGCTTAGAACGAGGACAATGTCTGTCCTGGTTTTGGAATATCATCAACAGAAAGGTGCAATTTACTGTAACTGAAGCAATTCTTTCTTTCTCAAAGTGATGTTTTTTTTTTTTATTTTGGCTAAGATTTTCCATAAAAGCATAAGATGGAACCAGGGGGATGCTAAAGGCCGCCATCTTGGGTGATTGAGATTGATAACGCACGCAAACTGTGCACAGTGAAAACAATAATATTTTTTTAATAATAATTCATTTTTTTGATATAAGAACTACTGTACTAAGAGTCAAATTATACAGTAGTTAAGTTAAACGATTCTTGTGATAAAAGTACAACTTTAAATGAGGTCATCGGCCCGATGTGTGCTTAATATCCCAACTTTAGTTGTATATTTTGCAAATAAATTGATAAGGCCGATGCAAATATTTAAAAAAGTTTTTGTCCCTCGGCCCTGGCCGAGGTCAAGGGGGGGGGCAAAAAAATAAAAAAATATAAAAATTTAAATAACAAGCCATAGTCTTCACATTTAAATGAAAAAAGTGTTTTAAAATGCATTTTACACTAGTTCAGTTATTTTGCAATCATTAGTTTTCAAAAAATCTAAGATCTGACAAGAACAAAAATTGTATCGAAAAAAAAGATTTTGCTTCGAAAATTTTCAAAAAATCATAAGATTTTTTAATAAACCCAAACATGCTAAAAATGATTTTAAACGCAGGAGAATGTATTTTAATTTGATTTCAGCTGGTTGCACTTGAATTTTCATTGAAATTTTGAAGTTTATTGTAAAAATATTTTTTTTGCCCCCTGATTTTTCGGGCCAATTTTGAAGGGGGGGGGGGGGGGGTGACAAAAACTTTTAAAAATATTTGTACCAGCCTAAACATCACCTCAAAAACATAAACTAACTTTTAAATGTACATTGCGGTAAAATTGTACATAAAAACAATAATTACTATATTTTCATTTTTTGCCTGCAGTTTTTTTTTACAGTGCGCAGTAGCTTTGTTTTGGTTCCGTAACGAACAGCTGTTCTTTTGTGCTGGCGCCGTAATTGACAGCTCCCTTTTGTTCTGGTGCCGAAGTTGACAGCTTGTGTTGACTGCGGTTGAGCTGCCTGTAGTGAGATATAGATGTCGCCCCCCTGGATGGAACGGATGCAATAGAGTTATCCGCGGCCTACTCGGGGTTAGTAGGGAAGGGATTGATGTTAAAAGACAAGGGAAGGGAAGAGGGATTGTGTAGGGGTCTTGGTTGGCTCTGCTGGCCTTTGTTTTGTCCTCCGCCGCAACTCGGTGTCCAGCTGCTGGGGCGATCTTGCTTTGCTTCCGGTGCAAACCAGAAACGACAGCTTTATGTGAAGGCGAGTTATACTAACTGAAGGAAAACTAACTGGAGAAAAACTAAATGGGCACGCTACTGCTTAAGAAATAAAACCTGAACAAGTTGCATTACATATTTCGACTTAACAAGATTTTTTTATGTGTTTGGCCTTTTTTGCGTAACTTTGATTTTGTGTAATCTAGTAAATAAATTTGTATTTTGTAAATAAATATTGCGCAATTCCCACTAACTTGGACTTTGCACCATATTATTGCTATCGATCGCACTATTGCGACTTGTCAAACTGCCTTGGGAAATTTAAATTTTCCTCAAAAACAATCAAAGCGAGCCGAGGTTGCTCGCTCGTTTTCACCTGTCAATTGCACTTTTAAAGTGCAAAAAGTTCTGTTTGGTGGAAACTGCGACTGGAAATGTAAATAAACGAAACGTGGTTGCCTTGTTGTCAAAAGTGCGGGCTAAAATATAAAACCGATTTTTTTTTCTTTCAAAATTACACAAATCAAGTCATTCTCATTTCCCAATTGTTCACCAATATTATATTTGCCATAAAGAATTCCAAACCCCTTTCCCACTCAGAATCGCTCGTAAAAGAAAGTTATAATATATTCCATATGTGAGTTGAATTTGCCGGTCGATAACCATGCGTGGTCAACGCACTCCTCTCCGGAACAGTACCGGGAAAAAAAAGAACTCCCAAACGAACCGACAATTCCCAAAGGGCGGCAAACTTTTCGATTTTTCGGTGACGGGAAAAAAAAAAAAACGGAATCGACGTAACACCTTATAATGTGGCCCTCTTAAACCTTGCGGTTTCGTCAACGGATCCACAGGTGTGTATCGTTCTTTTTGCGACAAGACTCCGCCTCCCGGGTCTCCTAAGTGTGAAGGTATGGGCACGGGGAGAGGGCACCGAATACCTATATTTACACTTAGAATTTTTTGCGTCCGCCCCGGGATTCGAACCGGCGACCTCTGGATTGTGAGTCCAGTGCGCGGTCCGATTGATCCACACAGGCAGACAGGAAGCATGATTTATTGGTTGGCCAGCAGGGAAGGGAATGCTTTACATTTTTTATTCGTAGTCTTTTGGGACATTGTTGTTGTTGTTGTTTTCATTGTCTAGCTAACCTGGCCGTGGCCATCCTGTCTCCTGCGGGTTTGTTCCAAGTCGGTGCGGATGGAGGCCGCGGAAACCGGAAGTGCGGTCTAGAGATTCTTTGAGAGTTTTACTCTCGAGTTTTGCTGGAAAACGGTTAGCAGCGTCGTTGATATTTTGGGTTATGTTGTACCAGGAAATGGGTAATACTCTACCAACTCACACGAAACCTTTGATTTGCGTGAAACTTTGTCCTAAGGTGTAACTTTTGTCCCTGATCACGAATCCGAGGTCCGTTTTTTGATATTTCGTGACGGAGGGGCCGTACGACCCCTTCTATTTTTGAACATGCGAAAAAAGACGCTCAACCAAACCACAAAACAGACACATTTTTCAATAATTTGCAGTCTGAAAAGGTGATGAGATGGAAATTTGGTGTCAAAGGGACTTGTTAAATTGATCGCCCGATTTGAAGGCGTACCGTCATCAGGGGTTACATTAGGTCTGGGGGGGGGGGAGAAAAAATTCCGAAAAACGTTTTTTTCGTCGAAAAAACACAACAAAAGTTATGAAAATTCTGCCATTTTTCGTTACTCGACAGTAAAAGTTTTGGAACATATCATTTTATGAGAAACTTAATGTACTTTTCGAATCTACATTAACCCATTTTTACACTCTACAGAACTACTATGCAAAGTTTAAATTGAAAAAATTTGTTCTCAATGAAAAGTTACCCTTCTGGGTTTATATAGATTCGAAGGCACATTAAATTTCCCACAAAATGGCATGTTCCAAATATTTTTACAGTTGAGTAACAAAAATGGCAGTTTTTTTTAACTTTTTTTGTGTTTTTTTCGATGAAAAATACGTTTTTCTGAATGTTTGGTACGCCATCAAATCTGGCGTCCAATTTTACATAAAAGTCTCTTTGACACCAAATTTCCACCTCATCACCTTTTCAGGCTGCAAATTATTGAAAAACAAGCCTTTTTTCACATGCTTAAAAGTTAAAAATTTAAGGGGTCGTGCCGCCCCTCTGTCACGAGATATCTAAAAGCGGACCTCGGATTCATGAGCAGGGACAAAAGTTACCCCTGAGGACAAAGTTTCACGCAAATCGAAGAGGAATCGGGACAGCTGCTGTGTGAGTTGGGGAGCGTTCTTTTATTACGTAACGCGAAAAATCGGACTTTTAGACCCCCTCCCCCCCCCCCCCTCGTAACAAAATTTCCATACAAATTTAAAAAATTTTGTATGGAGCGTAACACGGTCTCCGACCCCCCCTCCCCCCCTACTGCGTTACGTAATAAAAGAACGCTCCCTTGGCGGAGAAGAAGACCCAAATAGAAAATTTTACGTAAACATTAAAAAAAAACGCTATATGGGTCATTCCATCTGAAGCGGAACAGCATTTGAAAATTACCCTCTCCGATCCTGCTCAAATTTGGCAGAGCTGTTGATACTATCAAAACATGCAAGAATCCCGAATTTCATCCAAATCGGACCACCCACTCCATTTTTGTATCTCCCCAAAAAATCGACTTTTTGGCGATTTTTGGCCAAACCTCCTAGTTTCAAACGGCGATAGCTCAGGAACCACAAATCTCAGAAGGTCGGTCTTAGACTCAATTTTGAAGGAAATTGGACGTAGAATCCATTTCCGTGATCATAATGTTGATTAATTTATTTTTTCTACCTGTATTGCGCAATTGAAAACTTTAAACGGCCGTATCTCAAAACACCCCAACTTATTTTTTTTATTTGACCTCACCATCGTGTTCCCCGGCCAATTTTACATAAGAATCACCTATCGACAGAAATGAATATGTTTCGTTCCAGAGATATCGAATTTTATAGTTTTGTGTTTTCGAGATTACCTGCATCAGCTTCATTCGCCGCATCTGCTAGAAGCACACAGGCGGGCTGATCAATAACTGCTACCTGGCCATTTATTGAAATAATATTTCATCCAAGATTTCATCATAAATAATCTTCATCAAATTGAGCAAAAATTAACTGTATAATACTCTTGATAATACTGTAGGAAACTGAAGTTTAATCGCAAATGTTTATCTGCTCAAAAAAATTAATGAAGTGAATTTCTGTGTTAACCCACTGGACAGAGCAATGACGACACACAGTAAAGGGCAGAATTGGATTCCGACGGAGCGAGAGGAAAATGCAATTCTCGGATTAGTTTTCAAAAAGCCGTAAGAGCCATTGTTAAACAAAGTCCTTTTTGCATCGGTATTCGACCTACTTACGAAAAACCAATATCAAAATGCTCGAGATTGTTCATCTACACGTCCTTCAAGTGCCCCAAACTTAAAATAAATGAAATTTTGTTTCATTTTCTAGAAAAACGAAAATTAGTGTCAGAGGTCACAATGGCTCTTACGGCTTTTTAAAAACTCACCCGAGAATTAATCTTGTTAGTAACACTGAAAAATAAGTGCACGATACATTATTGAGTAAAAATATGAATTAAAATGAATAAAATTTGTTGATACGTTGTACTCTAGTGAAGGACGATCACAAAGAGTAGGAAAAGGATTTCTGGAATGTATAAAACTGAAAAATGTAAGAAAATCACAAAGTTTGATCTGCTGCAAAGCGGCTAATTCTCCAAATTTAGTTGCGATGATTTCGACACCGTCCGAACAACAGTGTTTTTTTTTTTTTTCATCTGTCATTCTTGGATTCTTGGAACACAATACGGCTGCTGTCCTCACGTTTAAGGATTTTTTTAATTTAATGTACCTTGACCAAAATCATATTTTAATGAAATGGAGCTGGCTCACTATATAAAAATTGATTTAATATGATCAATCTAAACCATAAATCAGAATTATGGTAAAGTGTCAATAATAAACTATAATAATAATAATAATAAAGCAGGTTTTGGGGTTTTTGCTGAATGGCACTATTTTTCTCCACTTCATTAATTTTTTTGAACAGATAAACATTTGCGATTAAACTTCAGTTTCCTACAGTATTAAACAGTTAATTTTTGCTCAATTTGATGAAAATTATTTATGATGAAATATTATTTCAATAAATGGCCAGTTAGCAGTTATTGATCAGCCCGCCTGTGTGCTTCTAGCAGATGCGGCGAATGAAGCTGATGCAGGTAATCTCGAAAACACAAAACTTTAAAATTCGATATCTCTGGAACGAAACATATTCATTTCTGTCGATAGGTGATTCTTATGTAAAATTGGCCGGAGAACACGATGGTTAGGTCAAATAAAAAAATAAGTTGGGGTGTTTTGAGATACGGCCGTTTAATGTTTTCAATTGCGCAATACAGGTAGAAAAAATAAATTAATCAACATTTTGATCACGGAAATGGATTCTACGTCCGATTTCCTTCAAAATTGAGTCCAAGAACGACCTTCTGAGATTTGTGGTTCCTGAGCTATCGCCGTTTGAAACTAGGAGGTTTGGCCAAAAATACAAAAATGGAGTGGGTGGTCCGATTTGGATGAAATTCGGGATTCTTGCATGTTTTGATAGTATCAACAGCTCAGCCAAATTTGAGCAGGATCGGAGAGGGTAATTTTCAAATTTGCACTTTTTCGTGCACAGTTGAGATGGAATGACCCAAGGCGCGGCCGTGGCTGACTGGTCACGGTGTTCGCTTTGTAAGCGAATGGTCCTGGGTTCGATTCCCATCTGCTCCCAACGAGAAAGTATAGGAAATTTAAATCTTGAAACTCTGAACATGAACGAAAAATCAAAGTCGGGGTTCGATCCCTCGTCCTTTGGATTGGTAAGCAAAAATGCTAACCACTATGCCTTCACGACTTGGTGAGCTATGACTGGAATTAAGAATACTGTTACTATCAACTATATACGCGCTGGGTCCTTGTCCATTTGACAAGGGTTCGGAAGTTCTAAATAACGTTTGAATCTGATTGGTGCAAACGTTCTTCAGGGCGGGGCTTGTCGATAAAGCTAAAGTACCTCGCGCTCGGCTAGCCAGCGTAGAAATGGGTCACCGAAGCTCGGCAGAGCTAACACCTTCCAAATGCCTATGCGAGTTATTTGCATGTATAGAATGTAGATCTAAAATACATGGAAACAACTCAATTTGTAAGAAGCGACCGCGTGGTCCCGTTTGGTTGGTTGCACACACACACACACACAGTTGAGATGGAATGACCCATATTCCAAATCACTACAAAGTTTTTCGAGGTACCAAAACAATACAAATTTGCTATAATACTAAGAGTTTAATTCGGCATTCTTAAAACTTGACAAGTGGAACACAATATCTAAACATTATTTAGGGTTCAATAATTAGGTCCTTTGGTTTGCTGATTGGTGCGCAAACTTTGAGCAGCTGCAGCTGCTGCCAAATAACAATCATTTGGACAAGCTCCAGGAACACCCGGAGGACCTCGTAGACCAACCGTACCTAAAATGAAACAACAATATTTAAACTTCAAGTTAAATAATAACTAAATCCATCTTACCTGATTTGCCCGGCTCTCCCCTTTCTCCTGGTCTCCCCGGTGGTCCTGGAATGTCTTTTCCTGGAGGTCCCTCAGGTCCAGGCAACCCTGGAGATCCATCTCGCCCAAAGCCATCGTGACCAGGTCTACCTTCAAGCCCAGGCTCGCCGCGCTCCCCGGGCGCTCCAATCGGCCCCGGCTTCCCAGGCTCCCCGGGAAATCCTCTTTCTCCGGGAGATCCTGGGTACCCTCGATCACCTTGAGTGCCTGGTTTTCCCGGTATTCCCGGTTTACCGGTTTTACCGAATTCTCCCGGAGGACCAGGTGGTCCAATCAAACCCTCCGTAAGCTCAGCCAGTTGATCGCGCAGCACTGCGGCGCAGATGTCGCGTACCTCGGATTCGGTGTAGCTACGGCCCGGAAGCCCGGGGAGACCTGAAGAATTTGGATTAGTTTGCACACATGACATGCGGAAGAATGTGATTAAAAATCCCCAGAAGGCCCTTTCTTTAGAATTAAAAAAAAGGTTAAGGTACCATTGCCATAGCTAGTTATGTAACAGACACGACCAGTATTGCAAAGAAAAATCGACAGACTTCTGTAAATTTAAACAAAATTCCTTACCTGGCGCCCCGGGTTGTCCTGTATTCCCTGGTATTCCTTGTATCCCGGGTGCCCCGTCTAAGCCGGGGGGTCCCTGAATCCCAACGCCACCTTCCGGCCCTCGATCACCACCAGCACCGCGTTCCCCAGGCAACCCTGTATATCCTACTGGACCTCGATGACCATATGACATAAAGTTTTCAAAATACCGTCCAGCACCCGTGGAAACTGCTTCCGACACAGGTCCCGGCGGGCCTGGTGGCCCTGGAGGTCCCATCTGGCCGGGAAAACCTCGAGGCCCAGGGACGGAAATTCCAAGATTTCCCGTGGCGTACGCATCAGCTGCCGCTGGAGGTCCGGGGGGACCCATTGCTCCGGGAGCACCAGGGATGCCTTGAATGCCGGTTAAACCACGCGGCCCAGTGTCACCTTTGTCACCCTTTTCACCCCGGGAACCTGCAGTTTGGATGATTTCACCCTGCAATTGAGATATTTATTAATCATTAGAGATTTTCACTTTCGATAAATCAGCTTACCGGTTCTCCCTTTTCACCTTTGCTGCCTGGGAATGACGCACCATCCCGGCCAGGTAGCCCTCTATCACCTTGATTTCCCTTTTCACCTCGTAACCCAACTCCTGGGGGGCCTTGCAGACCTGGAAGGCCACGCTCTCCGGATTGACCCTGAACGGACTCTCCCTGTAACCCTGGCAATCCATCAGATCCTCGTTCTCCCTGAAATGAGATGTTATGTAGTCCAATTTCCCGGGGTTACAAAATTCCCGGGAAACGGGAAATTTGAAATTTAACGATAATTATTATAATCCTTTTTCTGACTGAACAGAATTGTACAGAACAGCAACTTTAATGGTCAAAATGAGTATGCGGATTAATTAATGGCTTCAACTGCTTGTAAAAAATCATGCAACTTTGAAAAAATATATAAATTTGAATTTTTTATGTTCTGTACCAAATATTGAAAAAAATAAAACTAAAATAAAATATTAATATTTTTGTTGAGAAGTACTTGATTGAGTCAAAAATATACGCTCCACAACAATGAAATTGCTTTAAAATTTGTCTCAGTGACCATAAAGTAGAAATGAAAAAAAAAATCATGCAGAAATAATGTCTTTCATGGCAAATAACTAATTCCAAAATAAGTGTTTTCAACTTGTGAATAAAGATATGCTTTGGTAGAATCCTGCTTTGTTTTGCCTGTAAATAAAGCTCGTTTCTGAAGTCTGAGCTTTAATAATTTTTAAATGAAATTTGACCAATTTCTTTCATTCGCTAATAACTATACGAAAACTATTTCATTACACTACTTTTCTCATGTTGCAGTTTCCCAAAAACCCCGACAATTTCCCTTGAAAAAATATTTTTGAAATGCTTTACAAAGTTTGAAAGAAAGACATTACCTTTCCAACGGTATATAACTTTTTGATGTTTGGTAATGTATTTTGGGAGATATCATTTCTCCAAATTATGGCTTTTTTCGAAAAAAAAAAACCAGTGGTCAAAATAAGTTTTCTTTACAGTTGGCTAATGGCTTCCATTTTCATTGGTTTGAAGGTTGTTTTTATGGTTTTTTTGGGGCACCGAATTGAATGAAAACATTGCCGTAACTATTTGAGAACATGTGCATCTAGTGGGACGGTTTCAGCGAGAATTGCTCATATAATCATTGAATTTACCTTAAAAATCTATTTTCTACCGCTATTTATCTTGAAACAACATCTATGGTTACATTCTTTGAGTAAAATTCTTTTGATACGAAGTTGTTTTCTAACGATTTTTCATGGTTCCATTTAAGGTATGATTTTAGTTATATTAAATAGATTAAAATAATTTTGATGGATCGAAGTAGGTCGCGCAACAAGAAGGTCGTTAAATTTTCGCTCGCGTCATTTTCGCTAAAAAAAAAAGATTTTTCAGTGAAAATTGAAAAAAAGATTTATTATTCAAAGTCGTCGGTTAAGTTCCGTTCCGTGGTCATCCGGGTACCGTTGATTCTCCGAAGAAGAGGAGGAAAAATGAGTGTTTGCAAAAGACAGAAACTCTTGCGGAGAAAAATTCAACTGATTTTTAAGAGTGTAGAGGAAAAGAAAATTCCGGATGTTTTACGGAGCGCTCGTTGGAACAACGAGACTTAGAAGATGGCTGTTGGTTCTGTAAAGAGTCCGATGGCGATGTTGTTGGAAACCCCGGCGCAGTCGGAAGCTGTTAGATGGATCGACTGGAACGGAATTAGTTTGCGGATGCATAGCAGAATGCCGGTGAGGAAGTTCCTTTTCTCTTATTCAAACGTTTTTATATTTGTCATATTTGTCGAGTCAACGACATTTTAAATTATTTTGTCAAAGTTCTGATTTCCATGACATACTTTACTTTTTTTTTACATTCATTGATTGATTTAAGTTCAATTCAATTGATTTAAGTTCAATTAAAGTACTTAAAAATTCAGTACTGTACAAAAATTTTCAAATGATGTATATTTTAAATATAAAATTATGAATTTGTTTTGATTTGAATTTGTTTTTTCTAATTTAATGTTTAAAAAAAAATTAAAAAAAGACGACAAACTATCGTTAACAAAATCGTATAATGAAATATATTTATATTCTGTTACGACACCTAATACAACAAAACAATTTTTATTCAGAGTAAAAATATTCATAAATCAAATCAAAAAGGCCTAATTCAAATTTAAAATAAAACCAATCACCACCATAATATATTTATTAGTATTGAAAATATTAAAAGTAAAAAGAGTATTTTGAGTATTCACAGCAGATGCAGTAATTATTAAAAGTCTTTAAATTACTATTAGTTTTATTAAAGACACTTCATCACTGCAATGCAATTTAAAATTATTGAAAGTATTTAAACTATTTCAAAGCAAAGCAAAGTATTAAATGTATTTAAAGTATAAAAAGTATTTAAAGTATTTATTTAATTGCATGTGTTGAACCTTCCCGGTGAGTTTGTACCTTTTCTGATGTCATTTTATTTTGCTTAAAAACATAGTGCTTTAATTTTAATTGGAAAAAAAATCAATGATCCTTAAGTGAATTGAATTGATGTTAATGAATGAAAATTAAACTAAATTCAAACGAAAATAATTCTTAAATTTAAAATTTGTTCTGTTTTTTTGATTATTGTTGATTAAAATGAATAATGATCAAGTTCAAGTTACACCTTATTACAGAAAAATATGCCTTTTTTAATTAATTTTTTTTTCTAAATTGAAAAATGACGTTTACACAATTAATATAGATTTGAGAATATAAGTGAAAGTAGAGAAAACCATGATTACTTCGATTTGGTTTATATTTATATTTGTTTTTAAATATTAAAAATAAATATTAAAGAAAACTGCACCGAGTAATTAATTCAGAAACTGTATGCTGCTTTATGAATTAATCATATATTTAAGAATAAATTGAGGTATTGTAAACGTGTTTTATGTTTGATGATTTTTATGGCTTTTCAAAAATTTCTGTTCAAAGTTTCTGAACTTTAAAAAAATTTGCGATTCCTTTTGTAAATACTTACTTTTCCTATCCATCTTTGTACTAATAAACGACTAAAAAATCATCATTTTGCATAAATTGTTATATCCTATTTGTATCTTATTATTTTATTAATTTTTGATGTTGATACTTGAGTATTTCAGTATATTCAATCAAGGAATTAAGTATGCTGTCATACTTTTAATTTTTTTTTGTACCAAATGTTGATTTCCTCAAAATGTTCATTCTCTATTATGTGCTAAACTATTTCTTCCTGCTTCATTTGTAATTATTTTTTTGTTGTTTTTGATGCTGTTTCCTATCCATATTAGCAACTCAAGAAAACAAGTTTGCGAAGTTTTTTCGGTGCACTAAGTTTTAACAAGATTCGATATTCAACAAAACATGAAGATTAATTCATTTGGTGAGAGCTTTCCATTTTAATACAGGCAACTCTTCATATATTCTAACATATTTACAACTCATTAAAGACCAACCACGCCAATCTTACTATATACGCGGTAGGGTGTTCCCTTGGTCGTTCGCTGTGAGTTGTGGATTGCCTGCTTCTCTAATGAAGGTTCGACTAGGGGGGCATGCTTATTAATTTCTCGTCGCTCCATACCCTCAGTGACGTGATGGGAGCAAGGGCGTCTATACAAAGTGTCCCTACACCCGCTACAAATTTCCGGCGCTTGGGGAGGGAAAAGGGGTTTCTTTTTATTCTTCGCGCCGGTATTTGTAGCACTAAAATTCGTGCAAAAAAACTTATGCACGTGGGTGTACAGATTACGGAGTAAAAGATGATCGAATTGTTCACCTAGCGCTCACATGTGTTCCAGGACCAAGTTGCCTGCGGGTATGGGGATCATACATACATACATACATACATTAAATAGATTAAAATAATTTTCATAGTGTAAAAGTGAACAAAAATGTTAAACAAATCTCAATTTTGATCAAGGCCGGAAGAGGTGAATATCTTATTTTCAAATGATGTATCATTTTTTTTGTTAAAATAGCTTGTCAAAAATAAAATAGGTAATATTCATTCCACAATAGCGTTATTTTTTGTTGCCCAGCATATAAGCAAACAATATTTCTGGTTGTGATTGCTTCAGAATTATATATTATCTGAATTAAACCTTGAAATGAAATTCACAGACAAGCTGATTAATTCAATAGAACAGTAGATTGATATGAATAAAATCAAATCAGTTTTTATAACTATAATTTTTTTGTATAATTTCAAAACATTGGTGCCGGAACGGTTTACAGATCGGCCAATGTTCAAAAAATCATAGAAAATCGATAGTTGAACATAATGATTTGCTTTTACCTCCTTGTGAAGGCTTTTCCTGTGATCTTTCGATTGATGTATCGACCGATTGTAATTTTCAACGTTTTATATCATTTTTTTATTTAAAGAATAACATTGACCCTTGAAACCACAAATTCGGAACATAAACCAACTTTGATTCTCTCCAGGAGTACATATTTTCCAGAAAATAAAGACTTCGCACACTGAAAACAATGAAACTCAAGCTTAGTGATGTTTCATACATGGTCTGATAACTTTTTTTGTAAACATATAATTTAAATTAAGGTGTTCCACAAATGTGGTAGGCACAATAACATCCCACAATTATGAAACAGGCAGTCTTGAAATGAGGTTTTTTGTTCAAAAAGGACTACGTTTTACTAGTCAAATAGCAAGAGAATGTCCAAATGAAGGTGCTAAAAATAGTAGGGTCGACAGAAAAGCTGCATTTGGCTTGCTGTTGACAAATTATCATAAAAGGGTTCCGAATATGTGGGATGACTGTACTTCCGCTTGTATTTCGGGAATTCCCGCGAAATTTAAAAAGCTATTCAGCTTGAACAAAGCTCACTACCCAAAGTCGTGTAACTCTTTCACAGCGTGCAAAAAGTAACGGCGCTGCCAACGTGACAGCTGTTAACGGCTCAAACACGCAAAGCATACGAAAGTGCGCGCTAAAGGTTAATCGCAAGGAGGATCGCGAAGAATAAAAAAAAATTTAAGTGAACTTTCATGTGTTTGCTTTGTACGTAAACGCAGGCTAAAAAAACCATAAGTGTTTACAGTAAGTTCGATCGATGAAATTTCAAACTCGCCCAGTTTACATTTCCAGAAGCTCCAACAAGCAGTCAAGTTGGTATTTTGCTAGTTTTCAGTACTTTCCATTATGTCCGAGTTTGTTAGGGGTTTCCTCCGCTCCGCGTAGAACGTGGACTCGACCTTCCACGACCTTGTAGGTAATGTTTCCCATGTTTCTCAGACCTACCTTTTCCCCTTTGATGCCAGCGCCTGGTGGCCCTTGTGGTCCAGGTAACCCGGGTGGACCAATCACCGCAACTCCTGCTGTGGCTGCTACTCCGGGTTCCCCCTTCTGTCCAGCAGGACCCACAGCGCCTCGCTCTCCCTTGACAGAAGCTCCTCGTCTTCCGTTGACTCCAGGTTCTCCCTTGGATCCTTTTTCACCAGAAACGCCTGGAAGCCCTGGAGCACCGTCCGTTCCGTTATACCCCGGTGGACAAATCTGGTTACACTCTTTGGGTTCCTGGCCGTACGGCAAGTTCGCCGAAACGTGCGCCACATCGTACACCGGTAGCTCATCGCAGGTTCCCCGAGCAGGTCTCGTTGGATCACAGTTCATGACCATCCACTGGAGATCCACGATCGGCGATTCCGGTTCACTGACCGTAGTTTCTGCATACCTCGATATCGACACAAATCCATTCGCGATGTCAAACCGTCCTCGTGGTTCCAATGGAGCGTTCAAGTTCCCATCCACATCCTTAACCGGTTGACAGTCTACCCACAGGTTCAAGTAATCTTCCGTCACCCCCAGCATGATCTTGTGCCAGCGTTGATCAAACAGAGCAGTGTGGTGATACTCAACGATCTGCAGTTCTCCCTCCAGCCCCGGCAAGCCAATTTCTAACGTCTGCCGACCCGGGTTCATCGTAATGGCCAGCTGACTATCGTGGTGCTCGTTAGCGACCTCGAACAAGTGCCACGACGAAACCGGTTCCCGCTCCGTCCGGTAGGTGCACTCTAGCGAAAACTGGTGCGGCAAGCCCCGAGGAAAGGCATCGATCGATCTCATCGTCAGATTGGCTTCATTCTCCAGCCGGTAAGCCGTCTGGTACGAGTTGGTTCCCTCGATGCTGTACACATGGCGGCTGTTGGCCTCCAGCCGGTCCAGGTGAAATTCGCGGATGAGGTCGAACGAACGAAGATCGACGTCACCGGGCTTCCAGCGACCGCAGGGACCCTCCTCGTATTCGCCTATGCCGAAGATGTCCTCTGCAAAGGCGATTGGACGGTAATGTTTCACGACAATTGTTAGATAGTTAGTTAGATATTACTTACGTGCTAGAGCAACAGCCAGGAACAGCTGGACAAGCCAGAAAAGCTTGAGCCTGCAAAAATCAAATTTTAAAATGAGAGAACTCCTAAAATATCGAACAGGCTGCCTTATATTCAAATATAAGGCACTGCATATGAGACATTAATGCGAACAGGGACAGTAATACTAGACCCAACAATGGCCTCGAGCCGAGAGAATAGTGGTACCAATTGCGGGCACAGAGAACACAGCTCGAGATGGCCGAGAAAATTATGCCCTCGAGTTCACTTATTAAAAAAAGTTCATACGTCAATACAAAAAAAAAACAAAAAGTGTTGTCTACGGGCATCGAACCAGGGATCTATAGCAGACTATCTTCACGACTCAATTGTCTCGACCATCAAAGCTTGATGGCTCAATAGTGGTCAGAAGTCGATGTATCACCCTTGTCGTTGGTATCACTCTTGTTGGACATTTACTGTTTAAATTAACGAATGAACACATTTGTTTTGATGGTGTGTGTTGTTTTTTTTCGAGTTTTCTCAATAAATTTTGGATGAACTTTTCTATCGACTCAGTTTATTGAACCGTCTCAAAAAATTTTTTGCTTGCAATTTTCCGTCTTCTAAGAAAGTTAACCTCCTCTCAATACAGAAATCGACAACGATAACAAAATAACAAATTTCAATCAAAAACATCGCTATTCATTTTTAGCAAAATCAAGATTTCTAGAATTTTTTTTATTAGGTCCTATACTGCCCATGTTTGCATAAATGTACCATATGCAAAAAACAGCAAGCTGAAAAAAACGTATTTAAAGTTTGTCCCATACATAAGGCTACGTGTTAAGTTTTCGCGAAAAAACTGGATTTCCTTCTGATTTCTGGAACAAAGTACTGGATGTTATAGGCTCTTTTGAAAGAGCACACAATTTTGAACCAAACTGCATCAATAACTCAAAATCGATGAAAATGCATATGGGACATTTATGCGATCAGGGGCAGTATATGAAAGACAATAGTTTATTGGTCCTTAAAAAAAAAAACTCTGGATTTTCGCTTCAAGTGGCAGGGTATTCCAATGCATCAAAACGTCAAAATCAGATTTCAATTTATTGAAACTTTTAACCCACGGTCTAATCCCATTTTTCGGAGACTTTTATACTTCTGATAGCTGATGTTCCAACTAGTGTGATCTGAATCGCTAATTCGAATGCAGTTTCATTCGAATTAGCGATATCCAAACTAGAGGGTTATCCTGAAATCCCCCAATGGGCAATATTTGAGTGATTCCTGATTTGACAAGAACGGAAATATTTTGAAGAACAAACAAATGTGTAGTATTTTCAACAAAGGTTACTTTAAATATATGTGCTTTTAATTTCTTAAAAATTTAGATTTTTTCAAATTTATGAGCTTTGTTTAATTTTTCTTCAAATAGACATCAAAAATGTTCTCTATTTTTTTATATTTGTCTTCACGCCAATTTTAAAAACTTTAAACCAGAGCTAAGTTATCTTATTTATTAGAGTCACGTTTGTTTCATTAACCTAATCAAATCTAATCTAAACTATCACAAGAGTCACTTTAGTTTCAATCAAACACTCAAATATGATTATGTTTTAGTTTCACAAACCTCATGATCACAGATTTTTCACAACCACTTCTAGAACTGCTGAGACTCCATAATTCACTAAATCCCGATTCTTTGTTAATAACTCCACCGAAACGATCCGACCTCACCAAACTACGCCTGCATACTGGAGATGAGACCGCGACTTTAGTCTTCTTTTGGCGCAGTCAGTCCAAAATTGTCCTGCCAGATGTTTTATGTCAAAATACTTCAAGCAGACGAAAATGAGAACAAAAAAAAAGCTGACCCTAAAATGGAGTGATTAGTTTTTCATTCGCGCACTTTCTTCTTCCTCGGGTTTGCCGTTGAGACCCCGAATCTTCCACTTGTCTAGATATTTTTTCAAGTAGTGTGAGGAAAGAAGCTGAGTAGTTCTTGGATTGGATTTCGCTAATCTGTTCTCCAGATGTGATCAGTGTCTATGGTTTAATCGGAGGAATGTTTAATTTTAGAATTTTTGAGCTAACCAATTTTGGAAATATAATGTCGATTGCATTTAGATTAATAAATATATATATATTTACAACTTTTAAAACTTTCCGCTTTGACCAAGTATGGAGTGTAAGAAGTTTTTTTTTGTATATCTAAGTTGTTGACCGATTCTCGGTCCTAACCTGGTCACAATACCAAAAGGGACCTAATAAAAATAAATTAAGAATAATAAAAATTAAAAATTACTTCAACAAACTTATGGGGAACTTAAAACAACTAACTTTTTCATTTTTTCTTATTTCCAATTTTTCAGGTTGGCTCGGAGCACTCTCCACGGCGGTGGCCCTTTTCATCTCCCCCATCACCATCGCGGTCTGCAAGCGAAAGTCCACCCGACTGACGGCGGTCATCGGCGGCCTGGTGACGGCCCTGGGATGTCTCTTTACTTCGTTTGCCTCGCAGTTTCACCAGCTGTTCTTCAGCTATGGTAAGGTTCGACGTAGATCTTTGGAATTTATGTCCCTATTCTATGCTTTAGTTTTCGAAATGCATCTGATTACCAACCAAAACGAACGCATCTCGAACACTGTTCCTTTTTGCCTTCCTCAGAAAACCTATCATGTTATACATTTTCAGAAAGGTATTAAAAAGACCTTTTCAATGAGCCCAAAACATCGTGGATCTGACAACCCTATCAAAAGTTATTAGCACTTAAGTGTTATTTATACACTTTTTGGAGACCGGATCTCACATATTTCAATGAAAATGATGTCCGGATCTCTTATGCAACCCGTTGTTAGTTAGATAATTGAAATAACTTTCAAATGAGTTTAAAAGATCAAAGATATGACAACCCTATCAAAAGTTATCAGCACTTAAGTGTTATTTTAACACTTTTTGGAGGCTGGATCTCAGATATTTCAATAAAAATGATTTCCGGGTCCATCATGCGACCCATCGATAGTTAGATAATCGAAAGACCTTTCAAATGAGCCTAAAACATCGAAGATCTGACAACCAAATATCTCCAAATCAAAAGTTATTAGCACTTATGTGTTATTCATACACATTTTGGAGGCCGGATTTCAGATATTGTGATAGAAATATTGTCTGAATCTTCCATGCGAACTATCGTTGAATAGTTTTTTATCAGATCTTGCCGATGAGCCAGAAATATTGAAGGTCAGCAAACCCTATTAAAAGAAATGAGTAATAAAGTTAAATTGTTAAACATGTTAAGGGGGAATGTTGCTATTTTTACTGAATGAATTGACTTTATGAATGTGAGGAAGGCACCAACCACCTAAAGGTGGATTAAGTAACGTTTTTTATTAATATTTATTCAGATTTTCTTTTTCCCCCCTGGGCTTTGTCATAATGAGTATCATTGGTTTGATGCTTGTTTGGCAAGGAGCATGATTTGATCCGATGTGGAATTAAAATTGAAGTTTTCAGTATATTGCTGAAGCTTCCATTTTTGCACTTGGCACCACTTCATGCTACGAGAACCCACTTTGACGCAGTCTCAGGGCTTAATCGATGGCCGGTAAGCTGTCATCGAGGCCAGGAGGTTCTTCGATAGTGAAAATATCACATTTGTACAATGAACTGCTACATATGTGATTTTTCCCTATCTTAATGTGGGTGTCAGGTTAGGATGCGCGTCAGACGTGCGTCCCTCACACACCAAAAAAGTGCTAAAAAGTGCAAAAAATGCCTCAGGGCAAGAAAAAGAGGCGGTCCTCACCAGCAGGATCGGTAGATTTGAAGAAGCTAAAGAATGCCGAAGCGCTACCTGCAAAGCCAGGCAGTTTGAGCAAGGACGCTCAAAAATTGTCTGGAAACCAGTTCGCTACCCTCCCTGTGGACGTGAGCAAGAAGGAAGAATTTGAACGACGGGAAAAGTTGCCACCCATTTTTGTGAAAACATCGTCATCGGACTCGATGCGAAAGTGGCTGACCGGATTTATCAAATCTGGTGCTTTACGAGCTTCCATTCGCTTGTGTGCTGATGGACTCAAAATTCTGCTACCTGGCAGAAAGGATTACAACTACGTTCGGGATTTCCTGAACAACACAAAGATCGAATACTACAGCCATGACGATCCAGGTAAACGCCCAATGAAACAGGTCCTCCGAGGCCTGTACGACATGGATGTGAATGTGTTGAAAGAAGAGCTCAAATCTCTGAAGTTGAACGTGATCGAAGTCTTCAAGATGACGAGACACAACAAGGACATCAAGTATCGTGATCAACTGTACCTGGTCCATTTCGAGAAAGGATCGACAACGCCGTCTGAGCTGAAAGCAGTTCGGGCAATTTTCAACATCATCGTGTCTTGGGAACGTTATCGTCCAGTGCACCGTGACGTGACACAGTGTTCGAATTGCTTGCAGTTTGGACATGGTGGAAGGAATTGTTTCATCAAGAGTCGTTGTACTCCTGCGGAGGTGAGCACAAAACTCAAGCTTGCAATACAATCAACGAGAACATTGAAGCCAAATGCTTCAATTGCGGCGGCGACCATTCTACCAAGAATCGTAGCTGCCCAAAACGAGCTGCAAGCGACGACGAGGCACCAACCAAATCGTCGCAAAACACCACCAACTTTCACGGACGTGGATTTTCCTGCTTTGGCGTCACCAGGAGCGGGATCTGCTCGAGTGGTTCCAAATCTGCAGCCATTGCCGTTGAATCAGCGGCAAAAAGTTGCAAAGAATACAACACCTCCTGGCTTCAGTCAGCAACCGAGGGAAAACCAACCAACATCAACGGATGAAGGCAGTAGTGACCTGTTTTCACCACAAGAACTTCTGAACATTTTCATCGAGATGACAACAACACTGCGTGGTTGCAAAACTCGCCAGGAACATGTAAGAACGCTTGGAGGATTTATCTTTAAATACAGTTCATAGTTTACTCGTTCTAATAATTTTGAATAATTCAAAGAATTTTTATTTTAGTTTTAAGTTAGGATTAGTTGTTAAAGTGATTTTTTCTTTTTTTACCCAAATGTATTCGATTAAATGCAAAAATGTAAAACCAATTTGAAATAAATGAATGAATGTGAATAGTAATAATAAAACGAAAAATACAACAAAGATGAAGAGCATTTAGCCATACCACTTAGAATGTAAATGAAATGTAATTATTATAAGAAAGTTCAATAAAGATATATTTAATTTCAATTTCGTGAAAAGTTGAAAAATTCATTTTCTTTCGCTTTCAAAGAGCGAGCATTTAAATTCATAATATTGATGGAATTACTAAGATCCATGATGCAACTTCAGGGTAAGAACAGCATCATTCGCAAATTTTACTCCAACCTGGATAGCTTCCATCATGGATGTAGCATAACTCATTGTTTGAAACAAACCAAACAGTGAGTTTTGCAAATATTATGTTTTCGGAAAATAACTCAGGTAGTCTTAAAAAAGACTGTGAATTTTGTTTGAAATATGTACCGCAACTCAAGTGACAGACCGTTCCTATCTGTCTGAGATCAAGTATGTACTGTTACAATATACAATCTGTTCTGAAATGGTGTGCCGGGCAGGACTTATTACATTTGAATATAGAGCAATTTCATGACAAATAGGGAATCGGTTGTACCCGTTGTACCCGACCCTCTCCGATTTCAATGAAACTTTGTAGACATGGTATCCTAGGCCTTTAAAAGCCATTTTTGTGTATATGGAGCCAGTTACACTCGATAATGACATTTGAGAAGGGCGTAAGTGTTTTAAATATTGTTGTATTTTGTAATTTAAATATTGCTGTATCTCGAAGCCATTGCATCGTATCAAAAAGTGGTCAAAAACAAACTAGAGTTATCTACGTGCGCATGTATTGCGTGTACGTACACGAAGGATTTTTAGGTTAAAATTTGTACCCGCCAGCAAAAACAAATGGTAAGCTAGTGTGCGTGAGATCGGGCTTAGATAGGTCTCTTGTAGGAAATTTGACGGGCTTTCTGAAAAAAAATACACTGAAAGAAAAAAGCACTCCACTTGTATGAAATTTTTTGATTTTTAAGTTTAAAAGTCAAATTTGAAGGTGAGTCCACGATTTTTTTTTTGTTCCAAATTTTTATGAAAAAAGCCTAAAATATTACAAAAAGACTCACGAAAAATGCAGGATGGAGCAGCTCACCTAAAAAAATACAAAAATCATTTACTGAAACTGTTTTTTTTTTCAAAAGTGCTCAAAACGTCAAAATTTTCAAAAACCGAACACGAGAGTCGATTCACCAGACAATTTTACATAAAAGTCTCCATATTGACCATTGTCCTAAGTCCAATCCTTGTGAAGCTACAGTGGTTTTAAAAATAAAAATGTTGAAAAAATAGGTTTTTTGACGGTTTTTTGTAATTTCTATATGACAGACTTGATTTTTCAGTCTTGAAAATATTTTTACCGGAAAGCTCGTCCAATTTCCTGTAAGTTTGTCTTAGACCACATTTCAATTGGATGCATGGGCTTGCAGATATAAGCTAATTTACTATCCAGGTTACTACACTACACTGAAAAAATATTATGTTTTCAGTCATGAGCAATGTGATAAGCTTATATCTGTAAGCCCATACATCCAATTGAAATGTGGTCAAAGACAAACTTTTGGGAAATTTAACGAGCTGAAAAATTAAGTCTGTCCTATAGAAATTGCAAAAAAACGTCAAAAAACCTATTTTTTCAACATTTTTATTTTTAAAACCACTGTAGCTTCACAAGGATTGGACTTAGAATTTAAAACACTTACGCCCTTATCGAGTGTAACTGGCTCCATATTCATCGGAACCATTTGCGTGGTACCATGGAATCGGTTCCGGAGTGGCCACAGATACCCTGAACTGACCCAATGTAGTCAGTATACCTATGTACTACAAACAACGTTTCATAACATTGGCTCAAATTAATGTCAATTTAATGACAAAAGCTTTAAAAAACATGTTTGACGGATGTTGAGAAATTACCTCACCGGGAACTCATAGTCACAGTTAATGCCCGCAAAATGCAACTGGAAGTAACCCGCTAGATGTTACCGTTTGGAAGATACAGGCCCTCAATGTTGGGGATTAACGCGTTAATTAACGTGCTCCGATCACGTTAAAGTTAAGATCAACGTAGGCTCCGTTCGCGTTCACGTTAAAGTTAACGTTTAACGATTCCGTTAAGTTAAACGTCGTTAATTTAAACGTTTAACAGCACTGGTTCCATCACCAGTCTAAGTGATTTGAAAAATGTGTCTGCATCAACATGATACGCTTTCCTGGTAGTTTTTCCTGAAGTTCTTTTTGAATCCGATTACTTAAATACTTAAGTTTTTGGGGCAGGTAGGGAAGCTGGAGTTAAGAAGGCCAGGCGGGGTAAGACGGCCACCCCACTATTTTAATAAATATGCTAATGAATATTACTAAAATGTTTAGCAATACCTCATGCTAAATAATGGATATGGAGCCACCTTTGCCAAACATCAAAAAAATCAAACCATCCACATTAACGACCCCCGGGTCTTTTGTGGTCTCATTGCAAGTTTCTGCACGAACCTAGGAGTCCGAAGGCTTGAATGGGGAGAGCACCCAAACCTCTTTATACTCCAAGGAACCTTCCACCCCAGTGTTTGAACTGACGACCTTTGGATTGCGAGTCCAACCGCCGCCAGCGATTCCACCGGAGTAGGCTTGGTTTGGTGTGTTGTTTGTACTTATGGCATGGAGACGACTCCTACACCTGGACGGCCTAACAACCAAGGCCGGGACCGACATTTTACTTCCTCATCCGATGAAAGGTTGGAGCAGATGGGAATCGAACCCAGAATCATCCGCTTACAAAGTGGACAGCGTAAACATATTGTTTGAAATAGTATAAAAATAGCTCAAAATAAACAAATAATTTTTGACCTTGAAACTGGATGTAATTTTCTTGAATTACAACTTAAGCATTTTTTTTAGATAACAATATGTTTTCCCGCCTTCAAATATTTTTTCATGTTAAATTGAAGTTTTCCTCGGAAAAGTTTAAAAAATGAGATGAGCTATTTGCAAAAAAAAGTTTTAAAAATAATTTATTTTGGGGCAAGACGGCCATCTCCTCCGGGGGTTAGACAGCCACCCGTAATTTGTATTTTTTTTATATAGGTTATATTTTTTACGATTTTTTGACTATTAAGACATATTTGAAGATAAGGAAAAGCATTTTCAATGTTCAATCAAAACAACATTCTTCACTGTGATATAGCAAAATTCATTGAATAGTATGAAATCCTATTAAACTTTTCATAAAAATTGGTGATCTAATATTGTTTACATAGGTTTGGTTCAATTATTCTAATCGAAATAAAAAACTATTTTTTTTTTTTGGAAATGTGGTCGCAATGATATGAAATTCACTGAGCCAAATATGATTTTTTCAATTAGCATTTTTCTTTACATTTGAAACTTAATTTTTTCAACCAAAATAGTTATGATGTTCAGAGAAGTCTGTTCAACCAACCCTGTAGGTATTTGAGTGGATTTAGCAAAGTTATTAGGGTAATTTTTAGCACTGACCGTCTTACCCCACATGGGTGGCCGTCTTACCCCGCGTATTTAATATATATACGATTTCAATTATTTTTTTAAAAATTGCTGAAAAGTATTGAAAATTGGTTTTAAAATAACTAATTTTTGTCATTTCTATAATGGACTACTTGTAGAACAATATGTACGGAATTTGAGATCAAAATAATCTGTTGTGTAAATTTTATGAGACTTCTCCCTTAGAGTGACCGTCTTACCCCCAGCTCCCCTACAATTTGAAAGGACTTTTTATACGCCCCAGACATTCGTTCGTGTTTCATACTTTAGTAAAAACTGGCGCCTGTAGTTTTAATTTTTGTCTAGAAACAATATCATCCTGAAAATATACCTCTATCGAGAAATTCACAGTGAGAGTGTGTGCAACATGGAGTTAAACTTTCTGTGAAGTTGCTGTAAAGATTACCAAGGCACTTTGAAAAGTTTAACTCCATGTTGCACGCACACACTGCCACATTTAATTTCTCGATAGTGTTATCTACGTGCGCATGTATTGCGTGTACGTACACTAGCGTGGTTCATGGATATATGAAAAAGACAAAAGTGTTCCATTTCGTTTGCATCAACCGGAATTTCAAAGTTCTATGACCCCAGAAGCTAGCCTGAAAATTTGAGCTCATTTGGTAAGGTTTAGTTGCTCCAGTTTTGATCTGAAGTTAGTATGGAACTTGATTCAATTTAATATGGAGAATTGTAACTTTTTACATGGGTAATTCTCTACCAACTCACACGAAATCGGGAAAAGTTGCCCCGACCCCTCTTCGATTTGCGTGAAACTTTGTCCTAAGGGGTAACTTTTGTCCCTGATCACGAATCCGAGGTCCATTTTTTGATATCTCGTGACGGAGGGGCGGTACGACCCCTTCCATTTTTGCACATGCGAAAAAAGAGGTGTTTTTCAATAATTTGCAGCCTGAAACGGTGATGAGATAGAAATTTGGTGTCAAAGGGACTTTTATGTAAAATTAGACGCCCGATTTGATGGCGTACTCAGAATTCCGAAAAAACGTATTTTTCATCGAAAAAAACACTAAAAAAGTTTTAAAAATTCTCCCATTTTCCGTTACTCGACTGTAAAAAATTTTGGAACATGTCATTTTATGGGAAATTTAATGTACTTTTCGAATCTACATTGTCCCAGAAGGGTCATTTTTTCATTTAGAACAAAATTTTTCATTTTAAAATTTCGTGTTTTTTCTAACTTTGCAGGGTTATTTTTTAGAGTGTAACAATGTTCTACAAAGTTGTAGAACAGACAATTACAAAAATTTTGATATATAGACATAAGGGGTTTGCTTATAAACATCACAAGTTATCGCGATTTTACGAAAAAAAAATTTGAAAAAGTTACTTTTTGCGTTTCTCTTTGTTTCGTCGTCCGTGTCTGTCGCGGGTGACCATGAACGGCCATGATCGATGACGACCAACTTTTTTGAAACTTTTTTTCGTAAAATCGTGATAACTTGTGATGTTTATAAGCAAACCCCTTATGTATGTATATCAAAATTTTTGTAATTGTCTGCTCTACAACTTTGTAGAACACTGTTACACTCTAAAAAATAACCCTGCAAAGTTAGAAAAAACACGAAATTTTAAAATGAAAAATTTTGTTCTAAATGAAAAAATGACCCTTCTGGGACAATGTAGATTCGAAAAGTACATTAAATTTCCCATAAAATGACATGTTCCAAAATTTTTTACAGTCGAGTAACGGAAAATGGGAGAATTTTTAACACTTTTTTAGTGTTTTTTTCGATGAAAAATACGTTTTTTTCGGAATTGAGTACGCCATCAAATCGGGCGTCTAATTTTACATAAAAGTCCCTTTGACACCAAATTTCTATCTCATCACCGTTTCAGGCTGCAAATTATTGAAAAACACCTCTTTTTTCGCATGTGCAAAAATGGAAGGGGTCGTACCGCCCCTCCGTCACGAGATATCAAAAAATGGACCTCGGATTCGTGATCAGGGACAAAAGTTACCCCTTAAGACAAAGTTTCACGCAAATCGAAGAGGGGTCGGGGCAACTGCTGTGTGAGTTGGCGGAGAATTACCCACATGTTCTTATAGAAAATTTCCCAAAACCCTATCAAATTTTCCTATTCATAGGTTTCTTATAGGTTTTGATCCGGGGAACAACTTTGTAGAACATCGCAAAGTGCTAAGAATTGATCCTGGAAAGATACAGGATGTTTTTTAGAGTTTATTTTTTTCGGCAAAATTTCAAAATATGCTAAAAAAATTAATCTGTATCTTTTCGGGATCATTTCCTAGCGCTTTGCGATGTTCTACAAAGTTGTTCCCCGAATCAAAACCTATAAGAAAACTCTTACATGATAAAGTTTTATCGGGTTGAGGAAAACTTTCTAGAAGAAGAGTTAAAAAGTGAAAAATAAATCAATTAAATTTATTGAAATTCCATTCTAACTTCATATCAAAACTGGAGCAACTAAACCTTACCAAATGAGCTCAAATTTTCAGGCTAGCTTCTGGGGTCATAGAACTTTGAAATTCCGGTTGATGCAAACGAAATTGAACACTTTTGTCTTTTTCATATATCCGTGAACCACGCTAACGTACACGAAAAAGATTGAGGTTAAATTTTGTACCAGCCAGCAGAACAAATGGCGTGCTAGTAGACTAGCACGCCATTTGTTTCTGGACTTTATTGGTCATGGATTCAAATCACAATATTTACATTTACATCACTCCTGTCATAGGGGTTAATTTTATGATCGGGTTACTAGACGATTACAAGCTAAAAAGCCCAATATTTGAAAAGGGCTTCAATCTTAGCCTATGGCTTAAATGTTGTCTTCAATCATTTGATTTCTTGCTCTTTCTTCCCACCAGGTGCCGTCGTCGGCGTTGGAGTCGGCATGACCCGGGACTGCTCGACGCTGATGGTGGCGCAGTACTTCAAGAAGCGGCGCGAGTTTGTCGAAATCTTTATCGTCTCGGGCAGCGGGCTCGGCATCGCGATCATGTCCACCTTCATCAAGTCGGCCATCGATGCCATCGGGTGGCGGCTGGGTCTGCAGGCGGTCACGGGGACCGTGTTTATCACGTTTATCCTGGGCACTTGCTACAGAAGCGCCTCGCTGTACCATCCCCAGCGGAGGGCAATTCTGCACTTGAAGAATCAAAAGCGGAAGATCAAGGACAAAAACAAGCACGACGATCGTCCGCCGTTCTTCGATTTCAGCACGCTGCGGAGTAAAACCGTGAGGATACTGCTGGTGTCTACGGGGATTAGGTAAGGTGACATCTACGTTTTGGCTAGGCCGGCACCGGTAATGGTTTTTTTTTTTTTTTTGTTTTGCAGTGCATTCGGTATCAACACACCGATCTTCTATCTCGCGCATCAGGTCGAGGTCGACGGTATCGGGGACAAGGTTATGATCTTGCAAACTTATCTGGGCCTTGCGTGGACGCTTGGTTGCGCCGCGTTCGGAATGCTAGTCGTGCGGAACAGTGTCGAGTGTCGCATAGCGCGGCAGTATCTCTGCCAGACGGCCACCCTGATGTGTGGGCTGTGCATCCTGGCGCTGACGGCTGTTCATGGGAACTACCACGGGTACGTGATGTTCGTGTGGATCTACGGAATCTTCTGTGGGGGCTATCACTACTCGCTGAAGATGTACACGTACGAGAAGGTCCGGGCTAGGAACTTTGCCCGGGCTTGGGGATTTGTGCAGTTCTCGCAGGCGATTCCGATAGCGCTTGGGGTGCCGATATCCGGGTACATGAATGTCGGAGGATCCGGCAAGGCTGGGTACTACTTCAGCTCGGCGTGTGCCCTCCTGGGAAGTCTTGCTATGTTCCTGATTGATCTGCACAGACGCAACGTCTCGAGGCATAAGCACACGAGGTAAGTTATCTAGTTAAAGCTGGTCATGTTATGAACATTTCCAACCTTGTTGTTTCCCCCTTAACAGGGCCAACGGCACCCGGCAGCTGTGCGTCTCGGAGACGTGTCCCCAGCGGCGGAAGTTGTCCTTCTCGCAGGAACCGGACAACGAACCGGGTATCATTACGGGCAACACGGCCATGATGATCGGTCCGGAGCTGCTGATTCCCCAGCTGAGCGACGGAGCCGTCGAGCCTATCAACGGGCTGGACAAGCCCGAGCTGACGTGCATTTCCGAGGAGGGTATTGCCGACATGGACCTGCCGGATAATCTGTTGGACGATTTGGACTACGTCGGGGACTGTATCACTTCATGTAATAAGGTAAACCGGACTTGGACGTTTGACAGCTGCAGTTTTTAATTCAACCACAACGGTTTCCCTCATTTCAGGTCGAGAACTACCTTATGCTCAGTGAGTTCGAGAACAACCTTAGCGCCGAGGCTCCAGTCCTGCTGGACAAGCGTGGCCGCAAGCTGTCACTGTCCAAGACGAAAACCCTACTTGCCAATCAGCTGAACTTCCAGCACCACCCGGACTGTGCCTTGGAGCAGCAGCAACATCAGCACCACAGTCAAATCGGTCCCACGCCGATATTACCGATCATCGAGCACGAGCTTTCCCCGACAACGGAAAAGGGTCATCAACATCACGGCCATCACAACCATCACCACCACCACCACCATCACCAAAATCACCAACCAAACGAGAGGGCCAAGCCGGCTACGGACAACGGTCACTGCAATGCTGGCGGCAAACCGTGTAGGCTCAACAACAAGTGGCGTCCGTCGCCACAGGCCGGAACCTTCCTGAACGCTCGTGTGATATCTGTGATTGACGAAGCTTCCGTGTAGACACGTGGAAGCGTTTCGCGATGATTGTTTTGTAGCTTTGAATGACCATTTTTTTTGTCGGCGTGATTCCTGATTGACAGGCGATGTTTACGTTACCTCAAAGTTGAGTCGCCTTCTGACCCTTGGTATCCAGGTAACGTGAAGTTGGTAACTGTCAAATTAAACACGTGAACTATTCGACAAAAATGTCCAAAGTGCTCCACACCGCCGATTGTTTTTAAAACTAATATTGATTTTATTCTTGTTTAATAAAGAAGGAAAAAAACTGCGTGAAAAGCAACGTTTTCTGGGACTGAGTAGGTTTAAATCGTACCTGATGTGATTGAATTTAGGAAAAAGGCGTTTTCTAACGAATCAAACAACAACAAAACACTAATCGAGAATAGGAATAATACGCTTAATCGACTAGAGAGAGAAGAGTGAAAATTGCGGAATGTTCTGTACACTAACAATGCACACACCACACTTCTGTACGAACCCTATCTCTACATTCGAATCTTAAAACCGTTGTTGAATAGAAAAGTAGTTTCATCTCCAACACCTCATGCTAGCAAGCGAACAAACGAACACTGCCCAGTTGAAATACAAAGAAAAACGAAAAACTCAAGTCCACAGCACGCCGAGGAATGCATTTATACCTATTGAAACCTCAAAACTTAACACACACATAAACTTTTTTCTATATGTTCATGTCTGTTTAAATATATCTAGATAACCAATCCTGTAAAAAGAACACAAAAGAAAACAACTCTTACAAATAACTGTAGGCCTTCCTCCCGCTAACTTATCTATAATAGCGTTATTAAACTTGCTGTTTCTACATTCTGTAAAAGAGCAACAAACGCAAGAAAATTAAAGTGTACATTGAAACGATTGCCCCTCTAATAGTGTGTAGTATATATCAATATGGGATTGAAAAATAAAAACAATAATATAAAATTCAATTATGGCATCAAAACATGCAACAAAAAGCTGCCGAAAAGGGATTGCTAACTATGGAAGGAATAATATAATATTTAAACTGTTCAATATAAACCTGTACTACTTATATATTTATATATATTTATTGCTATACGATATACAACTGACTTGTATATTTCATAATGAAAGTATAAGAACTAGCGACAATTCGACAGAATCAATAAACAAATAGACACGTGTTTAGCGAAACAGAAGTGGCACCGCGTGCGCGATTATTTATTATCCGAACTGCCTAGAAGCGTGATGCCTCAATGAATAAACCTCAAATACGGACGTGAAATTAAATGCACCTACCTCAAATGCTTAGAACCCTACTATGAAAGTAAGCGATCCCTTTTCTTTCATGTTATTCATCCAATTTCTGCATCACTTGCAATTCTTCCGTTCACTTGTTGGTGCCATCCTTTCTGCATATGTTAAGTCATAGACTAATTATTAGTCTATGCTACAACTACGTTCAGGATTTCCTGAACAACACAAAGATTAAATACTACAACCATGATGATCCAGGTAAACGCCCCATGAAACAGGTCCTCCAAGGCCGGTATGACATGGATGTGAGTGTGTTGAAAGAAGAGCTCAAAACTAGAGGGTGACGAGCGGGAATTCCCGGGAAAAAATTCTCGGGAAATCGACCATTTTTGGACCTCTCGATTCCCGGGAAATTCGGTCGAGACTCCCGGGAAATTTTAAACTTAAACTATTGAAGAAAAATTATATAAACTAATCAAGAATTATTTGAAAAATTCAAAATTGTTTGGAACATTGGATGTTTAATGTTCGATATTCAAGTTCGAATAAACCAGTGTTTCTCTAATCTTTCTATTCATATTTTTTTAAAAATTTTAACTTGTCGAAAATTTCAATAACTATAATCGAGAGAAGACAAAAAAAAATTGGACCCCAAAATTTACCTTAAACATACTTTGCAGTTACACCCCAGAAATGAAATTTAATGTTTTTTTTTATATTATGCAGCTTCCACCAAACCGAAGTGCGCATCTCTTCTGTTGCGCAAAACAATCTGTTGCGCCATACAAAAATGGAGCGGTTTATCGTAAGCGTGTACATCAGTCTGTGGCGCAACAGGCCTTGACAGGTTGCGCTCGTGTTTCGATTTTTGTCTGCTTTCACAATAAATCCAGTGTTTTTTTAAATATCCTATAAGATATTGGGTTTCATATGTTTATAACGAAACTATTGGCACTACGCCCCCCTTCCTCTAACGTGGGATTTCTGCTCCAGCGCCTCTGACGAGACAGGAGAAACCGGGACCGACGTTTTACTTCACCATCCGATAGAAGCTCAGTGGATAAGGCGGGAATCGAACCCACGTCTCATAGCATCATCATATGTTTATAGGACGTTATAAAAAAACTCTAGAAATATTTTTTTTATTTATTATTTCTAAGAGGTTATAGCTTTTTCATGACAAGTTCAAATTCCATATCTTTTCTCGAGCATAGCAATGCTTATATATTTTTTTAAATTCTTAGTACCTAAGGTAATTTCGCTGTATCAAGGTAATTTCTTTTTTTTTGTGTAAAAGGCCATTTTATGTTTCACATCAACCTCAATATTAATTATATTTTGTAAAAAAAAAACTCTGGAGCGGTAATCTTTGTAAAGTTAAGGTTCGCCAATTGTAAACACTCCAGTTTTCCTGATAACTGTAAATATGTATATCTTAAATTAAAATTTAAAGTTGACCTTAAAAATGATGAAAAAAGTTTAAATTGTTGTTTTGAGTCGTTATTTATCATATTGCAAGAATCTCGATACTGGGAAATTATATATTAGCTATGTTTTTACTTCACAAACATTTAATAAACATTTGAAAAATCACTCAGTGCGAATTATGATTCGTAAACATTTTAAACTATTAAAGTAAACTATATAGTTCCTCTAAATTATGAGGATACTTAATTTAACGAATGAGTAACGAATTTTATACTTTTCTTTTTAAATTATGCCACTATTAACATAGTAAAAAAAACTCCCGGGTCCCGGGAATTCCCGGGAAATGGCCAAATTCAACTCTCGATTCCCGGGAAATTGAAAATCTCGAGAATCGTCACCCTCTACTCAAAACTCTTAAGTTGAACGTGATCGAAGTCTTCAAGATGACGAGACACAACAAGGACATCAAGTATCGTGATCAACTGTACCTGGTTCATCTCGAGAAAGGATCGACAACGCCGTCTGAGCTGAAAGCAGTTCGGGCAATTTTCAACATCATCGTGACTTGGGAATGTGCACCGTGACGTGACACAATGTTCGAACTGTTTGCAGTTTGTGCATGGTGGAAGGAACTGTTTCATCAAGAGTCGTTGTGCAACCTGCGGAGGTGAGCACAAAACTCAAGATTGCAACACAATCAACGAGAACATCGAAGCGAAATGCTTCAAATGTGGTGGCGACCATTCGACCAAGAATCGGAGCTGCCCAAAACGAGCTGAGTTTGTAAAAATTCGGCAGCAAGCGACGACGAGGCACCAACCAAATCGTCACAAAACACCACCAATTTTCACGGGCGTGGATTTTCCTGCTTTGGCGTCACCAGGAGCGGGATCTGCTCGAGTGGTTCCAAGTCTGCAGTCATTGCCGTTGAATCAGCGGCAAAAAGACACTTCAGTCAGCAACCGAGGGAAAACCAACCAGCATCAAGGCAGTAGTGACCTGTTTTCACCATAAGAACTTCTGAACATTTTCATCGAGATGACAACAACACTGCGTGGTTGCAAAACTTGCCAGGAACAAGTAAGAACAAATAAAGCTGGGATTTACATAAGAGTTTACGGAGCTGTTTGATGATCCCAGAATTTGGTGAGAGCGTTCTTGTTTTGTCCCTATTATGGAGCAGCCGTGGCTGACTGGTTACGGTTTTCGCTTTGTAAGCGAATGATCCTGGGTTCGACTCCCATCTGCTCCCAACGAGAAAATTAAGAAAATATGAATTTTTATGAAAAATGAATCAAATTTATGAAATATGAAAACTCTAAACATAAACAAAAAATCAAAGTCGCTCGAACCGGGGTTCGATTCCCCGTCCTTTGGATTGGTTGAATTAGGAATACTATTACTACAAACTATATACACGCTGGGCTTTTGTCCATTTGACAAGGGCTCGGAAGTTCTAAATAACGTTTGATTCCGATTGATGCAAACGTTCTTTAGGGCGGGGCTTGTCGATTCTAGCTGAGGTACCTCGTGCATGGCTCTATAGCCTGATAGAAATGGGTCACCGAAGCTCGGCAGAGCTAACGCCATCCAAATGCCTATGCGATTTATTTGCATGTAGAGAACATAAAATCTAAAATACATGGAAACAACTCAATTTGTAAGAAGCGACCACGTGGTCCCGTTGGTTGGTTGCACCTGGTAAGATGCGGTAAGGTCACCAAGATGTTCTATTGTCTCGTCAACAAGGCGTTCCCACCTGGATATCAACTCTAAGCTGCTACTCTACAAGACGGTGTGTTAAGTTCGGTATTTTAAATAGAAATACTCGATTTCAATGCTGAACAACTCCAATTTTATTGAGCTCTAATTCACAACGTCTGCTCTAGCAAGATGGCTGTCTCTACTTAACTCTCCTCTTGTGGGTCATACCCAAACTCCTTGTCGTGGCCAAGACCGCGACTCCGTACCATAACATCCTCCCCACTTTTTATTCCAGACAATAATCGTGTAATTTAGTCGGCAGCTTCACTTCTCGTTTGGGGCGCGATCTCTCCTGTGTAACCGTCTCGGTAGGCGATGCTTTTTCCTTCGGCTGCGGTGTCGATGACAGCGAAGACAATCGTTTGTTCGGCTTCGAAGATTTGGTGATCGGGGTGCTCGGTGAATCGGTCCACGGAAACTCCGCTGGTTTCTCGGCCACTGCTACATCTGGATTCGGACCAGACGGCAACGGATTGTCCTGTAGAACGGGATGGTTGACGGCAGGCTGCGTGTTCGGTTCTTTGCGTGACTTTAGGTTAACCAAATCCCGTCGATAGAATGCCCCGTCCACATCCACGAGATACGATCGGTCAGTTTGCTTGGCGGCGACTGTTCCGGGTGACCACACCGTAGACTTCTGTGGATGGACTTGGACGTACACTGGTGCACCGGTTTCCAGCTGCGGCAGATTACGACACTTTCTATCGTAATAATACTTTATCTTCCTCCTGTTTTCCTTGATAGCATCCGGAACTCCCTCGACCACTCGCGGAAGTAAGTTGCCAGCAGCAGTTGGGATACCACATCGTGTTTGACGAGAGAATAAGCGAGCTGCAGGACTCGATCCGATCTTGTTTGGTACATTACGCCAATGCAGGAGAGCGTACCAAAAATCCGTGCCGGATTCTTCACACTTCTTGATCAACTGTTTAGCGATTTTAACCGCTGCCTCCGATTTGCCATTCGCTTGTTGATGGTGTGGCGCTGAAGTGGTGTGACTGAAGTCCCATTCTCCCGCAAATTGTCGCCACTCTTTTCCCACGAAGTGCGTTCCGTTATCTGTCAGCAAGAGCTGGGGAACGCCATGCCGCGCGAAGTTGATCTTGCAAGCCGCGATGGCGGATTGTGGAGTGAGATCCTTCAGCAGATCAATCTCGAACAGATCGGAATAGTGATCAACCGTCACCAAAAACTTCCGCTTAATACCTCGGTACTCAGCGAAGAACACATCAAGCGACACCAGTTGAAATGGGTGAACTGGAACCGGGTGACTCTGCATCGGGGGCTTGGACTGCGAACCGGCGAATTTGGCGCAGACGGCACACTCCTTGACTGTGTCTCGAATTTGTGCGCTCATCCCAGGCCAAAAAATATTCGCACGTGCCAGCTTCAAGGTCGCCTCAACACCATTGTGGCTGATGTGAGTCTTCTCGATCATTTTGCGCCGCAGCTTGTGGGGAATCAGTATTCTGTCGTTACGGAACACTAATCCATCCTGGGTGGTAAGTTCGTTTCTGTAGCTGAAGAAAACGCGGACGCTGTCCGGTACACCACCGATGGTCTCTGGCCAACCTTCACCAATCAACCGGATCACCAGCTGCAACACTGGATCCGCCGCCGTCTCCGCCATGATCTCCGTCAGACGATCATCTGAGATGTTCAAGAAGTGCTTCAGCTTAACGTCTTCCAGGTCGCGCATCACCTTGAATATCTCCAGCTTCTGGTAATCTCCAGCTTGAGCGTGATCGTCGTCGTAAGGGGCTCGCGAAATGGCATCAGCGACGACGTTTTCTTTGCCGGCCACGAACATAATCTCCGGCTTGTATCGTTGCAGGTTCAACAGCATATGTTGCAAGCGTCGAGGGGCCGACAACAACGGCTTCCGGAAGATGTTCACCAGCGGTTTGTGATCGGTTTTGATAACGGTCTTCGGGTTGCCAACAATTAGTTGATCGAATCTGAGGCAGGCAAACAAGATCGCCAACAGCTCCTTCTCTATCTGGGCATAGTTCTTCTCCGTCGCAGTGAGGGTTCTGGACGCGTAACCGATCACACCGTCTTGTTGAAACACTGCAACGCCCAGACCGAAACCACTCGCGTCACACTCGATTACCAGGGGCTTGGTCACGTCGTAGTAGCGCAGCGTGTGGATGTCGGCTACGAGATTTTTCACTTTCTGGAACTCCTCGTCCTCAGCAGCAGTCCAGCGCCAGCTTTCCTTTTCGGCGATCAGTTTCCGCAGGTTGACAAAATGAGCGCTTAGGTTCCGGATGTACCGGCTCAAATAGTTGACCATGCCGACAAATCGCAGGAGCTCCTTCTTGTTGGTTGGTGTGGGAAAGTTGCGGATTGCGGCTGTCTTGGTCTCGTCTGCTGTTAGTCCCTTCGTTGTCAGCACGTGTCCAAAGAACTTCACCGATGTCTGACACAACTTGAGCTTGGACCGGTTGAGTTTCACGTTGTTCTCTTTGAGCCGCACCAACAGTTGTTCTAGAGCCCGATTGTGGTTGTCCAAAGCTTCCTCCAGATCCGCTCCGGTGCCGTACACCAGCAAGTCATCCGCTAACCCGGTCACTCCTTCCAGTCCTTGTATCGCACCTTGCAGCTTCAGCTGGAACAGTTCAGGTGCTGGAGAAATACCAAACGGCATCCTGACCCAGCGGTATCGACCGAATGGTGTCCAGAAGGTGGTCAACTTGCTGCTGGGGGTGTCCAGTTCCACGTGCCAAAATCCTTTTTTCGTGTCCACAGTTGTGAAAATCTTGGCGTTGCCCAACTCGGGAAGCAACTCGTCAATCGTGTCAAACTGCAAATTGGGCCGCTTCAGCGCTTTGTTGAGCGGGACAGGATCGAGACAAATCCGAACGGACTCGTTCTGGCCGCCACGGCGGACTAACACAATGTTGCTAACCCACTCGGTGTGTCGCGTTTCCTTCACTATAATGCCGTCCTCTTCCAGTTTGTCCAACTCCTGCTTCAGTTTCGGGCGCAAAGCGATTGGGACCCGACGAGGGAGATCGAAGCAATCTGTGCCCGTGGTCGGACGCGTTTTTGATTGCTGTCATTTTTTAACCTTTTTAATTGTCTTCAAAAGTGAAAAGTTTCGCAAAATCCGGAAATCTCGTTCCTATTTCCGTTTCAAGACCTTGATGGAAGTGACAAGCAGAATATTTTGTGAAATTTTTGAAATACGTCTTCCACGACTCGGAAAAGTTGCTCCACCGGAAGGAGATGTCAGCAACAACAAGATAGGAGCTTGTTAACCTCACGAAGTGGCCATAAGCTTAAGCGTTCCTGTGGTTCCACGTCTTTCAAGAATTGTCGAAGCAGATGTGGGTGGCGTTCATCATCCAGCCACTTTAAAGTTTTGGGTCGCTTGCAGTCATTCGTGCAGTACCAAGACTGCTGCCGGAGGTTCTGCTGATCAAGGCAGGAATTCAAGATTTGTGAAGTTTCAAGTGTCATGTTGCGAGGCGATCGAAATTGAGCTGTATCCAAGATTCTTCGTATTTGGTGAGAGCTTTCCATTTTTATTTCCAATTGACACAAACATTCACTCTAACATCCATACACTTCAGTAAAGACAAACCACGCCAATATTACTATATACGCGGTAGGGTGTTCCTTTGGTCGTTCGCTGTGAGTTGTGGATTGCCTGCTTCTCTAATGAAGGTTCGACTAGGGGGGCATGCTTATTAATTTCTCGTCGCTCCATACCCTCAGTGACGTGATGGGAGCAAGGGCGTCTATACAAAGTGTCCCTACACCCGCTACAAATTTCCGGTGCTTGGGGAGGGGAAAGGGGTTTCTTTTTATTCTTTGCGCCGGTATTTGTAGCACTAAAATTCGTGCAAAAAAACTTATGCACGTGGGTGTACAGATTACGGAGTAAAAGATGATCGAATTGTTCACCTAGCGCTCACATGTGTTCCAGGACCAAGTTGCCTGCGGGTATGGGGATCATACATACATACATACATACAAAGCGATTGGGACCCGACGAGGATGCTGAATAGATGGCTGCACACTTTCGTCCACTTCCAGGGAAACCACTCCGGGAAACCGGCCGTAGCCAGCGAAGATGTCACTGTGTTTCTCGACGATTGCTTCGGCTTTCACCTTGTAGACACTGAGCAGCTTCTCCTCTTCTGTGGCTGCTTCTGGTCGGCGTATCTTCACCGATCGGCAGAACTTCACAAATCCCAGTGACTGTGAAGCCTTAAGCGACAAGAGCGGGCGGTGGTCATAGTCAACGACTTGCAGGACGAGCTGGAACCGCTTGCCTTTTCGTTTTACAGGTAGCATAACCTGTCCCAACACTGGTATCGGGTTGCCACCGAAAGACTTCAGCTTGATGCTTGTTGGTTGCAGTGTCGGGTTCGGAGTTTCAAGAAGCTCAGTCAAACAGTTATACCCGATCAATGTGGCATCCGCACCCGTGTCGATCTCGCACGTAACTGGTTTCCACTTCCGGCCTAGCCTGAAATCCAGAACCGCCAAAGCACTACTCTCCACAGCTGACTTGGACTTGATTTTGGCAATCTGCACTTCGTGCTCACTTTCTTCGTCGTCGCTGTCCACACTGCTGGATTCAGAGCGTTCCTCGGAACTGCTCTCGTCGTCCTTCACCTCCTTGACACGACGGTGGCGTCGCTTCTGCTTCCAGGGTTGATCGATTTTACACGCCTTCTCAAAGTGGTTGCGGCCGCCGCAACGCTTGCATTTCTTGCCGTATGCTGGACACGCTCCCTTCACAAACTCGTGCTCATCTCCACAGAACTTACACCGCTGCAGCTTCTTCTTGGTCTTCTTGTTAATCTTCTTCACATCACTGACCACCGGCGACTCCAAGGAGAGGTGCCGCAAACGTTGCTCTGCAATCTCTTCCACGCGGCAGATATCCACTGCTTTTCCCGTTGTGAGATCCTGCATGCTCAACATTTTGGTCCGCAGGTGGCCCCACTTGTTGCTGGTCACTATTTTGAACAAGATAAACTCGTCCTCCAAGAGTGCAAATTTGCACGGTTTCGCCAAACTTTTCAGCCGGGCTGCAAAGTCATCGATGGATTCGCTGGACACTTGACTCGCCGCGAAAAAATCCAATCGGTCCACGAACAAGTTACGGCTGCGCACGACCTTCTGCTTGATAGCCTTCAGGGCCTCGGCGACGTCTTTCTTTTGATCCTCTGTCAGGTCGAAGTTGTAATACTTTTTGAGCGCAGCTTCTCCGATGACGGACATCAGAAAACTGACCTTTTTTGAGGCCTGATTCGCCGGCCAACTGTCCATGCCCACGGCTTGTGAGTAGTTTCTCCAGTTGGTTAGGAAAAACTCGTAGTTCTCCTCCATGTCTCCGTCAAGACAGAGAGCCGGTGGTGGCGGAACCACGGAACTGATGTTCGACGCCGGCACAGCACGCTGTTGTAGGCCAGCAACCAGCTTCGTCACCAGCTCATTTTGTTTCGCCATAAACTGTTGAAACTGGTCGGCATCCATTTTTTCCACTATTTTTCTTCACTTGTAGTCTCTTTTCAACTGTCAGTTAACTTATCGTTTTGTTTACGTTTTACTTGTCACTTCAGCGGATCGTTCTCAAACGTTTTCCCACACTGGTGCAATGTTTGCACTAATACACTGGTGTAAACAGTACACTATCGCACTCGCACAGCCAACAATGCGAGAAAGAGATAACAATAGTCTCTTTTGGGGAAAACGCTGAAACTTCCGTAGCACTTCACTGATTGTTCAGTTTTTTTAACTTTCACAAAATTCAATATTCGCGATATAAATGACGACGAAATCAGTTTCTATGGTCACGATTCTTCTGACACCATGTTAAGTTCGGTATTTTAAATAGAAATACTCGATTTCAATGCTGAACAACTCCAATTTTATTGAGCTCTAATTCACAACGTCTGCTCTAGCAAGATGGCTGTCTCTACTTAACTCTCCTCTTGTGGGTCATACCCAAACTCCTTGTCGTGGCCAAGACCGCGACTCCGTACCATAACACGGTGTTCAAGCCGGCGATGACGTACGGTTACCCAGCGTGGTACGACTGTGCCGCTTCCCACCGGAAGAAACTTCAAGCCAAGCAGAACCGGCTGTTGAAGATGACGCTAAATCTGGATCCTTTCCAGCCGACTGACGAAGTCCACACGATGGCGAAGATGGAGTTGATCGATGATTAGCTCCAGCGAGTGCTACCGAAGTTCTGGATGGGGTGCGTCAGTCAATCCCCTGCTGCAGCGGTTGTCTCCTTCTTCAGAGGATTCAGAACAAAATTCTGAAAATGATTCTGAAACTTCCTCCCTGGTTCAGCACCAGTGAACTTCATCAATTAGCCGAAGTTGACACTTTGGATGTTATGTCCAATAAGATAATTGATGCATTTCGACAAAAATCATTGCAGTCTTCAGCTGCATTGATCCGCTCTTTATATAGTTTATAAGTTAGTTTTAAGGTATCCCTTTTCCCTTTTGTACATGTAGGACCTCCTACATTTGAAATCACTGAATAGCGAAAGCTACAATATTTCATGAATAAATGAAAGTTGCTAGTATTTAAAATTGAGGTGAAAAGTCATCGTTTGTGATTGGACACTCAATAATATTTTAACTGAATGAATGTACATGGAAAAGAAATTTGAATAAATATAAATTAAAAAAAAAAAAAGCGGTTGTCTCCTTGAACTGTGATAAGTAATGCCTCATTCCTCTAACTATCCCACATCTATTAGCTATTTCGAAGTTTTTTTTTTGCATTTTTTTTTTTTCATTCTCTGTCCAATTCGTTCTCCTTAGGACCAGTAAACTATCTTCCCATTTCGAACAAATTAGGTGTTGAAAGGTAGTCCATATCTCAACTCAGGATAACAAATGCACTAATGTTATTGTTAAAGCAACCTAATATGTAGGGGAGAGTGGGGAGACTTGATCCCCGGGGAGACTTGATCCCAAGCCTGTATCTCGTCAGCATGTGGGTAAAACAATTAGCTGTGTTCTAGAAAGTTGTGCGAAATTGACTAAAACTCATTGTAGAAAACAAAGAAAAAAAATAAAAAATGTTTAGATTGAGTTACACACATTTTTCGAAGAAGTGCTGCAAAAAACTTCCAAGAGATCTTTTTTCTTTGTTTTGATAAGTATAGAAAACACTCAAAAATTATTCAAAAAAATATTTTTTATACATGAATTGTTTGATAAACATATCAACTCCAAAACCCTTACACATTTGACGTTAAATTTATCGTCATACTATTTTTACAATCAATTGTTTAAAAAAGTGCGTTTAGGGAGACTTGATCCCTGCATTTTTACAGTCACTGGAATCAGCCTCAAGATTAAATAATATGGCTGGGTTTTCGTACGTAGTTTCCTTTAGTATAGTTGTACATAACTAACTGCAGTTTGAACCATTTTTCAAAAGTTTTGTAAACAAAAATTACCAGCTTTTGTAAACATGCTCAATTTTGGTCTAAAAAAGAAAATTTTAAGTTTTTAAATATTTTACATGCTAAACTTGTTATATTTTGAACACAAACGTACAGGTTTAATGTGAAATTGCTGTATCTTATAGAAAATTAAAAGTTTGGATTAATAAGAAACATTTTGCTTAAGATTTCTTCAAAATGTTGAAAGGGGGATCAAATTACCCCCAACGTTTTGAAAATGCCGGTTTAAGAGTAGTTTATGCAACAAGTTGCAAAAAGAGGAATTTTTCAGCACGAGTCGTACATTTATCCAACGAGGTTCACCGAGTTGGATAAATACGAAAAGTGCTGAAAAAATCAAGTTTTGCAACGAGTTCCATACAACATTTTTTGCAATTCCAAAAAACACACACTGAGTGAAATTTTATGTCAAATTTTCATGTATTTTGTCAATAAATCGTTTAAATCAAAAAAATGTTGAAAAGTGTTACTTTTCGAAACAAGTGCTGAAAAGTTCAACTTTTCAGCACCCATTTGAGTGCTGAAAAGTAGAACGTTTCAGCATTTATTTTGAAAAGTGTTGCTATTCGATTCTGTTATTTTTGATACAGAAAAGTAGGCTATTTCGTCGTTCAAGAATGACAGGAAAAGTAAATAGTTTCACGACGGAATTGCAAAAAATATTTTTTTAAAACGCTTGTCATTATTCTAAGAGTTTATCTGATGAAATACCCTTATCAGCCAAACATAGTTGAATGTTTAAGCTTTCAATTCATGCAAAAAGATCATAGTTTTGTGAGAAATTGACAAAGTTTTGTGCGATACAAAAAAGGGGATCAAGTCTCCCCACTCTCCCCTACAATGAAAATGAAAAAATCCAAAACCTCCGAATTTCCATAATTTTCTAATTGCTGCTTTAATTCCAGCTCCAACACTTCTTCTGACATTAACCAATTTGGATCAAAATTGGCACACTTACTTACTTTACCTAAATAATCAAGCCAGGTGGTACCTCTTAAGCTCGAGTGTAAGATTTAATTGAGTTTTTTCGGTTTTAAATCCAAATAAAAACACAACATTTATTAAACCTTAACAAAAATCATCACCGTAAACGATGCTTTATTTTCCCAACGGTTTAAACCACTTTGGCAGTTTCACCTCGCCACCCTGCTGCTGCACCGAGGACGGTCTAAAGTTGGCATTTGGCAGCCGATTGTTCATGCCACTGCCGCTTTCACCACTCGCCACCTGTTCTTGCTCACTGTTAGCCGACGTAGCTCCGTCAACCACGGCAGCTGCCGCCGGTTCCACCTGGCCACGGGATCGTGCCACCACGACGGCTGCTCCGGCTGCGTTCGAGAGCTGCTGCTCGTACAGCGCGGGTTGGAGGAATTTATCCTGCTTGGGGGCGTCTTCCGGCAGGCCGAAGTGGAGCAGCGCTTGCGGGACGCACTTCGCTTCGACCAGCGTAGATTCCGGGCCGAGGATCTGCTTCGGCGGGGTTGTGACTGGACAAGAGCAAGAGATTTTCATGCTTTTAGAGGAATTTCGAGATTTTTTTTTTGTATTGAAACTTACATAGGTGGAAATCAAGCGTGGAATCTTGGAGAAAACTGGCCACAAATGACCGCACATCAGCGACGGTTTCGTGCAACTTAAAGATGCCCTGTAGCACGTGACGATCGGGAAACTGGACGCGGATCGCCGTGACCCGAAAGCGGGCCAGATCGTTCAGTACGCGTTTGCTGTCTTCGAGCTGGCGCAGTTCCGTCGTCATTAGCGGTGCCTCGTCCAGATCTTTGACTTTGTTGCGCAAGTCAGCGTACATCCGGCGGACGTCCGCGACGGTCACGTCAAAGAACGAGTCGGGCAGTTCGAAGCTGCGCTGTTCGGCGCTCTCTACGTGGAACAGGACGGCGTCGCGGTCGCCAAGGATGTGGATGATGGGCACGGGGGGTGGTTCCAGATCGGGTTCCGGCAGTTGCTTTGGTTTTACGGTGGAAGGACCCGGTTGTGGACAGTCGGAATCTTGTTTTTGCTTTTTGAAGGCTGTTGGTGAATTGGGCGGTGCCAGGTCAACTTCCATCGGCTTGACTTCTTCCTTTGTCTGTGCGACCTGCTGCGGACGTCGTACGTACGGAAGTTCTTCTTTTTCCTCCGGCCGTTCCTTTTGAGGCAACGGAGCGGACACATTTGCCTGAACTCGCAGCTCTTCCGGTTTTCGCTGCAGCAATCTTATAATCGCTCTTCCCCCAATCAGTCCCAAACTCTTCAGCGTGGTCTTGTCCATCGCTTCCCACTGGACCTCCTTCCGCATGTAGATCATCACCGGGTTCGATTCCGAATTGGCCTTGTCAGCACAAACCGCCTTCAGCACGTCCAGCAGCGAAGAAGAAGGTTTAAACGTTCCATCCAACCTGCTTCCATCCTCTAGCTGAACCGCCAGCTGGACATCCGCCTCCGTCCGGATCTTTTTCGCCTCGGTCATCTCCAACAGCGCATTGTTCGGCAGCCCGCTGAACCGGAACATCGCCGACAGGTCCATCACCTTGTTGTGGTGCTTGAGATCATACTCGGCGGCGTTAAAGTTGTGCTTGGCGCAAACCTGCTCCAGAATCTGGAAATACAGTCGTTTAAATCTAGTCGGAACGAATAAAACCATCCGATCTTCCAAACCTCCAGCACCGTCGTGTTCGGTTCCACCTTGACGTTCTGGCGCCGGCCGTTGATTGTCAGTACGGTGACCGTGCGGGAAGTGGTGGCCATTTCCGGTAAACTTCTGCACACACACAGTTACAACAAATAATCAAAATATCTAGGCACAATTCGATAAGAACTCCGCCGGTTCCAAGCTCGCAACGAAAACATGACTGTGCGAAAACGTCAAAACCGCGAAACGTCATCGTTTGTTTTGATGAAATGTTTGATGGAATCGGACATTGGCGTCGAACTGTTTCACAGTGAAATCTTATTATTGCGATATTCGATAAAGAAATACGACAAAACAAGTAATTTTAAAAATAAATGTAATTTATGGGAGAACGATCGATATAAACATAGACTAATTGGGTACTAAAGCCATATGTCAATTTTTATGTACAACGGTAAAAAACACGAAATTACGGTAAAAAAACACGAAATGTACAACGGTAAAAATTACGAAATGTTATGAAAACTGGGGGAGGGGGGTGTGATGAAAAATTATGTTACGTAACCTAGGGACCATTCATTAACCACGTGGACACTTTTTTGAGAATCTCAACCCCCCTCCCCCCCCCTTCGTGGACAATTGTCCATACAAAAAAAATCTTTTTTGTATGGAGCGTGGACAATCGCTTACCCCCCCCCCCCTCCCATTAAATTGTCCACGTGGTTTATGGATGGTCCCCTAGTACGTAACGCAAAATTTTCATATAAGCATTCATAAAAAATTGCAATAAGACCTTGTGTTACGCGTTACAGGGGGTAGGGGGGATCGCTCATCTGTTACGATTTGTTACGAAGAGGGGGGGGGGGGGAGGGTGGTAAAAAATCACAAATTTTGCGTTACGTAATAAAAGAACGCTCCCTATGGTCTCCTTGGAACGAGCTGTCACGTAGGAACTTTTCTGTCAGAAAGGACCGCGAGGTTAATTTTTCAAAATTGATTTAGAAATCCATTTTAAACTCTTTGTGGTCGTACAAAGGGTCAATGTACTCAGAAAAATAAGCTTTATCGCTGTAAAAATTTATATCAGCAATCTGAGCTTTATTTTAGGACCCAATTAGTCTATTATTATTATTATTCTATGATATAAACTTCACAGACCAGGGAGCGACATCTATATCTCACTACAGGCAGCTCGACCACAGCCATCACCAGGTGTCAATTACGGCACCAGAACATAAGGGAAATGTCATTCATTACGGAACCAAACGAACCAAAACAAATCAATTGGGTACTAAAGCCCTTTGTCAATTTTTATGTACAACGGTAAAACACACGATTAAAAACCATTTCTGATCACTTTTTTTCATTTTAATGCAAAAAATTTATATGACAAGACAACATTTTTTCGATGGATCAACTATGGTTCCCTTGGAACGAACTGTCAAGTAGGAGCTTTTCTGTCAAGAAGGACCGCGAGGTTAATTTTTCAAAATTGATTTAAAAATCCATTTTAAACTCTTTGTGGTCGTACAAAGGGTCATTGTACTCAGAAAAATAAGCTTTATCGCTGCAAACAATAATATCAGCAATCTAAGCTTCATTTTAGGACCCAATTGGGTCCTAAAATGAAGCCTAGATTATCTCCGTTTTCTATCTTAAAGTTACCTCCTTAACCTGATAAAAAGTTGTAAACTAACAGGCTCTCGTCACAAATAAACAATCAATTACAATTACAATTACTCCTGGCTTAAAATGGAAAGAAAGTGATTTTTTTTCATGTTAAATGCTGGAGCGATCAGTACCTTGCTGGACTCGGTCGTTGGAAACGACCGACGAAATAGGCGACGGGCCAGATACGGGCATAAAAATGTCAAAACCTCTCCCCCTCTCACTTCGTCTCACCATCCAGATGCAGCTTTGTTGGCAAACAAACGGAGCACGCGGTTGCGTGATGGCGACATCGAGCCAGAATTAGTGGGGTGATCATGTGGTTAAAAAAACTTTTTTCAAGGAAAATAATATTTTTTCGACTGAATAAAAAAAATCGAGCATGTTCAAACAGTTATACCTGATATCGGAGAGGTGATTAGTAATCAAAAGTGAGAAGATGCCAGAAAATCCAGCTACCAATTGTTATAACTAAATCCACAATATACCTACGTCGGTTATACCGCAATTCAAGTTTGAAAGGTAGTGTATGTTTTTGAGGTGATTTTTTCTCAATTTATGTGGAAAATTAACATTTAACTGAAGTACTGTGTATTTTGACTTTTACTAGACATCAAAATTTTTGTAATGAAAAAAGTTTAAAAAAAATTTGTTTGTGTTTACTGTGCGCAGTTTGAGCGTGATATTAATCTCAACCCCCAAGATGGCTGCCTTTAGCATTCCCCTGCTAACTACACTCAAACCCCGATGGTTTGACACCAACTTTTGTCAAACGAATGGGGTCACGTTTAAGTTTGACACCCCTTTTACACGGAGTTCACACACACTACAAAAGGTTTGTTTTGATAGTGTGCGTGGGCACCGTGTAAAAAGTGACAGTTCGTCACTTTTTAGTTTGACTTTGACCAACCAGCGGGGTACAAACTAAAAAAGTGTCAAACGAAAAAGTGACCAACCACCGGGGGTTGAGTGTACCGAAATCACCTAAACTTTTTTTTACATTTTGGACTTAGGCGTACACAGTTACACAAGCACGACAAAGTGAAAGAAATTATACAGTCGAATTAAAATTAAAAACTTTTAAATCAGTTTGCAATGAGATTTTCAAAAACTGTAGCAGTAAAAGTTTTCATTTTCAAAACAAGAAAAAAAAACTTTTAATTTAGCAAATTTAAACCTTTTATTTCAACAGCAAGTAACTTTTGTCATTACAGTAATATTTTTGTGTGTTAACACATTCAAAGTATGTGATGCTGATCACCCGATGTCAGCCAACATATTTCGCGGGGCTGTGACAGCTCGAGCTTAATTATTGCTTGCATCAGGACACTGTGACGAGAAGTTCGTCATTTTTCAGTTAAATTATTTTTTGTTCACTGTGCCTAGAAAACCTTATTGTTTGGTTCATTCAGATTCATGCTTGGGTTCATTTTTGGAACATCCGTAAAAAAACGTACCATTTGATACACGCTAATGGTAATTATAAGAAATCAAGTTCAAAATATTAAGGCTGGTACAAATATTTTTAAAAGGTTTTGTCACCCCCCCCCCCCCCCTTCAAAATTGGCCCGAAAAATCGGGGGGCAAAAAAAATATTTTTACAATAAACTTAAATTTCTATGAAAATTCAAGTGCAACCAGCTGAAATCAAATTAAAATACATTCTCCTGCATTTAAAATCATTTTTAGCATGTTTGGGTTTATTAAAAAATCTTAAGGTTTTTTGAAAATTTTCGATGCAAAATCTTTTTTTTCGATACAATTTTTGATTTTGTCAGATCTTAGATTTTTTGAAAACTAATGATTGCAAAACAACTGATCTAGTGTAAAATGCATTTTAAAACACTTTTTTTTATTTAAATGTGAAGACTATGGCTTGTTATTTAAATTTTTAAATTTTTTATATTTTTTTGCGCCCCCCTTGACCTCGGCCAGGGCCGAGGGACAAACACTTTTTTAAATAGGGGAAATCTACCCATTTTAATCCTAATAAGCGGTCGTGTTTGAATGATGCTGGATAATCTAGAGTCTCCCTTGAATTTTACTAAACCAAATACACCAACGAGTAGAGCAAGTTTTTTTGAACATTTCTGTTTATTTTCACTTTCACTAAAAGTTATTCTATTTCTTTACCAAGCATTTAACAAAAAAAAATCCCAAGGGTACACTCAACCCCCGGTGGTTGGTCACTTTTTCGTTTGACACTTTTTTAGTTTGTACCCCGTTGGTTGGTCAAAGTCAAACTAAAAAGTGACGAACTGTCACTTTTTACACGACGCTCACGCACACTATCAAAACAAACGTTTGGTAGTGTGTGTGAACTCCGTGTAAAAGGGGTGTCAAACTAAAAAGTGACCCCGTTCGTTTGACAACAATTGGTGTCAAACCACCGGGGTTTGAGTGTATTCTAATCGAGGCGAATGCATTGGGCCACGCCCATTTTTCTAATATCGGCTTCGTTCTTTTTTCTTCCAACACACTGTCGAGTGTTGCCATTTGCGCTGACAGTTCAAACGAACACTCACAAAAAGTGGCATTTTTAGGGAAAGTTTCCTGGCATCGCTGGCTGTGCTGCTGGTGGTGTTGACGGCCAGCCTTTGATCTTTTTTGCCTTCGTCTCTCGCTCGGTTTTCTTCAGCCTTCGATTGGAATGCAAAGTGAAAATTGAAACGTCAAACGACTTCGCGCGTTTGTTTTTTTGATGGCGCTTGCTAATTTATTACATTTTTCGGGATTATTCTTCAAGTGAGTGCCTTACTAATGATCAAAAGAACATGTTGCCGGTAGTTGGAAGCAATTTCATATCTTAAGCGCCGAGAAAAAGTAAGCGAAAGTGAAAAGTTAATTTTGGCGATATTCATTAAGCGTTTGAGGGATACTGTGTGTGCCAACAAAATGATGAGAAGTGGTCTCGCAAAATACAAATTATGATCAAAAGTGCATTAAATGTGATCTTTTTGGCCAGTAAGTGGCATACATTTGCCTGCTTACTCGAGGCGGTGCTGTTGCTGGTAAGTTTATAGCCCAAATAGTATTTTTGGAGTTTTAATCGAGCATCAAACTCTCCATATGACGAAGATAGGTGTTTGATTGGAAAGGGTAGATTTCCCCTATTTGCATCGGCCTAAATGAAAAAAAAAATACCTTTTACAATTACCTACTGTTTGAACAATTGGGTCCTAAAATGAAGCTTAGATTGCTGATATTATTGTTCACAGCGATAAAGCTTATTTTTCTGAGTACAATGACCCTTTGTACGACCACAAAGAGTTTTAAAAGAATTTTTAAATCAATTTTGAAAAATTAACCTCGCGGTCCTTCTTGACAGAAAAGCTCCTACTTGACAGCTCGTTCCAAGGGGACCATAGTTGATCCATCGAAAAAATGTTGTCTTGTCAATTTTTTTTTTTGCATTAAAATGAAAAAAAAGTGATCAGAAATGGTTTTTAATCGTGTTTTTTTACAGTTGTACATAAAAATTGGCATAGGGATTTAGTACCCAATTGTATTAATATTAAACTGTGTTCAGATCATCAACGATTTTTTTTTTGTGTGGATTACATCTTTCCTGTGGACTATTTCGACGTCAAACCAAACCCCGTTCGTTGGCACTAAACGAAATCCACAACACTTTGACAGCTGTGACACAGTTTTGTTTTGTAATTTTCAGGCAAGCAAATTGAAAATACGTAAATTTCTTCACCGTTCGGACTTTTTAAGCGTTTTTTTTTCTTTGGTCGGAAAGTTGAAATAATCGGCGTTAAAAGAGTTCCTCTTTGAAGCGACGACAATCGCGTCGGATTTGTGCGACAGACGTGCGGAAAAACGGTGCCACACACTCCGAAAACACAATTCACAAAGCCAGGCCAAAAAGTGCGGAATCTGCTGCTCCTCCTTCTCCGATTTTGGAAATCCCCGAGGCCAACTTGAAAAGCTGGAACGCCAAAGCATAGCCCAGAAGATGGCCACGGTCAACCTGAACGGGCAGTATCGCGACGGTGGCGGCGGTGCAGCGTCCGGTTCCGGCGGTTCCTGTTCCTCCTCGTCGCAGTATCCGATCCAGGGCAAAAAGGACCAGTGGATCAAGCTGAACGTTGGCGGCACCTGCTTCCTCACGACCAAGACGACACTCTCCCGGGACCCGAACTCGTTCCTGTCGCGGCTCATCCAGGAGGACAGCGATCTCATCTCGGATCGGGTAAGTTGCTCGAAGGGGGATAAAGAGGGACAAAACGGAAGTACGATTGATTTCCGATATGTGGCAAATTATTGATGAGCTTTAGCATGGGGGTGCGATGCATGCCACTGCAATCAACTGGAAGGAAGCCAGCGAGTTAATAATTCTTGCATAACAACACACAGTCGCTGAATTATTTCACATCATGCTGCGCTGTTGTGCTCTCTCTCTCTCTCTGCATAAATTGATTCTTCTTTTGTAAATCAGAATTTCCCAGGAAAATTGCTCTGCAATCAAAAGATAAGTGCAGTTGCAGTTCTACAGAGCAGAGCTCTAGGAATTGTCATCTGAAAAGTACATTTTATAACAACAGTTTAATGATTTTTCAGTTTTGAAATTTAAAGGAAAATTTTAAGTTTACGATAATATTTACATTAAACAAAACACTCATCAATCCGGGTACTTAGCCGAATGGTTAAGCGATCTGCCTTTCAAGCAGACGATCAGGGATCAAATTTTCGGTGGCAACATGAACCACCTGCTCCCTCTGGGAGCATCAGATACACGGTAATTAATTACCACACACACACACACACACACATGCCGCTCCCCCCACTACAACAACTAGCGGTGGGTGCGTGGGGAATGGACGGAAAGATGACCAACCAAACACACCGCAACGCGTGAAGGAAGGAAGGAAGACTTTCCAACAAGACCACCAGGAGAACATCAACATCCATCAAGACGAAGAACAATAGATCTCGGCTCCGTGATGGCAAGGCCGATTGAGCCAGTTAGGGTATAGGGGAAATATAGCCTTTCTAATCAAACACCTAACTTCGTCATATGCTTGATTAAAGCTCCAAAAATTCAGGCTATAAGCTTACCAGCAGCAGCACCGCCTTGAGTAAGCACGCAAATTTATGCCACTTACTGGCCAAAAAGATCAAATTTAATGCACTTTTGATCATAATTTCTATTTTGCGAGAACATTTCTCATCATTTTGGTGGCACACACATCCACACGCAAGATCAGAGGTTAACTGCTTAACGAAAGTCACTTGCGCTAACGATTTCAAAGCGCTTAAGATATAAAATTGCTTTCAACTACCGGCAACATGTTCTTTTTACCATTACTTAGTCACTCACTTGAAAAATAATCCCGAAAAATGTAAATAATTAGCAAGCACCAACAAAAAAACAAACGCGCTAAGTCTTTTGACGTTTCAATTTTGAATACCGATTCTAATCGAAGGCTGAAGAAAACCGAGCGAGGAGCGAAGGCAAATAAAGAACAAAGGGTGGCCACCAACACCACCAACATGCTGGTGCAGCGCCTGTTGGAGTGAGCAAGTGCTGCCAGGAAACTTTTGCTATAAATGCTACTTTTCGTGAGTGTTCGCTTAAAATTCCATCATTTGGCAGCACTAAGCTGCCGTTCTACGCATAATTGTCCCATGTTCAAAAAAGTGCAACTGAGAAAAACGCAATTCAAATTTTTCGACCGATTTCTGTGTTTCTACGCATAATTGTCCCGTGGGTTCCTATTCACCCTATGTGTCCCTAATCGCCCCAGTTAGCAGTTTATCACCCTTATTTGTGATTCTCTTGCTATACAACAGGTTAACAAGGCATAATGCTTAGTAAAACTAATGATTCCGTGTAAGAAAATACTTGGTGGGACAATTATGCGTAGAAGTTCAACGATGGGACAAACAGACTTGGTGTTGTTTTTGATGAGTTTCCGAACAAAGTACCAGATTTTATGTGTTTTTCTTAAAGTACACATCAGACTAAACTTAAAAATGGCATAAAGTCAAAATCGTCAAAAACTGACATGGGACAATTATGCGTAGAACGGCAGTAAGCAGACCCAAAAGAGTGCTAGAAGAAAATGATTAGAATGCATTTGGGAAATATTTTTTTAAATGCTTGTAAACGAAAAAGCATAACTTCTAATAAAAGTGAAAATAAACAGAACGGTTCACAAAAAGTTGCTCTACTCGTTGGTGTACTTGGTTTTAGTAAATTTCAAGGAACACTCGAGATTATCCAGAATCATTCAAATACGACCGCTTATTAGGATTAAAATGGGCATATTTCTCCTAGCATTTTCACAACAAAACAGCATTTTTTTATTTTATGATTGAATTAACTTTCCAATCATGTTTTGACTGATTATTTAACTTCAGTAAGTCGAAATAATGTAAGTTTAAGTAACTTTACTAAAATAAAGCGAAGAGCTGCTCATTTTCAAGCAAAAATCAGGGGGGTCCAATATAGGACAACGAAAATCCATACTTTTCCAAAAGTTCACCTCTGTTAATTTAACCTTAAAAAATGAAGAAAACTGTGTATTTAAGCAAAAGTTTTTCGTAAATATACAATAAATTCTTGTTGTAATAGACCTTATAGCATATTTGGAATTTGCATAATATGGAAAAATGTGCATCAAAATTTCTTATTTTAATCATTTTAATGTTTACAGTTGTTTTTGAAACGTTTTCTTTTTTTCGGAAATAATTGTGTTTAAATGTCTGTTAGGTTTTTTGTTGTTTTAAGCCAAATTTGTTAACAAAACATATTTGTTTATGATGGAAAATCCACCAAATATAGGTTAAATTTGGTATAAAAATAACAGTTTTCCTATAGTGGACCCGCGGGTCCACAATCGTATTATGGACCCGGGTCCACTATAGGAAAAGGGGGTCCATAACAGGCAAAAAAAACTAGTTTTTTTTCAAATGGCTATTTTTCCGCTCAAAAACAAATTTCTGATGAAACAAATAGTCAAAATTGTTCAAAAGACTTCAGATTTCATTGTTTAGTACAAAGGGTTATGAAAAAGTGCTTAAAATATTGAAAAAATGTGAAAAATGCGCGTCGGCTCTACTAGGCGGTCCACTAATGGTTAAAATACCATATCCAGATTTTTAAGCGAAGATGGCGTTCAAATGGTGAACGCCCGAAATGTCAAAATCACGCAGTGGTACCAACATTACGAAACAAGTGTGACACGGCATGACAGCCATACTTTTTTTTCTAATGTTGGTGCTACTGCACGATTTTGACATTTCGGGCGCTCACCATTCGAACGCCATCGTCGCTTAAAAAACTGGATAGTGCTGAAGCTTCCATTTTTACACATGGACACCACTTCATGCTACGATAACCCACTTTGACGCAGTCTCAGAGCTTAATCGATGGCCGGTAAGCTGTCATCGAGAACAAGTAGGTTCTCCGATTGTGGGAATATCACATTTGTCCAATGAACCGCTACATATGTGATTTTTTCCTATCTTAATGTGGGTGTCAGGTTAGGATGCAGGTTTTCAAAAAAATAGTTTTTGTAGAATTTAGGTTTTAACTATAAATATCTACTTTTTATACTTTGCATTTAGTTATTTAACCAAACTCAACGCACTCAACAACTTCCGTATTTCTACAAGAAGTGGAGAACGATCAGCTGGCTATTCCCGGATTCAACCTGGTGTGCAACGTAGATCAAGAGAGGAGAGGAACAGCGATAACGCTCACACGTGGAGAGAAGCCTAGACGGCCGGTTAATCTGTCTTCGAGTCAATGAAACTACACCCTCTGTAACACCTCCTGGATCCAGTGGTGGGTCTCCTACGTTGAGCCAAGGATTCGTAGCTTCTTCCGGTGGAAGTCTCGGGAGAAATACATGGAGTTTCATCAACAACATCAAGAGTTCTATGCGCAGCTCCGGACAGCCTACGTACGACGCATACTACCAAGATCGAACCGTGCTCCCCACAATCAACCGGATCAAGAGCGAAATGCTGCTTCTCCAGAGACGCTTCTCGGACACCTTTTACCACACCAATGAAACACGTGTAGCTGGAGAGCCGATCTCTCTGTTCCAGCTGGGAGAGGGGCAACGAAAACGTACGACGATCGAGGCGCTGGATGTAGGCAGTTGTATGCCGAGGAGCAGCCGGAGATCGCAGACGAATTCGCATGTGACAGGGCTGGATCAGCTGTTTGCCCTTCGAATGCGTCCTGTATGGATGATATCACGACCGACGAGATATACCAAGTTATCAAGTCAAGCGCTAAGAACAAGTCTCCTGGAAGTGACGGTATTCCACTTGAGTTCTATGCAAAAACCTTTGATATCATCCACAGGCACTTGAACCTTATCCTAAATGAGGCCCTGCGCGGCAACATCCCGCCGGAGTTTGTCGATGGTACAATAGTACTCATGAAAAAGAAGGGAGCCGGTTCAACCATCAAATCCTATCACCCTATCTAGCTCCTTAACACGGATTACAAGCTTCTCTCACGAATAGGTACTAAAGTGCAGGCTGGATCGTGTGATTCGAGACAACCAGATCCTCCCTCCCTTACCGCCCCCCCCAGAGCACTCCAAGCGAATCCCTCGGCCAATCTCCTCCACGCCCACTACCTAAACAAGATCGTCAAGCCGAAAGTGATGCTGGAGAACCCAACAGCAAACTGGAATCGAATCTGGCGAAACATTGCGGCCAAACACCTGACATCGTTCGAGCGCTGTCATTTCTACCTGCTTGTCAACCGGAAGCTGTCCAACCAGCGGCTGTTGCACAGGATGCAACGAACCGACTCTTGCATGTGCCCCAACTGCAACAACGAGCCAGTTTGTCATCTTTGTTAGCAAGGATTAATTGACATTAATGAAATAGAATTTCACTTAGATACTGAAGTTTAATCTATTTGGTCTAGAAGTTTTTAAGCAATCAAAACCAATAAAACAATATTTTATAAATAAAAAAAAGAAAAAAAAATTAGGGACAAAATTAGTAAGTAATTCTATCAAAATCGGTGATTTTCATTCAAATAGCATACAAACTATTCTGATTCATCAAAATTTCCATAGAGTCAAACAATAAATGATATCGGACTAGATTCGTTGATCTGTGGAACGTCGTCTCTTTTGCAATGCACGACTTGTAAAATATGAACTGTTAATCTAGTTTTTTGTTTTCAAAATAAGCCAGACAGGTTTTAAATGAAACGTACTCCGTCCAAAAAAATCACGAAGTACCGGGGGGATGGCAACCCTATTCCGACCAAAGCAAACTGACAACAGTCGACATTAGCACGGTTGTCAAATGAGAGCCCACAACAAAAGCACTAGCTGTCAAATGGTAGCCCATAACAAACCATTGTTTGGGTTTTTGATTTTCAATTTTCTCGCAATTCAAACGATAAATACCTGAAAAAACACGTGAATTGTGTTGCTGATGGCAAATTCTATCATATCCTTGGAGATTCCATCCCAATATTGGCTGAAAATTCATATCGAAAAAAGTGATTTTTCTGTTTACCTTTTTTTGCTTTTTTTCTTTTGGTCGACCAAACAGTGCGCCCGTACACTGTGAATTGGCATTACACATTTTTCAGTTTGGTTTTACACATTTGCATGGGACTTTTGAGTTTAACCAGGATAACACACTTCGTGTTACCAAAGTAATATGAATAATGCTGATTCTGAGTGTTTGTTATCTGAACTTCCAAGATGGCGGCTTCTAAGCTACCCCCTGCGAAGTACAGTCGACTCATCTGGCTGTCGATCTTCTCGATATCAAAAGCTCGATCACCGCTCTCGACGATCCCCTTAATATCGACACAGAGTGTGTCCACTGTTTTTTTTTTTCAGTAAAGTACCCTTGCTTATATTAGGTGTGGGACAAACTTCTCTTGCGTTTTGTCAGCTTTATGCATATGGGACATTTATGCGAACATGCGCAGTGCTGTGGATAAAAACAACGGTTTCCCGCGGGTTCTTTAGACATGAAGCAGCAAATGGATTACACTCAACCCCCGGTGGTTGATCACTTTTTCGTTTGATACTTTTTTAGTTTCTACCCCGTTGGTTGGTCAAAGTCAAACTAAAAAGTGACGAACAAATTGCCATTTTTTTTTCTTCCATTGAACTGAAGGCTTCTCTAGACACGAACGTGGTGATTATTGCATAAGATCTTAATTTCTCGACTCACGATCGAGATTTCTCGATAGCATGATAGCAAGATCGACAAATCTCGATCTACCATCGACAAATTACGACTTACCATCGAGAAATAAGGATCGTAATTTGTAATGCATTTTTTAATATTTATTTAAACGGAATATTAATTAAATCTAGTTTATTTTTTTAAATAACAAAATTGATAAAAACTAAATTAATTTAAATCAAAATGTTGAAATTTTGAAAAAATTCAAAAATTTCAAAAATTTTAAAAATTTCAAAAATTTAAAAAAATTCAAAAAAAAATTAAAATCTTTTAAATTTTTGATTTTTTTTAAATTTTTGAAATTTTTAAAAATTTTGAAAATTTTGAAATTTTTGAAATTTTTGAAACTTTTTGAAATTTTTGAATTTTTTGAAATTTTTGAAATTTTTGAATTTTTTGAATTTTTTGAAATTTTTGAGATTTTTGAAATTTTTGAAATTTTGGAAATTTTTGAAATTTTTGAAGTTCTTAAAATTTTTAAAAATTTTTGAAATTTTTAAATTTTTTGAAATTTTTGAAATTTTTAAAATTTTTGAAATTTTTGAAATTTTTGAAATTTTTGAAATTTTTGAAATTTTTAAAATTTTTGAAATTTTTGAAATTTTTGAAATTTTTGAAATTTTTGAAATTTTTGAAATTTTTGAAATTTTTGAAATTTTTGAAATTTTTGAAATTTTTGAAATTTTTGAAATTTTTAAAATTTTTAAAATTTTTGAACATTTTTAAATTTTTGAAATTTTTGAAATTTTTTAAATTTTTAATTTTTTGAAATTCTTAAAACTTTTGAAATATTTGTAATTTTTGGAATTTTTAAATTTTTTAAAATTTTTGAAATTTTTAAAATTTTTGAATTTTTGGAAATTTTTAAAATTTTTGAAATTTTTGAAATTTTTGAAATTTTTGAAATTTTTGAAATTTTTGAAATTTTCTGAAATTTTTGAAATTTTTGAAATTTTTTGAAATTTTTGAAATTTTTGAAATTTTTGAAATTTTTTGAAATTTTTGAAATTTTTAAAATTTTTGATAATTTTTAAATTTTTGAAATTTTTGAAATTTTAGAAATTTTTAATTTTTTAAAAATTTTAAATTTTTAATTTTTTGAAATTCTTAAAACTTTTGAAATATTTGAAATTTTTGGAATTTTTAAAATTTTTGAAATTTTCTAAACTTTTGAAATTTTTAAAAATTTTGAAATTTCCGAAATTTTCAAAAAATTTTAAATTTTAAAATTTTTAATATTTTTGAGCTTTGTGAAATTTTTGAATTCTTTAAAAAAATTGAAAAACTAAAATGAAAAAAACATTCATTTTTTATATATTTTTAAATTTTTGCATATTTTTAAAATCTTTAGTTTGTTGGTTCTGGATTTTTTTTTAATTTTTGGAATTTTTTAAAGAATTGGAAATTTTTGAATATTCTTGAAATTTCTTAAATTAAAAAAAAAAAAGCTTAGATTTGGTAATTTTGGAAATTTTTTAATTTATTAAAACATATTGAGATTTGTAATATTACGATCGTGTGTCGAGAAATTATCGAAATATTACGATCAAAAATCAAAAGATCAAATTATTCGCTCTACATTGCCTTGGCGTTCTCGATTGCGAGATTCCTACTTGAAACTAGGTGTCCGAAGGCTTGATTGTTGAGGCAATCGCAAACCTCTTTTTACACCTAAGCTTCCATCCACCCCGGGATTTGAACTGACGATCTTTAGATTGTGAGTCCAACTACCTACCAGCGACTCCACCGAGGCAAGACCCAGGGAGACGACTCCTACACCTGGATTGAGCTAACGACCTAACCCTCTAGGCTAGACCGGGACCAACATTTACTTCCCCATCCGACGGAAGGCGTGGTCAGACAAATCTCGTCTCGAAAAATGCCACCGGGACCGTCTGGGATCGAACCCAAGCCTACTGGGTGAGAGGCAACCACGTTTACCTCTACACCACGGTTCCATTATTGTGGAAAAAATTAGAAGACTCCAAACTTCATACCGCTACCGATTTTAATGTGACATAGTTTGTGGTATAAATCATAAGAGAAAGTACCTTTGGCGCTTTACGTAACGCACAGGAAGTGATCGACGTCCGCGCTGGTGTAAACGAGGCCCTCCTGAATCATCTCATCGATTATTCTCCTGTTGAAAAAGAAAGAATCGAATATTCAGCAATCGCCACCAACTCCAGAGCATTCAACCCCGGTTACTCACGTCATCTCCGTCGGGCTAATGTGCGGGAATTTGGCCTGCAGCTCCTCTCGGCTGATCCCAATGTCCGATATGTGATGTTTGATGGCCTTGTAAACGACCATCTGCGCTCTGGACAGCCCCATCGAGTTTGCTTCGGCGATTTCTTCTCTGGAGCCACCGATTCCGCTGATTCCGGCTTTCTTTGCATACTCTTCTCCTTTATACCGGGCGTTCAACACCTCCAGCAGGTGCGTCGTGATCTCATTCGGCGAATCGACCTGCGAGATCTTGAAGATCATAACCGCCTTCACTCTGTCACTGCCCTTGCCCTCGTTGCGCACGGAGCCAACCACCCGCGCGTAACTGTTGATACGGACCACCGGAATGTCGTTCTGGTCCGGATGCTCTTCATCAATCCAGCGATGCGCATCGAGCTGGGCAGTGTGGTCCTCCATCCGGTACGTGACCTTCGTCGGGGTTTGGACGATTTGCCGGACTATTGCTACGAACGTCACCGTTGCGTACTGGTAGCCGAACAGCTCGATGCCCTCCTCAGGCGACTCCTGGATGTGACGCAGCATCACCGGAAGCACGCCCTCCGATTTGTGCTCGTCGTTGGCGCCACGTGCCGAGCGCGGGTTGAACGCGCCGGAACCGGCTGTGAGAGGGTCGGATGAGAAACATTTCAAAATAAAGAATTTACCAAAAATACTTACTGCTAAAGTTCATGGTTGAGACTTCGAGGAAACGTGACAGAAGCAAACTCTATTCCTGGCCGCGAATTTTAACAGCAACTTCCCGGTCTGCTCGTGGATTGTGGAATGAAAAAACGGACTCTTCAACCTGTTCTTTTTTCAAAACGCGCCAAAACTGACAGCTGCCCGCAAAAAAACGATTACAGCCAACCCCCGGTGGTTGGTCACTTTTTCGTTTGACGCTCGTGTGCCCCGTTGGTTTGACAAAGTTAAACTAAAAAGTGATGAACTGTCACTTTTTACACGGTGCTCACGCACACTATCAACACACACGTTTGGGAGTGTGTGTGTGTGTGTGTGTGTGTGTGTGTGTTTTGCAAACAAGAGTGTATCCCTCTCACACTTTATGCAAACTGTCAGACGAGTGAAAGGGATACACTATTGTTTACAAAAGTGTTGTGCCCTTTTGAAATGTTAGGCTCCATTTGTGTTATTTTTGTTAACAATGATAAAGCTTTTTTTTAGTACACTGACCCTTTGTACAACCGCAAAGGATCTAAAATGGATTTTTTTTACAGAAAAGGTCACACTTGACAGCTCGTTCCAAGGGGGCCATAGTTGATCCATCATAAAATGTTGTCTTGTCATTATAATTTATTTTTTTGCATAAAAATGAAAAAAATATCAGAAATGGTTTTTAATCTTGTTTTTTACCGTTGTACTATTCAGTCCTTGCAGAACAAGTTGGCTTTAGGGACGATTGGAACCCCGATTTGACAGTTCGATTGGAACCCTGAGAGCGACATTTCGCCTCTCCATATAGGCTCTCTAGTTGGCTTAACATCGGGCATTCAGTTAACCTAAGAAAGATGCAGTATGTTGCACATGACCAGTATGGCAAAGAACTTTGACACATTTTTTCGTTAAAAAAAACCTTCGTCTCAATTAACAATTTTTCAAATTTCCTACCCAGGACGAGACGGGCGCGTACCTGATCGACCGCGACCCGCGCTACTTTGCGCCGGTGCTAAACTACCTGCGCCACGGCAAGCTCGTGCTGGACGGATTCTCCGAGGAGGGAATCCTAGAGGAGGCTGAATTCTACAACGTGACGCACCTGATCGGGTTGCTCAAGGACAGCATCGCGCGGCGGGAGCAACGACCGGCGGCGGACAAGAAGCGCGTGTACCGCGTCCTGCAGTGCCAGGAGAACGAACTCACACAGGTGAGATGGTCACAGGTAGTAAATTTTTAATTTGCTAAACCTCTTTCTCTTTCCCACAGATGGTTTCGACAATGTCGGATGGGTGGCGCTTCGAGCAATTAATTAACATTGGCACGTCGTACAATTACGGTGCGGAGGAGAACGCCGAGTTTCTGTGCGTGGTCTCGAAAGAGTGTGCCAACACGCTGATTGGCCGCGAGAACGAGTCCAACGATCGGGCCAAGGTTCTGCAGCAGAAGGGTTCCCGCATGTAAAGGGGATGAACACACACTAACTACTTATTATGATTAAAATTTATTAACTACCGAGATAGATCGATGAGAGAGGAGGGACATTCGCGCATATTTTCGTTTCGTTCTTAAGGCTATAGGAAAGCAGCGACGTTCAAAAATTGTGTGTTTTCGATAGAAAGTTCGGCACTTGGGGGAAAACCATTTCTAACCGTTTCATATTTTGTTTGCGTGGTAACAAAATGGTAAGAAAAAACAAGAAAAAAGAAATCGTTTACCCACCGAGCACTTGACAAAGAGAAAGAATTATCATTATCCAACTCATGTTGAAAACGAGACGAGAGAGGCTCCTCGAATGGCGTGGAAAACTTTAAACCTAAATCGGAATCGAACGCCCGCGTAATGAAAAAAGACCCCTGATAACTGTTAGCATGTAAAACAAACACTCCTCAACATTTCAATCGCCACGCTGTAACCCCCCCTTGAACAAGATACGACCGGAAACAGTATCATAGAACCCCTCCCTCTTCCGTCTAACTTTATATAATTCCGTTGTGTTCTTTGACGACAAACTTAACCGAGCGACTTTGCAGAAAAGTAGAACCCTTTTTTGTCTAACTGTAATGGCTAAAATATGTAGCAGCAGCAGCAGAAGCACCCCGTGTGTGTAGAATTTTGAAAACAAAAAAATAAAAATGACATCAAACAGCAGCAGTAAAGGCGCGTATTAAAGCGAGATGAATAATTTACGGTTACGATGAAGAAAAAAACAAACACACAGACTACACTAGTTGTTGTAAAACAGATAAATTTAAAATGAAAGAGAAATATAATTTAAATACACAATTGTTTCGAGTTGCCTTGCCAAGAACGAAAAGAACTTCCTTGAAGAATAAAAAAACTCTTGGCATGTACTTTAGAACACTTTCATCAACAAATTTATAATAAAGTTTCAATAGGGTCCTAAACTTGATCCTAAAGCCCTATTTCAATTTGTATGTACAACGGTAAAAACACAATGGATACCCACTTTTGTTCACTTTTATTCATTTTATTGCAAAAAATTATATTGAGAAGACAACACTCGTCTCGAAAAATGGCACCGTCTGGGATTGAACCCAGGCCCGCTGGGGTGAGAGACTGCCAACCACTACATGTCCGAACCCGGATCCGGAACTCGCATGAAACTGAAAAAAAAATCGAGTGCGTCACTAGGGATTCAGTTCCAAGATGGCGGCGATACTCGCGCGAAATTTCTTCAGAAAAAAAAAACACTGGCAGCTCTGAGTGCGGAACTAGCCCTCAAACGAACGTACCACCAGTGTGCGTGACCCCACCCCTGCAGCGCTGACGGTGCTGCCAACTTTGACAGCCGAAAACAACGGCGCGTGACGACGAGTTCGCGCGAAAACGACCGAACGTTCGGGAAGAAGAAAGCGCACACAAAGGCAAGCAGAAAAGTGCTGCGCGGGGCTTACCCGGCTTACCACATGTACAGATATTTTGGGCACAGACCAAACACTCAAACTAATTATTTTTACAGTTTAAATACATTTGAGTATTTTTTGTAAACTACACTAAAAATATAAACATTTTTTGCATCTTTTTGCTTGTTTAGCTTTTAATGAAAATGTTTTTCAGTTATACTTGATTGAGTGTTTGGTCTGTGCCCAAAATATCTGTACGTGTGTCAAGGAAGATCGCGAAGAACCAGCACGTAATCTTGTATATAGGTCGGGAATAGAGAAAGTTTTGTTTAGAGAAGTGAATCTTCGCGTGTTTAATCTCGTCTGATGAGTGGTCCCAAAAATCCAGTTGACCACCGACCACTGCCAAAAACCGTTGCCTGGAGCCGCAACAAACATATACCTTTTTTGCCTTTCTCAGGAAGGCAGGAAATTACTTGGCAGTTTCATCAAGATATTTCGTGACTAAACTGAGTAAGAGGCGATTTAAGTTGATGATTAAATTGCTTAAATTAACGAAACTTTCTAAGACAGTATGGGTACCATCCGAAGCATTTATATTTTAAATTACTGCTATTTTTTACAGCTTCCTGGAATCATCTTGATTATATTTATTATATTTATCATATTTATTATATTTATTCTATTTACTATATTTATTATTTATTATTGTTGTGGCAGTGCGTGGCCGAATGGTTACGCTGTCCGCGTTGTAAGCGGATGATTCTGGGTTCGATTCCCATCTGCTGCAACCTTCCAGCGGATGAGGAAGTAAAATGTCGGTCCCGGCCTTGGTTGTTAGGCCGTTAAGTCATTCCAGGTGTAGGAGTCGTCTCCATGCCATAAGTACAAACAACACACCAAACCAAGCCTACTCCGGTGGAATCGCTGGCGGCGGTTGGACTCGCAATCCAAAGGTCGTCAGTTCAAACACTGGGGTGGAAGGTTCCTTGGAGTAAAAGGTGAAGCCGTTGATCATTTTCGAAGAAATTTGATCATCACTATAAAATATTCTGTATTAAATTAAATTTAACGAATTTCAACACCAAAAGGAATCAGCATGTGCCGGTTGTTGCCATCTTGAAGCCACTGAAGGAATTTTTGATCTAAATCAATTGTGCTTCAAAATTTATATAATTTTGTGGCACAGTCATTGACGTCCTAGTTGGCAATCATTGATTAATGACGATTTCCATAACTTTACAAGGAATGGGGTAATCGTTACCAAAAGGAATCAGCATGTGTAGGGCACGATTCCAAACAACTTGTTGAAGGAATTTTGTCAAAATATTGAAAGTGACGCAATATTTATATCTTTGAACAAAAATCATGACAATGATGGAAGTCTTCACGTTAATTAAATGTCAACATATTACCATAGAATTGCTAAATAAATATTCTGGAATGGGTATAACACTGTTTTGGGGGTCTTTGTATCGCTAGAATAGATTTTTCGTTGGAATTTCGTACCAACCCGGAATTACGTCATCGGAAAACCCGCCGGCATCCGATCTGGTCAACAATGCACAAGGCAACCTATGTGGCATCGGTAAGACCATAAAAATTCCGATCTTTTGAAACCCATACATCTAGGTTTTCTATAAAACCCACGATTTATACCTAGGCAAAAACGTTGTTATGGTTTCGTTTGAGAAACCTGCCAAAAATGTATGGAATTTCGTAATTTTTGTTCTCGTGGATCAAACTTACTTTTTGCTCAGGTATTTATTACCATAGGAATATTGAATTGACCATTGTGGCACCCCCTACAGCGTGGTGCAGACCCGTAATGCTATGCTATTTACATGTATTTAACCCCTTAATTCGACCTCTTAGATCCACCTTCACGTATACCTATCGACTCAGAATCAAATTTTGAACAAATTTCTGTGCGTTTATCTGGATGTAAGTCCGGACTGGTTCAACCGATTTTGACCGTATTGATCTCATTTGATCCGTCTTAGGGTCCCATAAGACCCTAGTTAATATTATGAAGTTTTGAAGAGTACTTCAAAAGTTATGCTAAAAAAACGATTTTGGCTAAACTCCGGAAGATCGTATATATGTCTATGAAAATGATGTCCGGTCCATCATGCAACCCGTCGTTAGATAGTTTGTAAGATCTTTCAAATGAGAATACAACATCGAAGATCTGATAATCCTATCAAAAGTTATGAGCACTTAAGTGCTATTTATATGCTTTTTGGAGTCTGTTGTAAAAAGATAGGTCGTGTAACAAGATAACACACAAGCGACAATGTACTATATGAATGTGAGGAAGGCACCAACCACCTTAAGGTGAATTAAGTAACGTTTTTTTTTTAAATGGATTTTTGGCGATTTATTAGATCGAAGCCCTTCTAGAGGCGGGTTGGGATGTAGAAGGGGGAGGCAACAGCGGCAGCGAAAGCAAGCCAGAGAGGGTGAAGAAAAGCCCTAAGAATTCGCGATTTCTCAGTATTCAACTCTAGAGTTTTTTTTTTAAAAAAAAAGGTCCAATAAACAAATGAAACACAATAGAGTTATCTACGTGCGCATGTATTGCGTGTTTGTACACGAAGGGTTTTTAGGTTAAAATTTGTACCCGCCAGCAAAAACAAATGGTAAGGTAGTGTGCGTGAGATTGGGCTTAGATAGCTCTATAGCTTATAGGTCCTTTTCAAAAAAATCTCTAGAACTGTATCACAAATCTTTCGTTTTGCTCTCGTGAGCCTTTGTATGTTTATTTTACAGTCGACTCTCTGGTTGTCAATATCCAAGGGATCGTCGAGGAAGAGAATCATCAGTTTACAGAACGATGCAAAATGAAGACTCGATTAAAAATATGTTCCTCTTGGTACCCAGCTATTAGGTTTTACGCCGACTCAATTTTTAGGTTAGAAATTTGACAGCTTGGCTGCACTGTTTACATTTTTTGCACGTGTGTCTCAGCAAAAATGTGTGTGCGTGTGCGCTCGTGACGTCACGCTGTAAAACCTAATGGGAGAGAATCATGGCAACGTCCAGCAAACAAAAACAAAATAATGTCAAACACCCTTCAAAGCTTCGTTTCGCAAAAAAAAATGTCTATAGAGCTATCTAAGCCCGATCTCACACACACTAGCGCACCATTTGTTTTGCTGGATGGTACAAAATTTAACCTCACTTTTTTTCGTGTACGTACACGCAATACATGCGCACGTAGATAACTCTATGCAAGCCATGAGATAGTGACAATATTGACAACCGGAAGAGATTTTTAAAGCAAACAGAATCCAAGGGACCGTCGAGGAAGAGATCCTTCAAGCAAGAGAAAATATCGAGGAATAAAGCTAATCGAAGTATGCATTTTCAAGGGACTTAAGAATTCATCGATAGATGGAGCAGTATTGATATCGAGAAGATTGACAGCCAGAGAGTCGACTGTATTTCAAAACGACATTTCGGACGAATTTATGTTAGGACAGTTTCGGATAAACAAAAGCAAACGATTATTTTCACAGGGTGCTAGATCGGGGAATTTGAATTTATTAGAATCAGTGTGGTTCAGTAGAGGGTGTTTTGCAGGTTTTGTTCTGTGATTGCTGTTAGTTGATGATATTTATGATTTTCGCGTTTTTTTTTCTTCTCACGCTGTTTAACTATTTCACTCGTTTATTTTCAGGTAATCGCACTACCAACACCAATTTAGATTGACCATTTTGGTGCACATTATCTGATGCACCACTCACAATATCAAATTTTGAAATACGCTCTAAAGAGTACCGTGTCGACTTTCGGAAATCACAACGTTATTTTTTTTCTCTAGAAAACTATGAAATTTTACGTACGAGTCCATTGGTTGTGTAATTTACGCGCAGTGAATTCAAACAAAAGATAAAAATTTATACACATGTGTTTGCTTTTTTTTTTGGAAGAATGCAAGCTACCTCTCTAATACCTTCCCCGCCTGGACAGAGGTGACCGAGAGCGGCTTCGCGATCTTCGCGAGGATCGATACCGATTATCGCGATAGTCACGTGGCGATCTTGACCTTCGGCTACTGCCGCCATCACCGCGAGTATCGTCCCGTGAGTCCCTCGAGTAGGACCGCCGATGACGACGCGAATGGCTGCTGCGTTCGGAACTACGCGATCGACGCGAGGACGAGTACTGTGAGTACCGATCGTCGTCAGCCACGTAGCAATCATTCCCGTCGTCTTCGTCTTCACTGCGGCTGTACCGGGAGCGTTTATGTTTTTTGTGGCTACTCTTGTGCGAGGACGACCTGTGGCGGGAGGAGGTCGAGGAAGATTTTTCCCGATGGCCGCCACTCCGGTGCGAGGCCCGGCTGCTGGTTGAGGGCGCTTCCGACGCGACACTGCTTTCCCGCTTGTAGCTCTCCAAGCCGCTAACGGCCGCAGGAAAGAGCGGGGCGGACGCGCTAGGGTTCAGAACGACAGGCGGCGAAATGCCACTTGAGACCATGGTGGCCGTTGGTGCCATCTGGTTCGACTTTGGGAGGTGCAATGCCGGTGGTACGATCTCGCCCGGTTTGTGGGGCACAATGGCTACGTGCGTTATGTGCGTCTGCCGGACAGTGTCCTTCGGGTCGCTGAACCTCGATATCCGCTTGTCGCGCGTTCGGCCTGCGAGAAACAGATCGAAATTGCATGCTCGATTAGATTGGATCTTACAGGGTCACGACACAGGTGCAGAGGGCTGTCACGACACGCGATCGCTTCAATATCTTGCGTGTGACAACCCTCCTCTCCCAATTCGGAACCATTCCATCCGACCGACTCGGGTACGGGTCGTCGGACCTTGCAATTTCACCGTACGTGCACAAAAGAAATACGAAAAACGAAATTCAACAACTCAAATCCAATGAACTTACCGAGCTTGTGGGCATATATTTTATCATTAACAGGCTGGGTCTCACCGTCTCTTGATCCAGATTTACCCCCGCTTACGCTACTGCTACCTTCAGCCGTCCCGGAGGCGGCGTGACCAAAGCCGGCCCGGCCCCCCCACGCATCCTCGTCGTCACTGTTCTGGTCCTTCTGGGTTTGCTGCTGCTGTTCGTACTCGCGCCTTTTGCGCTCATCGCGGGCCTCTTCCTGGGCCAGTTGGTCCTCGATTTCGCGTGCGGTCCATTCAAACTCCTTCTGGCGCTGCTTGATCGTGCTCTGTTGGAGGGAAGGACGTTCGTTAACTGGAGTTCAAACTGTGGTACATGAGAATGAAATTGTGCTCGAAACTGTTGAGGTAATTAATATGTCGTGTCGTCTGAAGTTATTCGCTTACCGTAAACTGGGGTCAATCGGGACAAATGGGGCGAATTGGGACAGCAGTTTTAACCATGTTGGAACACAATATTTTGATTTTTCTGGTTGGTTTCGGTTAGAACAGACTCAGGCCAACAAAATGTGTACATCCGTTTCCAAATTTAAAAGCTTTAGGTGCTCTAAAAACTGCCGTCCCTATTCAGACTGTAGTACCGATTCACCCCAGATTACGGTACTTTATACCAAGCAGTAATAATTAATCGGTGCCCGGTAATCGATCTTTGTCGGCGGCTGTGTTCATGTTGTATTTCGTGAGAGCTGATTTATTTGATTCTTGCTTGATCGAGTGTCAGATGTAGAATGATCGCTTGATTGATTGATGGTTGCTTCGATTGCTTGAATGGGTTGCTTCGTTAGTCCAGGGTGTGCAACATCTCCCCCTTAAGACCAGCACAGGGTGCGACTTGATGTGATCCAGATCGCTCGCCATCTTCAAGCGGTGAGATATTGGGAACAGTACCAGCGGAGATGTTCTTCGTACCATGCCGTGGATTCGGACTGGCTGGAAGCTGCGTCGGTTGCACCTAGACCTGTTTTCGTGTTTGCCTCCCCTTGCGATTTGACTGCAAGAGAACGCTGCTGCTTGACGCGGTTAAGCTTTCCAGTGACGCCGCTGCATACTGCTGACATCGGGGTGTCCCACAGCTCAAATAGCTCGATCCAGTCGAGACCGAACAGGTTGATCTGCTTGTCAGTCACGTAGAAAGTTCCGGTTATGGTGACGCCTCCGAGTGTGACTTGGCATCGGAGCTCACCGAGTAGGGACAGTGACTTACCAGAGGCTGTTCTGGCAATCTGCTTGGTGGGAGACAGCGGCGGTGAATCCAAGTTGTCGCACCACTGCTTCCGCGAGATCACTGTGATGTCCGAGCCGGTGTCGAACTGCAGAGATGCTTGGGAACCGTTGATGCTCACCGTCAGGAACTTACGCTTCGAGGTAGAGTTGACCCGGTTGGCGGCATACAGGATGTTGACGTTCGTCTGCTGCTTGTTCTTAGGATTCTTGGGCACGCAGCTGCAGTAACCTTCCTTGTGGCCGGTCTGCATGCAGTCCTGGCAGACGTGCTGTTTGTAGGCGCAGTCTCGAACGAAATGCATGTCGCCACAGCACCAGCAGGGTGATGGTGGTAGGGCGGACTGTGTTTTCGTTGACTGGCTGTCGCTGGAGCTGGAACACGTCGTCGGTGAAGGCTTGTTCCGATCTTGCTTGACCGCGCAGACTGGGCTTATCGGCTTGTGTTCCACCATGGCGGTGTCGTGCTTGAGGTTTTGGAGGCGATGGCATTCGGTGATCAATGCTTCCAAAGTACATGCGCCCTCCGCGTTGACCTCGAGCATGGACAGGAGTCTCGTGTGGATGTCGGCATCTTTTGAAGAGCGCAAACAGCAGATGAACAGCAGGCTCTTGAATTGGTCCGCCGTGAGTTTCTTGAGTTCGAAGTCTGCGCAGTGCTTGTTGACGATGCCAGCGTATGTCACGAAGTCGTCCGACTCGCTCTTGGACAGTTGAAAGCACTGGTATCGTTTGCTGAACAGCGAGGCTTGGACACTGAAGAGCTCGGTCAGCTTCTTCACCGTCTCCTTGAACTCGATGTCACGGGGATGCTTCGGGAGCACGAAGTTGACGTACTTGTCGTGCACGGCCACGTTGAGGCTTCTCAGCAGCAACCGGACTTTAGCTGCGTCGTCGAGCTTCGCGCCGTCCTTGAGGAAGAGGTCTTCGTACTTGCGGTACCACCGGTCAAATACGAGACCGTTGTCGGGATCGTAGACGAACTCCCGGATGTTGGACGCCAGTGTTTCGATGATGAATTCCGGACCGTTTGAAGTCCGACTGGAACCGTCTGGCAGGTTGAAGCGCTCCAGCAACTCCATCATCCTCGCGTTCTGGGCCTCCAGCCGCTCGTACAGCAGGTTACCGTCGGGCTGAATGTTGTCCCCTTCCGGCATTCTTGAGATCCGCAACTCTTCTTCGAGGTTGAAAATTTCGAGTTTTCCTCGTCGCCAGTGTTGTATTTCGTGAGAGCTGATTTATTTGCTTGATCGAGTGTCAGATGTAGAATGATCGCTTGATTGATTGATGGTTGCTTCGATTGCTTGAATGGGTTGCTTCGTTAGTCCAGGGTGTGCAACAGTTCAGCATCCTGATCTCCCTTTCTTCATAGTCGCAGTGCTGGGAACTGTTTGCCAGCCATCTATTCCCACAGCTCGAGTTTTGTCCATGAGAAGGTTTCGGCTCACCTCGCAAAGCCTTTACTTACTTAACTTTACTAGCTCTTCTATTGAGCTACTTGGTAACTAACAATGCTTGATAATCTCCAATACTCCTCCTCAACCTGCACCTACACGAACGCGGCCAGAAGCACGTCGCGTTATGACGATTCGCGCAGTCGGAAGCCTATCGCCTCCTCCGACTCAATACGTCCCGCGCCTCCTGAACCGCAGCCGACCTTGGCGGGTAAACACATACCCCGTGATCGACTTCTGGTCCAATAGGAAACCCGCAGGATCGCAGATGCAAGCGCAAGTTCTAAACACATGCAAATCAATCTGATCTTCTACAATGACAATGCTGCGGTCAACACCTCTTTTGGTGGTTCTGAAGATGATTGTGGCGGGAGCGCGGGCAACGGGTCATCTTCAGCAAAGTCGTCGTCGCTGCTCTCGGCCGACTCGAATTCATCTTCAATCGCTTCGACATGTTCCCCTTGCCGCGGCTTCCGGAACTTCCACTGGCACGTACTCCCAAGCCGAACACATGTCCGCTCCGGTCCACTAGCCCTCGGTTCAACGATCACTCCACGTTTGACCACTCCTTCCGACACGAACGTCACGTCTCGGCTGTTGATGATTGACTTCGTCTTCTTGTCATACAAGCGATACACCTTGGTGTCCTCTTCGTAGCCGGTGAGGATGCATTCCACGGCTTTCTTCTGCTTCGGTACGTGGGCCATCGCGATTGTGTCGAACACCCGTACGTGACCACGCTTTCTCCGGAGACATCACGATGCCTTTCGTCGGCGACCTGTTGATCAAGTAGGTCGCAGCAGCCACAGCCTCTACCCAAAACGGGTTTGGCAGATCAGCTGCTTCGAACAGCATGCATCGAGCACGTTCCACGGCAGTCCGGTTGACCCTTTCTCCAAATCCGTTCCGTTCATGGGTGTACTCCACGATGGTGACGGATCCCCATCCCCGACAGTGTACTCCAGGCCGTTGTCCGTCCGAATCACCTTCAGCTTGCGGCCCAATCTGGACGCCTGCGCTCTCGGCTTGATCTGGTCCATTCAGCTCGGTTGAACACGACGGCATGGCCTTGATCCACGATCTTCCCGACGGAGAGTAGATTGACCGCCAAATCCGGCACGAGTTCAACGTTCATTCACCGCATAAGCTGCCTCCTTCCCGTCAAACCAACGCTGTTTCCTGACTTTGATAATGCTATCTAGCGTGATTTCAGCGGTACTACCGATGGCCGATAGCATTCTTGGCTCCGTCGTTGGCGGTACGGCGTCATTTGAAGCTCTACTCTGTGTATTAATTACAGAGTTTTTCAACGCCCAGACTCAGTCACTCAGAGGTCGCTCGATAGATTGGATTTGATGGGCTTTGTGAAGAATTGGGACTTGAACAAAGTTAACTTCTGCACCAACTACGCGTAGAACGCCTCTTTCTCGGCGACTATCTTGCCCGACACTATGACGTCGGTACCTGGGTGATGTTCAACGCATCGCACCAAGAACTTCGCTCCCTTCCTGCACATTGCCTGCAGTGCTACAACTTGGAAGTTGCGCAGTTTGGTTCCGTTCCCCATAATGTACTCTTACCCAACAAAACGTAACGATCTGCAGTTCCACGTTCCGAGTTTTCAATCGGCGTCTCTGCCTTTTGTTCCGGACCCTTGTTCCTTCTTGATTGTTCGTAATTCCTGTGTTTTCAGTAACTTGCGCTACCGGGACACACCTTTCATTTTCAAAATTGAGAGACTTGCAGTTTCACGTCCAGAGTTTGTGTTCAGTTCGTTCCACACCCAACAGTTTCCAACAGCTCGCACCAACCAACTTACCCGCAGCGCCTTTTCAATCTCCTCGTCGTCCTCCTCGTTTTCGCCGTCGCTCGAGTCCCGCCGCTTCTCCGAGCCACTTGCGTCCTCATCGTCCTCGTCCTCGTCGTCGCTGTCGCCGTACATGCCGAGACCTAAAACGCAAACGGAGCACCGATTATTACCGCGGTTCGCCCCGTTTTGGCGGGTCGTCACCCGACACGACCAAACTTGACAATCCTAATTTAAGATTTTTTTTAAAACTGTTTGTTGCAATTTCCCAATTTTCTTAAACTATTCAACGTACAACGACTCTAAGCAATATCTAGGAAAGCAAACATCAACTTACCAAGTCCTCCCGTGAGCGTCGCGAGACCGGTCTTTCGCAGCGCTTGAGCTGTTGGTGCTTTAAGATTTTGGTTTTTGGACGTAACAGAAAAAAAGTAAAAAGGTTTGCGTAAAGTAAATGGCAGTTGAAGTTATTTCCTGGAAGAGTTTTTTTGGTTTTACAGCGTTATTCAAGGGGCGAGGGGTCGAAACAAGGAAGGTGTGGGAAGGTGGGAAGGAAGGTTTGACCGCTGGCCGCTTCTCCTAAAAATGCTAAAAAAAACAGAGAGAACCGGAGTTAGCTCTAGACCTATCCGCGGGGCGGCTACCTTTTCTGCGCGCTTTGGCAAGAGTTTCTTTAGCGAGCACCGCGATTTCTTCGTTGGTGACCTCGAGCAGGATTTCCGTGAGGTTCTTGCGCACGGAGATCATCTGAAAAGGCGGGAGAGTGACACTGAAATAACTCTACGAATTATGTTTTGCGAAAATGCTTACCAGTTCCTGGAGAATTTCCTCCCGTGATCTAGCTGGGACTGGGCTAGCTTCACGGCTCGGACCTTCCTGCTCATCCGGGGCTTCCTCTTCTTCGGAATCTGACTCCTAAAAACAAAACAAGAAAACGTTACCGAACGCTGCCCACCCTGCAACTCCTTCCGAGCGATAGTTACAAATTTGCTTTTCTTCTTGGCGCTTTCGAGCTCGCTCAGCGCTTCCAGTTCGGCCTGCCGGCGCTGTTCGAGCAGCTGTTCGCGCTGTTTTTGATCCCGTTCCCGCTCAACCTGACGCTGCTTTTCGCGTTCCATCTTTTCCAAACCTTCCCGGATCCACGCCGGCAGCAGCTTCCGCTTGGCATCGTTGATGGTCTGCGTTGTGTCCTCACCCTGGTCCTGGTCGGCTTGCCCTGCATCTTCAGCAGCGTGGTCCAGGTTGATTACCTGGTCCATCAGCCCCGGAATGCGCTTTGACCCTTGCTCGACCTGTTTGCTGTTGGCTGTCGCAGGTTGAACCGTTCCCGCAATCGGTTCCGAGCTGACCGATGACCCACTTCCATCGTTCATCTTGTAAATCCGGGACATTTTGGCCTGCCAATTGGCCACGGCCACCGATGCCTGCGGATTCACCACCGGCGGCGGCACAGACCCGCTATTACCGCCCTGATTCCCACCGGTGGACCAGCTGGTCTCCCAAGCGGAACTGCGCCACTCGGGCGCCGTTACCGTCGGATATTGCCAAGCGATTGATCCATTTTGCCAGCTGCTGGGTTGCGGCCTTTGCTGCGCTTGCTGCCCAGGATCTTCCTCCTTTTCGACCTCCATCGGAGCCTCGCCCTGCTCGTCGATCGTCTCCAGCGTTGCCGCTGCCGGCGGAGATTGATTCCACGAAATGACCGGCGGCGGTGGCGGAGCGGCCGGAACCATTTCCGGCGGCAGCGTTTCCTTCATCTGGATCCACTGCTGGGCCAGTGCCGCCCAATCTACCTGATCGTTGGACATGTTCTGGTACAGGTTCGGGTTCAGCGAGTTCCAGTCGGTTCCGTCGGAAGACGAGGAACGCACTGTTTGGTAGTTTTTCACGACGGGCGTGATGGCGGCGGCCATGCCGGCGCGGGCACCCGGATTCGCACCGTTTTGGCCACCGCCGTTTCTACCGGATCGAGCGTACATCGCAGACGGGTTCACACACTTGAACGTATCGATTTTTTTTGCAAATTTTCCTACCGAGAAAAAAAAAACAATTTCGCCGTGTCGTCGTCGTGAAAACACCTCTTTCTCGTCGCATAAAATTTATGCTCAGCGCTGTCAGATTCGAGTGCTTTGCAAAGGGGCTATCCGCGCGGAGGTAAAGATGCGTGCACTGAAAAAATAAGCTGTTAAAAATTGGGTAAAAGACAACCATTGTTGCACACCTTCCTCACTATATAACATTGTGCTGTGAACAGTCAACAAGCCAAATCGGCCAAATCAGAATCGGTTGCTATCTTATTTATTTTGCGTGATTCTTTTCGAAAATTGCGCCCGCATCATGCTTCTTTACCCGGCAATCCACTTGCGAAAACTGGTGGCATCCGTCGAGCTCCCGGACCACGCCCTGGTGGCGAGGAAAATCGAGCGTCTTCTGCTTAAGGCGCTAAACCTGCTGGCGAATCCGCCCCGCCGCGCACCCGAGTTTGCCCCGTGGATTGTGGTGGCCATCGACGAGCTGGTCACCGTCGGAGCCCTGCAGGTAAGAAGCCAGTTTAGCTAGACACACCAGGGCGTACAATTTCGGGATTTTTTTTATATAGCTCTCCGAGGCGGCCCCGTTGATCCGGCAGGGCCGGCTGCAGATGCGCCTGGATGTGTTCTTCCGGCCGCTGGAAGTCGAAACGTGGGAGGCGGAAGACTCCGAGTACGATGAACCCACTGAAGAGGAGGAGGAGGAGGAGCTTGAGGAGGACGACGATGACATCCAGCTGGTTGACCTGGAGGATTGGTTTCCGGTCGATTTGACCAGCGACACCGACGGCGACGAGCTGAGTCTGATGGCCGCCAGCGTTGCGTCCAGTGCCGTTTCGAGAAAGCGACGCAAGCAACAGCTGCAAGAGCAAGAGCCGATCGCATGGAAGCGACCGCGATTCTCGACGCCGTACAAAGTGGACGAGGACGCGATTCCGTACTTTGATGAATCGATGGAAAATTATGAGAACGACGACCAGTGCAAGGAAGCGTCCTCGGAAATTGTCGAGCAGCCGTTCCAGGTCAAACGCATGTGCATCTTTTGTCCGCGGGTTTTCCGCCAACGATTCCTTAGCGCCATCATGTCCGCCATGGACAGTCTCCCACCCTGGGAGCCGGTTCCCCAATTCAAACGCAACGGCTACAAGCTGGACACAGTTTGGTTCGTTCCGGTGGACGCTTACTCGACCAACTGGCTGGTTTCCACCGTTGAGAATTTGTCCAAGAAGCCCTGGTGGCACCGGGCCGGCATCTTCATCGAACCGTGGAGTCAGCGCTTCGTGATGCGGAACGTGATCCGCTTTACGCTGCCCTGGAAACCCGGCGGCCCCGGCAACGGCATGGGTCGCGTTGTGCAACGGCTGCGAAAGGCCAACGGACGGCACGGTTCGCAGCGTTGGAACCAGATTGGGTGTCGGGTGGTCGGCGGCCGGATTCACGTGTTCATGGTCGTTAACGAGTACTCGTTTCGCTCGCTAGCTCGGGCGCACTTTTTCGTGTTTTACGGATTCAGTCGCTACCGGTGCCAGGTTGTCGAGCGTGGCTATAAGTAAGCTAGACAAATTATTGGATAATTTTACGCGAAAGAACGTAGAGTTGGTATATTTGGCAATGTCGAACGCAATCAGAACGATCGGATGTTTTCAAAGACCGGCATGATACTTAAACTCACAAAAGTTTGACGAAGCTAACACATTTTTTTTCAATTCCGCTCAGATCAAATTCAAATTCGATTCCAATCCGGACAAATGTTTGGAATAATTACAACGACAAACAGTACCGATAAAAAATGAAGCATTGGTCTTGAAGAGCATGCTCATTTTGCTTGTGCAAAATCCAGTTTTGCCTTTTCATAACAAGATGGAAGTGATTTTTTTTCTTATTAAACACGATAACTATTTAGCCCAAATAAATACAGTCCTTAGCTTGTGTTAAACTTTGACCTTGAGTTTTCTTCTTTTTTTCATAGTTTCAATAAAATTCTTAAAGTACCAACTTAAGAGGCAGTTTTTGTAAATATTGCTCGGTTTGATGTAGAGGTCGTATCGAGTGCTCCGATTTGGATGAAACTTTCAGCGTTTGTTTGTCTATATATCTATAGATCAGGCCTGCCCAACGTACGGCCCGCGACGACTTTTAAAAATAGTTCTGTGACCGGCCCCTAACGCTGATCTTGAAATATTAAATAAAAGAATAAACTTGAGATCATTTTTTTTTTTGCGAAAAAATGTTGTGAATTCAACTATTATTTTGATTTGGCTTTGTAATTTTGAAATATTTTTTCGTTCGAATGCATCATGTCATTTCTTTATTGAAGGTTTCAGAATCAATCAATAAACTGTGAAATGGCGCAAGATAACGAAATTACCCATTCCGTAAAAATGTTAAATGATAAATAAACTTGTATCACTGTCTAAAAATGCACAAAAGACATTTAATTTAAAATATTACAATTTGTACCAAGTTTACTGCAAATTGAAGCTTTTCTTTTTTGAGGAACTTGAATAAATTGATTTTTTCAATAAGTGAGTAAGCAAAACAAAGTATTTTTTTTAGTAAAACTTGACAGTGATAAAGTTTTGTTTGAAAAAACTTACAGACAGCAATTTAGTCATACTGAAAATAAAGATTGCTACAAAAAATTATAGAATTTTTTAAAAAGTCCAAAATAAGTAAAGAAATCAGCGAGCAAAAATATATTTTTTCATAAGCAATTACACAAACAATTTTAAGCAAAAAAAAAAAAAATAAATAAAATAAACAATTTTTTTTTATTTTATCTTTGTTTATCTTCCTAAAATCAAGGTAATGATTAGTTTATTTATTGATAGGACACAAAAAAAACATTTCAATAAAAACTCTAGACTTGAAAGAACCTTAAATTTAAATAAAGTTTAAATTTTTCACTTTTACCAAACTTTTGATCCGGCCCGCCACTGGTTTAGAAAAGTCAGATCTGGCCCGCAGGGCAAAAAGGTTGGGCACCCCTGCTATAGATGAACTCATGCCAAATATGAACCCTCTACGACAAAGGGAAGTGGGGTGAAAAGGGTTTTGAAGTTTAAGATCCAAAAAACATGAAAAATCTTAAAGTCGCTCGCTTTTGCGTAAAACTTTATTAATTCCAACTCTTTCAGATGCATTCGAAAGGTCTTTTGAAGCACTTCAAAATGAGCCATAGGCATCCAGGATTGGTTTAACTTTTCTCATAGCTTTTGCAAGTTACTGTTAAAAATGGATTTTTTTAAACCTTAATATCTTTTTGCAACATCCTCCAACACCCATACTCTTACAGGTCAAAAGTTAGGGAATTTCTTTTTGGCCAATCGCAGTTTTTCCCATAGTTTTTCGGTTCTATGTATCAAACATTTTACAATGTTAGTTTTTGCCCTGTAGGCTTACATATCGTCACTTTTTGGTTTCAATTTTGTCATATTCGGAATCCTCGGAAAATTTCACGTTAGTTAGAAGTATAGGCAATCAAACGTCAAAATTATCCCCCACTAGAGGGCGCTGAATCTTGGGGTGATGTTTTCATTATAACCTACAGCGAGTAAGTTGGTTTGAAATTTGAAATTGTTTTATTTCATCATAAAATCGACATTTATAGCAAATTATACCATTTTCAGGTAAGAAATAAATAGCTTGATTGATATAAACGAAAATATTTTTGTGATGGCCGATTTAACCTGTTAATTATCTGATTCAAAATAAGGGAATGTTTTAATCAACCAAAACCTAACTAATCAATTGAGAATGTAGATTATTCAAGTGAACAAATATTTTTTAAAGTCACTTCTACCATAAAAGCAAAGCTCTGCTTGAAAAATGGTAATTGGAATGATTTTCAAAATTTGCAATCTAACCTCATTCTCGCGTTTTCAATCCGGATCTTAGAATTTTCAGTGAAAAAGGCAACTTAGCAAAAAATTCAAAAAGTCAATCGATAGAACTTTTTATTTCTTACCTCCTGTTAACTTTATTTTATTCCAAAAGATCAATTTTCTTTTAAAAAACCTCAAAATAGTTTTCACTCGCCTTTGCACTTATCGCGCAAAAACGTAAACGTAACCTTGCACCAAAGTTCTCCTACTCGAATGTAGGTGGCGAATCGAGTTTTTAGCTTTGGTTTTGGGGGCCTATTGGAGTTGTAATTTTGATTGGAAAAATACCATTTAGAATCAGTTAAAATATGTTTTAACAATTTGTTGGATTAGGGGTAAAACAGGTATTCGTCTACTTGATACAGCATTTGACGTATTGATCACAGGCTAAATAAGAAATAAGATCTATTTCTTTTTTCAAAATGTTTTATTGAATTATTTTTTAAATTTAATTTAGAAGTTTGTATGGGGAAATCGTCATTTTGGAGACTAAAATATGGTCTCTTCGGGTGTAGCACCAGAATTCTGCTAGAACGTCAGAACAGAACAATCTGCTAGAAAGCCGTTAGAATAACCCACTATGTAAGAACTTTGGTAGAATCCTGCTAGAACGTCGTGACTGGGTACCGGCTGGATGAGTCCTGTGGAAAAGCGTAATTTGTACCCTTTTTGAACCAACAAATGGGTAAATAAGATTTTCCGCGGTCACCTTTGAAATAACACAACTTTGAGAAATTGACAGTTCAAAATGACAGCTCAGTAGACCTTTCCATGTGCATCAGTAACCACAGTTTTCTTACTAGTAAACATTGGCCAACGCAATCAACCTCGTGAAGCCAACCAACGTCACCCCAGTCGTGAGGTTACCCCGCCGCGTACGCTGGCCAATCCATTGACAAAGAAGTGGCTGCTGGCTGCTGCTCGGCCATTATTGTTGTCGTCGTTTTCCTGGCTTTTTCCGAAAGGGCCCTCCGTTTGCGGTCGTGAATCGAGTGAAAATTTGCGTTTTTCTCAGTGAAATTTGCTACTTTGCGGGTGAAAAAGTGTTCGCGAGAAGGCACGGCAGCGTTTGCGAATCGAAGCGGGGCCGCTCGGGCCGTTTCCGGCAGACTTTCAGCGCGGGTTCCGTCGTGTCGAAAAGTCAACCCCACTTTGCGAGGAAGGTTCGGTTCCCCGTCCAAGGGTCATTTTTCTTCCGAAGAGAGCTGCGGGCGAAAAAGGGAAAAAATACATTGCATGGGCTCTGCTGCTCCGTAATGACCAGTGCTGGCAGAAAGTGCTTTGTTTCAATTACCCTTAATTTGATGTACATTTTTATGAACTGGACATTTTACAGTACAAAAACATTGTGCGAGGTGAAAATAAAGAGAATGTTGAAAAATCGATATTTTGACATCAAAGTAGAACTGCTTGAATACTGTTTGATACTCTAGCTGTCGCTTATAATGCACGTAAACAAACAATATTTGAATAAAATTTAGAGGTGTAAAGTAAATAATTATTATTTAAAATTATTCAATCAAAACAATGTAATTGGACCAATGTATGTTTGTAAACAAGAAGTGTATCCTGCTCACGTCAGTGAGTTTTACGTCAAGATTGAGTCTTTATAATGTTTTTGACAATAATTCTATGTCCCGCCCATGTGGATCAATCTGACCGCGCACTGGACTCTCAATCCATAGGTTGCCGGTTCGAATCCCGCGGCGGGCGCTCTAAATTTCTTTGTGTAAATGTGGGTATTCGGCGCCGTTGTTCCGTGCCATACTCTCATACACGTAGAGGAGCCCAGGGCGGTGAAGTCGTTTTTTCTAACTCTGAAGGTATGAGAGTTAAATTTTATCAAAAATCTGGTAAATAGTCTTTGTTAAACAATGTTTAACAAAATTTACCACTCTAATGTCCTCATTTTCAGCTTCAAAATTAAATATCTCGACGTCAACCCAATTTTTAAAACTGATTCAACCAGCAGGGCTTTATTTCATCAATTTATGTGACTGAATTCACCTGGTCTGGTAATAATAGATAATAATGTAAAAAGTAAATAAAAATGTCGATTGTGCTCGTTTTTTTTTTTTAAATATTTTTAGGATAAATTTATAAGCAGAACTTTTTATTTGTGAGCAAAACTCCTACCATCTTCAGAGCGAGTTTTTCACAAGTGCGTATCAAGCTGCTCCGATTTGGATGAAACTTTCAGCGTTTGTTTGTCTGAACACGAGATGAACTCATGCCAAATCTGAGTTCTACGACAAGTTTAAGGTCCAAAATGCATGAAAAATCTTAAAATTGATCGCATTTTCGTAAAACTTGATCAATTCCAATTCTATAAGTTATTCGAATGATCTTTTGAGCAACTTCACAATGTGCCATAAAGATCCTAAATTGGTTTTACTTTTTTTCATAGCTTTTGCAAATTACTGTTATAAACGGATGTTTTAAAAATCCCAATATCTTTTGCAGGATCTGACTTTGCCAAGCCAGACAGGAATCGAACCCATAACCTTCCGCTTTCAAGACAAAACCCCTTACCTCGGAAGCTGGACAAATATTTGCAGTTTTTCGATTTTTGAGAATAGTGACCATGAGTGACCATTTCTGAAAATATTTTTTTTAAAGTTCAGCAAATTTGCTATGAAATTGTCTAAGAGACATTGAAGATTGGACCTCTGGTGCTAAGATACAGGACAGAAAATTTAAGTTTACTAAGTCTCACACAAACCCTCTATTTTCTAATGTCGATAACTCAGCCTAATGGTCAGATTTTCAATGTTGAAATGTGAAATTTTCCGATCTCTTCGAAAACAACATGTTGATCTTTTTTTATCAAGACTAACATTTCAAAAGGGTGTGACATTGAGTCTTGACTAAAAAAATCAAAATATTGTTTTCGAAAAGATCGGAAAATTTCACGAATGTTTCATATTTTAACATTGCAAATTGGACCATTTGTTGCTGAGATATCGACATTAGGAAATGTCGTGTGTTTGGGTGAGACTTGAAAAACTTCTATCTTCCTGTTTCTTTTTCTTTAAGCCGCTGTTTCTCAGCAAACAGAGATCCAATCTTCAATGTCTCTTAGACAATTGTATAGCAAATTCTCTGAACTTTCCAAAAAAATATTTTTAGAAATGGTCACTCATGGTCACTATTTTTAAAAATCGAAAAACTGCAAATATTTCGCTAAAATCAAACTTTCGGTGGCTATATCATGGAAACGGAGCCCTTTATCAAAAAAACTGTGAAGTACTTTTCGATTGCCAATTCAATTTTACATTAAAAAATTAAGTCCAATTTGTTTTTGCACGAAATTTCGATTTATTCCAAAAATCACTATTTAAAAAAAAATTATAACTCGGCGGCAGATTTTTTTATCATGTTTCTCTATGGCTCAAAAGTTGCGAGTTTTTATCCCCTAAAGCATATTAAAAAAATCTCGAAACTAAAAAAAATACGTATTTTGAGAAATTAAGTTTTTGTGAAAAAATGTTAGTTAAAAATCGTAATTTTTTTCTTGTACCAATTTTTTCTCAATAGTCCCCAACAATACCTACAACTTTGCCGAAGATTCCTAATTGATCAGAAAGCTCACTTAAAAATTACAGCTGTTTAAATATTTACTTACCATTTTTGTATGGACAGCTGCCAAAATTGTATGGAGACTTATATGGGTGAACCAATGACACAAAATAGCTTCTTTGGTCAAAGGGAAGGCCCACACAAAGTTTGAGCTAAATAAAAAAATACAAAAAGTAAAAATGGTCGAAATCGGCCAATTTTTTTCGATTGCAAATTTAATTTTACTTTAAAAAAGTTGGTAGAAAAAAAATCTTATGGGTGAAATTTAGATTTTTCCACAAATTACATTAAAAAATCATATAAAAACCCGATTTAATCCCACCAGGGGTGAGATAGAGCCTTTCTTACTAAAGAATATAACTTCTTTCAATTCATAACATCGTCTTGATACAAAAAATCTTATGATGAAAGCAAGGTATTATTTTAATGATGTGTTTTCTAAAAGAAATTGAAAACGCAATTTTCACCAAAAGAATATTTTTAATCGTACAAATTCTTAATCAAACAAGCGTTTATGACAAAGCGTTTATGCGCCAGCGACGACGTACACCGCGGTTTTTGTTTTCTATTTTTATAATGAAGCCTACATAAAGGCGATTTTAGAAGCACACGGGAAACAAATTGTTTGTACCCGGATGAATGTCCAATGTCACAAAAGTTTTAGCATGAACATTGGACAGTTATGCAAAAACGGACAGAGCAAAAGAAACCGAAAAGCTACGATATCTTACATGTTGAAGGAAAACATCGGTAGACAAGCTACTACAAACGAGTATAAGTCGAGCCAAAACATATATGCGCCAGCATTCTCGCGCCAGTATTCTAAGCTCAACTTGACAACTTGTCGACTTGGCGACTTGGTGACGAAGCGTCGAAAATCAATGCAGTTATTTACGAAGATGAAAATGACGTGCAGCCATAAAGTAAAACTTATACCTTTCTTTAGTAAGAAAGGCAAAAAATCTAAAATTAAAAAAATGCTTATTGGACAATTTCGTTTTTGTGAAAAAAAAAGTTAATAAAAAAATCGGCATTTGTTTCCCTGTACACCTTAGCAACCATAACCTTAGCGAGTATGGGTGTTGGAGGCTGTTGCAAAAAGATATTGGGGTTTTTAAAATATCAATTTTTAACAGTAATTTGCAAAAGCTATGAGAAAAAGTCAAACCAATCCCGAATGTTTATGGCACATTTTGAAGTGTTTCGAAAGACCTTCCGAATGCATTTCAAAGAATTTGAAATGATTAAGTTTTACAAAAATACGATCAATTTAAAAAAAATCATGTTTTTTAAACTCCAAACTTGATGCGCGTTTTACCCCCACTTCGCTTTTCTGTACTGCCGTTCTACGCATAATTGTCTCATGTCAGTTTTGGTCGATTTTGACTTTATGACATTTTTAAGTTTAGTTTGATGTGTACTTTAAGAAAAACACATAAAATCTGGTACTTTGTTCGGAAACTCATTAAAAACAACACCAAGTCTGTTTGTCCCATCGTTAAACTTCTACGCATAATTGTCCCACCAAGTATTTTCTTACACGGAATCATTAGTTTTACTAAACATTATGTCTTGTTTGCCTTTTGTAAAACAAGAGAATCACAAACAAAGGTGATAAACTGCTAACTGGGGTGATTAGGGACACATAGGGCGAAAAGGAACCCACGGGACAATTATGCGTAGAAACACAGAAATCGGTCGAAAAATTTCAATCGTGTTTTTCTCAGTTGCACTTTTTTGAACATGGGACAATTATGCGTAGAACGGCAGTGTAAAGGGCTCATAGGGTGTATGACCCTATTTTGGACCTAGTACCTATTTTGGACCTATTTTTATTAATCGAGGTAATTCAGGCTTTTAAAGTACGAATTTACTTAATCCAACCAACAGAAAGTGTAAGCAGGATCGTTTTGTAGCTTACCTCTTCCAAAAATGTTAACATTTTTGATTATTTCCGCTTTTTCAGCCACTTTTTGCAATGCCACTCGCATTTCCTATAATTTTCCTAGCACATCGATTAGGTCCAAAAATTTCGGCCTCGTTGCTTATCACTTTTGGCTCGGGACACCTTGTACAACTTTCTGTTTTTCACTAGCATCAAGCTATTTTCAGCCGGTTTCCGAGTAATGTAAGTGTTATTTATTTAATACTTATATGTTTTTAGTCACTAAACCGTTGAAATTACTGATCTATAGTTAAAAAAAACTCAATTGAAAAAATATTTTCAAATCAGCCGCGTTGTATCAGTTTTTGGAGCTACTTTTCCTTCAGTTCACGGCTATCACCAATACATGTATAACAAGGTGTTGCCAGTTTTGTGTATGAATTTATTTCGATACTTAATTGAAATTTAATGCCAAGTTTTTCTTAATAATTTGGATTAGTTTTTCCGACTGTAATTATTTCAAATAAAACTATGCTTTAAAAGCAAATGATAAACAGAAACAATGAAAATATGATGATTTAATGATAAAAATGCAAATTAATGATAAAGATAGGGATGATTTTTAAGACTGATAACAATCTGGCCTAAAATTTAAACTGATGTTGATATATTTTTCTCGCAACCTCATTTTCACCAATTAAGCTGCACCTATTAATTAATGTTTGCTTCAAAAATGCAATCTGGCTACCCTGTTAGAATTGAACTGGAAACGATTGAAACCCCAAAAGGGCCTAGTTCATTCAATCGTCAGCTGTAACCGCAACAGGCGCTGTCAACCTTGCTCAAGAGTGGTTTTGATAAGGTCGTATGGATTTAGTATGGGTTAGTTTTAAAAAGGTCCTAAGCGCTAGTCGATCAGTTTTCGATAAATTTACGAATTATAATACTTAAAAATGCATTGAATTGTCATCTGCACGTCTTTTAAATACTCTCTACTGGAAAACAATAAAAAAATCGACATCAGGGATACCCTCTGACTCAATTCCTTAGGCAAAAATAAGTATCAAGGTTTAAGCGTCGCTTTTTATCGTTGTTGTTTATATGGGGAACACGCAAAAATGTATGCAGAAAAACATCGTTTCAGTATTTTTCTGCCAGGTGGCGTGGGTCTTGCCCAAAATTGTCCAAGTTTAAGATTCTTGTGAGAATTCAATTCACTACAACTTTGCCGAAGGGTGCAGTATATACCTTGAAGTATAAAAGCCGATTTCTTTTCATCGCATTGCTAATAATTCATCAGGATCAACTCGGATCGTTTTGGACCCTTCGACAAAGTTGCAGGGAATTGAATTTCCTACAAAATCTCACACTTGGACAATTTTGGGCGAGACCCGCGCCACCTGGCAGAAAAATACTGAAATGATGTTTTCTGCATACATTTTTGCAATTTTCCCCGTATAAACTTCAACGATAAAAAGCGACTTTTAAACCTTAACCGATTTGGCTCAAAATAGGCACAGTTAATTATTATTGCCTAAACAATTGAACCAAGAGGTATCCCCTCTAAGGGGTGAGATTGGGTCAATTTTCAAACTATTGGCATTCAAGGTAGTGTACATCAAAATCCACCATATTTTGGGAAAATGTCAGTAAACTATCTAAGAACAAATCTACGTTGAAAGATTTTCGATGTTATTTAAATTGTTTTTGTTATTAAGAATTTACGAGAGGTGTATCGTTTTTTGACCCATAGTCCCCCCCCACTGACGGTATTTTATGATTTGAGACATAACTAGTTACATGGTTTATTCAACACCTATAATATAATCAATTTTGAAACTACGCCCCTCCTAGCCGATCCGAACGGTAGGCAATCTTGTCAAATCTTACATTGTTTTTTTTTAAAGTGCAACATGTAGTTAAACTTTCTGTCAAGCGACTGTAAAGTTTAACATAACAGTTGCGAAAGTTTTACACCATGTTACAAGCTTTATTCTCCCTTTAAAATTTCTTGATTGTTTAATAGGTAATATTTGAACTTCAGCTCTGCGTAAAATTTAGAACTGAAGATAAAAAAAAATCTTTGTAGCTTTTTAAGTATCTCTGTCATTCATTTCACTTAAGCTGAGGTGGTTTTATTGCGAATAATAACGTCTAAACCCTTTTCTACGTTCTAATGCTTGAACATTTAGTCGGAAGAATACGCAAATTGGAAAATAGGACAGCGAAATGCTAAGGCTGCGTGAGTTTCAATATTCAATATAATTAAAACACGTTTTCAAATTCAAATCCATTATTTTATAATAATTATTTAAATTCTGAAATACATATTTTCCAATTTAAATCGTGGATAGGACCTTTGGTTTATCAACCCGAGTTTTTGTAAGTGTGCGTGTTGACGCCGCACGCCGCAATTCAAGTTGTCAAAATTTCAACCAATCAGAGTGTGGGTCCAAAATAGGTTCAACGATGTCTCCAAAATACATTCAATAAGTCCAAAAAGCATCCAAAAAATGTTTTACTTGAAATGCTTATTACTATGAAATGGTTAAATTATTTTCATTTTTCAATAGTACACTTTGTTAAGCATAAATTAAGGCACAAAACAATCCTGAAACGAGCCAAATTAGTTAGACCTTTCCTGAGAACAATGCAAAATATGTTGCAGCTTTGCATAGTAGGTCCAAAATAGGGCCATATACCCTATTTGGAATGAGTTCATCTCATGTACAGGCCAACAAACGCTGATAGTTTCATCCGAATCGGAACAATTCGATACGACCTCTAAAACAAACCGAGCCAAATCTACAAATAATGCCTCTTGAGTTTAATGATTTACGATAGTTATGAGATATCCGGGATACCAATGTGAGATATTTTATACTTTGAGGGAATCCACCTTTGATCATATAGTTTTTTGTTACCTTTCCAATAAGGCTTTCTAGTCACAAATTTACCAACACATTCAAAGTATGTTTACATGACAGCTGGACGTTTGTTTGCATCAGGTTTCCTATCTCTTTCTAGCAAAAGTTTTTTGTCAGGCGACTTCTAGCTGATTTTTTTGACTGGCTGCCCGATATGTCAGCCAACATACTTCGCAGGGCTGTGACAGCTACAGCTCGATCATTGTTTGCATCAGGACACTGTGACGAGGAGTTCGTCATTTTTGAATTAAATTATATTTTTTTTACTGGGCCTAGAAAGCCTTATAATGTTTCTGAAAACCCAACAGTGAGTTAAAAAAAAACAACAACAACAAGACCTCAATCACCTACAGTTGAATTGAGTTTGGTTTGAATTATTTAATTGAGCATGTTACAATAATACTTAATAGCAACATATTACGATTTTCTTACAAGTAAACAGCTCGTTCAGAGTTTTTGTACAACTTTCATGAATGAAACAAAGTACCTCTCTTTTTCCACCCTTCTGGTAGCACTGGTCTTTTGCAATGTATACGAGGAGAACCCAAACCAACATCAGACAGCGGAGAAGAAGGAAGTTAATGGTTTTCGTTCGTTCATTCGTTCTTTTTTCTCACCCCAAAGTTCTGTGAAAGATTGTACGCGTAGGTGTTCTTCAGCTGTTTGCTGTCCTTCGTCGTCGTTCTGAACCCGTGAAAGGCCAGCAGCAGTGATGCAAAGTGCGATGGTTCTGGATCTCTGGAGACAACACTGAAGACCGAACACCTTTCTCGTCGTCGTCGTCCGGAACATAAAGTGTTGTGTGAAAATTGACTAAACTGCAGACAGGTCAGCCCCCTCAGTTGCTCTTCTCTCTATCCAGCTCAAAGTCTTGGAGTTGTTACTTTTGCGTGTGAAGAGAGGGGGAAAACAAGGTGAAAAAGAATACGAACTGTTTGTCGTGTCTCTCTGTGACTCTGTGTCTGCAAAGCGAAGATTTAAAGGTTCTTCTTGTGAAGGTGAAATCGATTGTGTGTGTTTGTGTGGGGGTTTGGTTGGTTCTTCAGCTGTGAGTCTGTGTGAGCTGAGCTGCAGTCGAGAAGGGGGAAAAAAAGGTTATCGATCAGCTTAGACGAAGCTGGCAAACAACTCGAACACTGCTGGGGGTGGCCCGGAGCGGCCACCACAGCGGGAGCAATCGCAACAACAACATCAGAACCACGACCAGCCACAGCGAAACAATAGCCAGCAACAGCAGCAGGAAGCAGGCGGTGGTGGTGGTGGGGGAGGAGCGGCCAGTAACCAAAATGGGCCGCAACCGGATGGGGCTGCTGCTGGGGCCATCCAGGAGTGGAATGGTCCTAGCGGCAGCGGAACCAACAACAACAGCAACAGCAACAACAACAATGCTGGAAATAACAACAACAACAACAACAACCCGCCACAGCAGCAGAATGCCAACGCAAACGCAGCCAACAACGAAGAGTGCGATCGGTTCAGCTTCGAGGACTCGGACCGGTTCGAGGAGGACTCGTTGTGCAGCTGGAGTTCCGAGCCGGAAAGCGTTTGCAACAACTGGCGGGGCTGGAAGAAGCCGGTGGGGACGTCCATCGTGTTTGGTATCAGCGGCAATCGGCGGGGCAATGAATCAGGTAGGATCTTAATGGGTTCGTTATAGAGTTATGTACTTGCATTTCCAATACATCCTGAATCTCTTGTATGTACTTTCGTCTTGGCAGGATTTGTCCATGACCATATTACGAAATGATAAAGATAGACAATTGTAATTGTAATTTATTTGGTAACGATATCCTTTTAGTATACACTTTGTATCAGGGTAAGGAAGGGTTTAAGGAGATTGGAGCCAAAGAAATTTTCAATTCTCTGAACGGATCCGGGTCTAGTTCTGCATGCGTGTGATGACTGCTCGCTTAAATAGGTTGAAACGAGCTTCTCGTTTGATTGCCATTGGTAGACAATGAAATTCCTGTAATTTGGGCCAGGCCATCCACGCATCCCTCATCCAGTCCATAATAATATGAAAGGCCCTGGGGTAGTATCAACTCGGAACTTCTCGCACCATTCGACAAAGTTGTAGGGAATTGAATTTCCTAAAAGATTCTCACACTTGGACAATTTTGGGTGAAACCTGCGCCACCTGCTGCCAAAATCCTGAAACGATGTTTTTCCCCATACATTTTTGCGAATTTTCACAAACAAACTTCAACGATCTATACTGCCGTTTTACGCATAATTGAGAAAAATGTGATTGAAAATTTTCGGCCGGTTTTACTGTTTCTACGCATATTTATCCCGGGGTTCCTATTTGCCTTTTATGTCCCTAATCGCCCCAATTAGCAGTTAATCACTCTTCTTTGTATTCCTCTTGTGTTGTATAGCAAGACACAACGCTTCGTAAAACTAATGATTCCGCGAAATAAAATTCCTGGTGGGACAATTATGCGCAGAAGTACATAGATGTACATACAACATGCAGACTTGATGTTTTTGCTCACTCGAAAAATTAACTTTTTAATAGTCAGGACCCGGTGCCTGCAATCCCCGTTACAGTTTATATGGAATTCCAATAAGAATGTAACAGAAAAATTAGGCTTCGGGTCCAGACTGTTAATTTGACCACCTAGACCCACCTTCACGTATAATATTTCCCGTGTTCAGGAGGTCATTTTGAGCAACTTTTGTTCTACGTAAAACTTTACTTCTCTTGTTTTATGTTTTTGTTGTTTAATTTTTAGTATTTTAATCTGCATTTATCTTACTTAGTTTATGTTTGTTTTGGTAGTATTTGGCCTACTCTACAACCTCCTTTTATTACATTTTGCCTATCTAATTTTTTCATGTTTTTAAAGTAACTTTTTCAATTTTTTGCATGTTTTTCACATTTTCTGCTATAAAATGGCACCATTATCATTTAAATTGTAAATAAATGCGTAGAGGCATAGTCTGGGGTACTAGAAAAATTACTGCATACTCCTTTTACTTGAAATATAAGAAATGTTAGTAAAAACCACTGCCAAAGTTGACCCCTAAAAAAATGACATTTTTAAAAACATTGGCAAAGTCACATAAAACCTTTCAACCCATAAATTTTCCAAAAAAATTAATAAACTTTTTGGCGATTTTTTAAATCGAAGCCCGTCTAAAGGCGGGGTTGGGTTGTAGAGGGATAACGTATACGTATATATCGACTAAGAATCATGTTCTGAGCAACTGTCTGTGTGGATGTGTTTAAGTGGGTGGACGATTCTGACTACATTTCAGAAGATTGTATCAAGGGTGGTTTTTGTAAGAAAACTCGTCATGTTATACATTTTTAGAAAAGTATTGAAAAGACCTTTCCAACGAGTTCAAAACATTGAAGATCTGACAACCCTATCAAGAGTTGTAAGCACTCATGCGTTATTTATACACTTTTTTGAGGCCGGATCTCGGATATTTTGATGAAAACGTTGTCCGGATCGGATATTTTGATCAAAACGTGACCGAGCCACGTAGCCCAGTGGTAACGCATCCGGCTCGTAAGCGGTAGATCGGGGCTCGGACCACCACAACTGGTGATCTTTTCCCTCCTGGATTCGATTGCTTAATAAAGGGAAGGTAGTGTATCGTCACAAACTGGACCTTATCACGACACCTTAGGAAAGACAACCTATGGAATGTTAACATTAACCTTAACATGTTTTAAACTGTCACTGAATCCGCTTTGTAAATGTCGGCCTCGATGCGCTTCCCGGGTTTTCCCCTCAGTAACAGTGAAAGATTTACTTTTGTTGGAAGTCAACCCTAAGTGCGGCCCTGGTGATTAGTTTAGTTTAGCTTTAGGCGCAGTAGGCTTTGCCACGCGCATCTTTTATATAAACACCACCCACTTTGTGTTAACACTCTTTCCCCGAATAAACGCCAACTCGTCAGGTTGTGTGGCCCAGCAAATCGCGTGGCGCGTCGCCAAGGAAACCGCGAACGGAAGGAAAAAGTTTTTTTCCACGTGCGCGGACACCCGGGAAGGTGACGTAGTTTTTCGCGATCGAAAAGTGAGTTAAGTTTTTCGGGAGTAAGACGCGAAAAGAACGTTTTTCTAGTGCGATGGAGTACGAATTTGTGTCGCACGCGTTCGACGGGACGAATTTCTCGTGCTGGAGTTTCCGGATCGAAGCGGATTTGAAGGCGCAGAAACTCCACCACTGTATCGAGCGGACGCTGGAGGAGGAATCGTTTTTCACGGTGGTTGCGGAGGAAGGCGTGGCGGAGCGGGTGCGGAAGGAAGCACTGCAGAAGTCTCGGAAGGAAGAGGACGAAAAGTGCAAGTTGTTCCTGCTCAAAACGATCGCCGAGCCGCAACGGGAGGCCGTCCGCGGAATGTCATCGCCGAAGCTGATGTGGGAAGCCCTGAAGGAAGTGTCGGACCGGAAAGCAGCGCGTGCCGGAAGTAACGGAACGTTTCCGTTCAAGTGTCGCGTCTGCGGGAAACCGGGGCACACGAAGGTGGACTGCCCGTGGAAGAAGGTGAAACAGGCTGCCGGAAGTGTGCAGCAGCTGAAGAAGGGGAAGGCGCATGCGGCGGAAAGCAGTGCCGGTGCCAAGGAAGACGTGCCGTTCGTGCCAGAAGCGGAAGAAGCCAACAATGAGGAAGCAGACGGAAAGTTCCGGTGGGTGCTGGACAGTGATGTTTCCGAGCACATGGTTGGTGATTGGAATCTGCTGGTGAATGTGCGTCGGATGGAAACCCCGAAGGTGGTCAACGTGGCCGAAGCAGGAGTGACGCTCGAAAGTCACTTCGTCGGAGAGGTGAAAATGAAGGCCGGCGTCGGAAAAAGGACGTTGAACTGCACGGTTCACGACGTCCTGTACGTGCCTGGATTGACGACGAATCTGTTCTCCGTGGAGAAGGTGGCTGAGCGCGGAATGGAAGTCTCGTTTGGCCGGAATCATGCTCGCATTTCGAAGGACGGAGATGTCAAGTGCACTGCAACGCGGAACGGAAGTTTGTTCGTGCTTGACGTGGAGCTCGAAATGTGTGGATCGGACGTGGTGGCTGAGTTGGAGAGTCAAGAAGAAGTGCCGGAAGATAAAGTGTGCACGGACGATCAACTCGACAGTGAAGAATCGGATGCAGATGACACAGTGCAAGAAGAAGAAATGCCCGAAGAAAACGCAGTACCAGAACTGGAGGAAGCTGCGGGAGAAAGAAGAGGTCGCGTGAAGAAGCATCCGGCAAAGCCCGACCACGAGTTGAAGCTGAAGTGGCCGGCAAGGCTCGTGGATGAGATTCCCGACACCAATGAAGTGCTGCAGAAACGCGACGACTGGCCGCTGTGGAAGCGCGCTATCGACGACGAGTTGCGGTCGCTTGAGAAGAACCGCACGTGGGATCTCGTCGAGGCACCTGCTGGTCGCCGAGTTTTGTGCTGCAAGTGGGTGTTCAGGATCAAGAAGGAAGAAGACGGTATTACTGCCAGGTACAAAGCTCGTCTCGTCGTGACGGGGTGCCCACAACGTGCGGGGTACGACTACAAAGAAAAGAACGCCCGAATCGTCACTCGTGAGCTGCCGGCAGAAGCGGTCGAACAGCTGCACCAGACAGAAGTACGGAAGCCTCCAGGATTTGAGAGGGGGGGTAAGGTGCGAAAGCTGGACAAATCGCTGGTTGGCTTGAAGGCGCTGCAAAACAGGCAAAAGCGGTACAAGTTCCGGTTGCTGTTCAAGAAGATCTCGAAGCTTGAAGGAGCGCAAACGGAACGAGACCGTCGATCCGCTGCTAGGAGTTGCGGACGGAGACCGGGGAAGCCACGTCGTCGATCGTCGCTCAACATTCGGTTTTGCCTGCGAACCGATCGGAACCGCCATCAACTCTCCGGTGGCAAGTCAAGAGGAGAGCAAGAACACTACAAGAAAAACTACAAGACCAGAAGCGGATGAACCTCGGAGCATCCGCAACAACAACATCCGTGATAGCTGGCCAGGAAGAACACACCAAGTTGCCAGTTCCTCCTGACAAGTGACCAGCTCGCCGATGTGTTCACCAAGGGCCGAAGCTGTTTCGACCGAGAAGCTTCGAAGCACTTTAGGTTTGAGAGGGGGTGTTGGAAGTCAACCCTAAGTGCGGCCCTGGTGATTAGTTTAGTTTAGCTTTAGGCGCAGTAGGCTTTGCCACGCGCATCTTTTATATAAACACCACCCACTTTGTGTTAACACTCTTTCCCCGAATAAACGCCAACTCGTCAACTTTTTTTGTCCGGATCTATCATGCGACCCATGAAACCAGGCAATCAAAAGACCTTTCCAACGCGACCAAAAGATTGAAGATCTGACAGCCCTATCAAAAGTTATGATCACTTAAGTGTTAATTTGATCTTTGATATTTTGATGAAATTGTAAAAGATTGAAGATCTAACAACCCTATCAAATGAAAAATATAACAACAGTGGACTCTTTCGTTGTCGATATTGAAGTGACCGTCGAGAGAGGGAGCTATCAAATTATAGAACGAAAAATCAAAACAATCTTCTTGAAGGGACTGGACAATTTATTAACAATGGGAGCAATATTATTGATATCGAGAAGATCGACAGCCAAAGAGTCGACTGTATATCAATGTGAGGAAGGCTTCAATCACCTTAGGTTACCACCTTAAGTAACATTTTTTAAAAGAATTTCCGAACAGTAAACTAGATTTCATGGGTTTGTCGAAAAGTATACGTATGTTATGAAGTAACAGCTCATGTTAAAGGTAAAGGAAACGTGCTTGAGAAGAGGGAGGGGGGATCTGAAATCCCGAAAATCTCTGGACGTAATATTGGAACAACCCCTTATACATCAACACAGTTGTTTTACAATCATTAATTTTCAAATAAATAAATTGTTAACGAAATAGTATTTTATGCAACAAGGTGCAAAAAACCCGATTTAATCCCACCAGGGGTGAGATAGAGCCTTTCTTACTAAAGAATTAAACTTCTTTCAATTCATAACATCGACTTGATACAAAAAATCTTATGATGAAAGCAAGGTATTATTAATGATGTGTTTTCCAAAAGAAATTGAAAACGCAATTTTCACCAAAAGAATATTTTTAATCGTACAAATTCTTAATCAAACAAGCGTTTATGACAAACGCGAGCATAGCAAGCTTCCCATGCGCCAGTGACGACGCACACTGCGGTTTTGGTACGAGCCCAAAAACCGAACAAAGCAGGCGCAAAGCAAAACCGAGTTAACCGGACAGTGGGAAGCTTGCCATTCAGCATCTACGAAAGTGAGAGAGTCAGAGATAGCTATTTTTACAACCGCACCACTACACACTCAACCGCGAGAACCTTAGGTAGATAGCCATTGGCGTTGCGAACATTGAAAACTTTGAAAACGATATAAAGCTTAGAAGCTTAGAAAGCTCCTATTGGAATCCAATGAACTCTGTTAAATAAACTTACGAAATCACGACAAAATGAAGCCTACTTAAAGGCGATTTTAGGAGCACACGGGAAACAAATTGTTTGTAGCGGGATGAATGTCCTAAGTCACAAAAGTTTTTGCATAAACATTGGACAGTTATGTAAAAAACGGACAGAGAAAAAGAAACCGAAAAGCTGCGATATCTTACACGTTGAAGGAAACATCGGTAGACAAGCTACTACAAACGGGTATAAGTCGAGCCAAAACATATATGCGCCGAGCATTCTTGCGCCAGTATTCGAAGCTCAAGTTGACAACTTGAAACAAAAGAAAAGTAGAACTTTTCAGCACTTGTTTCGAAAAGTAACATTTTTCGACATTTTTTTGATTTAAACGATTTATTTACAAAATACATGAAAATTTGACATAAAATTTCACTCAGTGTGTGTTTTTTGGAATTGCAAAACTTGATTTTTTCAGCACTCTTCGTATTTATCCAACTCGGTGAACCTCGTACGACTCGTGCTGAAAAAATCCTCTTTTTGCAACGGGTTTTCGTCTACTTGATACAGCATTTGACGTAATGATCCCAGGGTAAATGAGATCTATTTCTTTTTTCATAAATGTAAATTAAGTTTTATATGAAATTTACAATTCCAACACTTATAACTAACGTGAAATTTTCCGAGGATTTCGAATACGACAAAATTGAGACTAAAAAGTGCCGATATGGGAGCCTGCAAGGCAAAAACTAACGTTGTAAAATGTTGGTTATAGAAAAATCGAAAAACTATGAGAAAAACTGCGGCCAAAAATTGGCCAAAAAGTTAATACCGTATGGCTTTTAGTTCATGAAATTCCCTTACTTTTGACCTGTTGAAGGCTGTTGCAAAAAGATATTGAGCTTTTAAAAAAATCAATTTTCAATAGTAATTTGCAAAAGCTATGAGAAAAGTCAAACCATTTTGAAGTGCTTAAAAAGACCTTTCGAATGCATCTAAGAGAGTTGGAATTGATGAAGTTTTACGGAAATGCGAGCAATTTGAAGATTTTTTTGTTGTTTGGACGTCAAACTTCAAAGCGTCAACTTACTCCACTCCCCTTTGTCCTAGAGGGCTCATATTTGGCATGAGTTCATCTCATGTATAGACAAACAAACGCTGTAAGTTTCATCCAAATGGGAGCACCTCGATACGATCTCTAGAATAAAGGAAAAAATCTTTTGGACAATTGTCATTACTTTTGTTTCTGAACCTTTTCTTGTTTTCTTGTCCAATTTCCAGACGTCACCACACTCACAGAACTTGCCGCCCGTTGCGTGGCCTCGTTCATCCCGTTCGAGCTGGTAGAGCACGTCTACCCACCGGTTCCCGAACAGCTGCAGCTCCGTATCGCCTACTGGAGCTTCCCGGACAACGAGGAAGACATCCGGCTGTACTCGTGCCTGGCCAACAGCTCGGCGGACGAGTTCCACCGGGGCGACCAGTTGTTCAAGAGTCGGGCGGTAAAGGACCCACTGCAGATCGGGTTCCACCTGTCGGCGACGGTCGTGGTGACCCAGCCGAGGAACCAGTTCAATGTGGCAGTTACGTTTGATCGTAGAAGAATTTCGTCATGCAGTTGTACGTGCTTGCCGGCAGCTTACTGGTGTTCGCACGTGGTGGCCGTATGTCTGCACCGGATTCACTGTCCCACGAAGGTCAGTCTTCGAGCGCCCGTGTCGGAGTCCCTGTCGAGACTGCAGCGGGATCAGTTGCAGAAATTTGCTCAATATCTGATAAGTGAACTGTCGCAACAAATACTCCCAATCGCGCAGCGTCTGTTGGACGAGCTGTTGAGTTCGCAGCCGACAACGATCAACACGGTTTGTGGTGCGCCGGATCCGACGGCGGGTGCCTCGGTGAACGACCAAACCAACTGGTACTTGGACGACAAGACGCTGCACGATAACATCAAGAAGATCTTGATCAAGTTCTGTTTACCAACGCCCATGGTATTCAGCGATGTCAACTACTTGACGAATTCAGCTCCGCCGGCGGCGGCCGAATGGAGTTCGTTACTGCGACCGCTGCGAGGACGCGAACCGGAAGGAATGTGGAATCTGCTGTCGATCGTGCGGGAGATGTATCGGCGATGCGATCGCAACGCCGTCCGGTTATTGGAAATTATCACGGAAGAAGTGATGGCCTGCGACCAGATTCTGGTTTGGTGGTTCAACATCAAGCTAGCGCTGCTGGTCGGTTCCAACGGACACGGCGGGGGAAAGCACAGCAACACACACTCAAACTCGAACGCGACACAACACGCGTGTGCGTCGCTTTGTGATGAGATTGTGGTGCTTTGGAGATTGGCCTCGTTGAACCCGGGACTGGCGCCCGATGAACGGGACATGCTTCACGCACAGTTCACGACATGGCATCTGAAAATACTGGATCGAGTCGCAAAGAACATGGTGGCGTCGTCCTCGCACAGCAGCAAACAACAGCAGAACCTGCGCAACGATGCGGAACTGTTTGCCGGGTTCAAGCCGGCCATCGAGGCATGCTATTTAGACTGGGAAGACTACCCGATCGAGGGAATAACGCACACCCAGGACACGAATCCAATGTACCACTGTCCGTTCACGTGCTTCAAGCAGAACAACGAGTCGAAGGGTGAATCTGGCCCCGGCCAGGTCAACTCGAGCCAAGCGATTCTGCAGAACAACGTGAAGCAATTTCAGCAGTTGCCACATCACCACCACTTTCACCATCATCACGGCCACAGTGGCGCTCACCACGGAGGCAACAGCAGCAACGTGGTTGCTTCGGCCTCGTCAAGTTCCGGTGTCGGTGGAGCTAGCAGTAGTGGCGGAGCGGTGGCCATCGCGACGACCAGCAGTGGTGCCAACGCCAATCTACCAACGAGTAGTTCAAGTGCTGCGGCCAAAACTCACCACACGAGACGCGACTATCGATCACATCGGGACCGATGCTACGGATCGAGCAACAGCAGCAGTGACAGCGTCCCCGATCGCTTCAACGAGGCAAACGCAAGCTCAAAACTAGAACCACACTTGCCAGCGGCCCCAACAGGCGGTGCAACCGGTGGAAACCGGTCAAGCGTTAGCAGTGAGGGGTTCTGCGAAAACGACGACGACGTCAATGTGGTGGACGATCTGCCCACGCCGGAGACAAGCAAAAAGGACGAAAGTGTGAGCGATTCTTCAAATAGCTCTTCGTCGAGCGTTGAAGAGGGAGCGGCGGCAAGCAAATCTGCCAACGCAGCTGCCAACGACGCAAACAGCATATTGAACGACATGAACAACTACGAGATATCCGGCAACATCAAGCTGTACGAAGTGTACAACCAGGAGGTGCCCCAATCCGGCACGTCGAGTTCAACCTGTTCGTCATCCCCTTCGACGGCGACAACCGCGACGAAGATTGTTCCGCCAAAAACAGATCCGGAAACACCGCAAAGCTCACAGCAGACTCCAGCATCCTCCAGCGTAGCTAAGGAAGCAACACCCGACTCGGACCGCAACCTGCGGCGACCCTCGAAGGACGAAAGCCTTTCGAGTTCGGACAGCGCGCAAAACATTGACGAATACGGAATGTACTATTACGACTCGAAGCAAGCCCAGGCCCAAAAAGAGCAAGAACAACAACAACAAAAGCAACGCCAAGAACCGAAGCAGCAACAACCGCCGCAGCAAGTGTTTTCCAACCTCAAACCAACGGAGGACGCTTGGGACATTCTGTTTGCCCGCGCCGAAGGACTTCACGCACACGGCCACGGTCGGGAAGCGTGCATCCTTGGCGTACGGTTAGCGGAGGAGATGTTGGCGAATCCACCAAATCTGATGATTGAGTTGCCGCCGCCACCGAAGAAGAAGGGCAAGAAGCACAACATCAACCCGATCTCGCACCAGCTGAGCGTACTGGCCTCGGCCACGCTCGCAAAGTGCGCCTTCCTTTGTACGGTTCTGGCGGAAAACTCCGAACACTATCATCTGGCGTTCCGGGTGTGTCTGTACGGGCTGGAAATGTCCCGTCCACCGGCAAGCACAAAGCCACTTGAGGTAAAACTCGCCAACCAGGAGTCGGATCTGCTAGCTCTCTTGAAGCGCATTCCGCTGGGACACGCCGAACTGCGCATCATCCGCGAGCGGGCGGAAGCTCTCCGAGATGGGTTGCTAAAGTCCCGCGGCGAGGCGTTGCTGCCCATCATGTTGGCCAGCTTCATCTTTGACGCACTGGTGATGCCTAGCGTACTTGGCCGGGAAAACCGCATGAAGGTGATGAGTCAATCGTTCCGATTGCCAACAGATGAGAATCTGGGATTCGAAGCGGCCGTAGCCGCACTAGGACTGAAAGCCAACGTGTCCGAAGCAGAACATCCGTTGCTCTGCGAAGGAACACGTCGGCAGCGAGGAGATCTCGCGCTGACATTGCTCTCTTACTACAAGGATGAACCGCGGAAGATTTGTCGCGTGATGGAGAAGTTGCTGGATCGGGAGATTCATTCGCTCATCAAAACGCCTCTGCTTCCGTCTTACTACTCGAACAATCCTCCAACGCGGAGTCAAACGTCACAGCTGCGAATGGAAGAGTACGAAACCAACAGTCAACAGCAGCAGCAGCAACAGCAGCTGTACGGTGGCGCTGGAGATTTGCAACAGCAGCAGCCTCACCATCCCGGTTTGCCGCAGAATGAGTTCATGGCCGCCAACAGTCGACCGCAGAGCAGTACAAGTGCGGAAGTTGAAATTGGAATGGGCGCACTCAGCTTGGGTGCGCAACCCCAGCAGCAGATGCCAGCGGGTCCCACTCCGGGACCTTCGAACGCAACACAACCCATTATGTCTGGCGGACCACCTGGCAGTGTTTCCGGGTCGGTGTCTACCAACACGACTCGTTCGAAGGACTCTCGTTACAAGGGCAAACGAGCCTATCCGTCGATTCCGAATCAACCGTCGGAAGCTAGCGCTCACTTTATGTTTGAACTGGCCAAGAATGTGCTCACAAAAGCGGGTGGAACTTCGTCCACTTCGTTGTTTACGCAAGCCTCAACCAACCAGAACCATCAGGGACCGCATCGTGGGCTGCACATGTGCGCCTTCCAGCTGGGCCTGTACGCTCTGGGTCTGCACAATTGCGTCAGTCCGAACTGGCTGTCGCGAACGTACTCATCGCACGTGTCCTGGATCATCGGCCAGGCAATGGACATTGGCGCTCCGGCCATCTCCTTCCTCATCGACACCTGGGAAGGTCATCTGACGCCACCGGAAGCTGCCGGAATGGCCGATCGGGCATCGTCTCGCGGTTGGGACAGCAACATGGTCAATCCGGCCGCCGAGCTGGCGCTGTCCGTTTTACCCCACGCCGCAGCACTCAATCCAAACGAAATTCAACGCGCAATCTTGCAGTGCAAAGAGCAAAGCGATCGTATGCTAGAACGATCCTGTCTGACCGTAGAACAAGCAGCCAAAGGTGGTGGCGTATATCCGGAAGTGTTGTTTCAGGTTGCCCGCTATTGGTACGAGCTGTACCTTAGAAACACCCCCGGCGGTGAAATGGAACCGAACGAACAGCACGACTACTTCAACGTCAACATCATGTCGCTGATGGACACCGGAGATATGCAGCAGCAAGCCCAACCTCCACCTCCAGCGAATCCACCGGTCGTGGTCAGCGCGACACCGCCACAACCCTACCAGCAAACCGTAACGACGCTCGCCCCAATCGGAATAGCCCCGTACGGACCGTACAGTTTCCCCTGTCAAGGCATCTACCACCAGAACATTCCCTACCAAGCCAACCAGATGCAAATGTATATATCAACTCCACCCCAATTCCAATATCCACCCCCGCCCCCGCACAACAATCCACCCCAGCAACAACCGGGTAGTTATCAGCAACCGATGAACGCCAGCTATCAGCCGATGCCACCGCATCCGCTCGTTCCCCCGCAGGGCTACAACCCTTCGCAGTACCCGCAAGTTCCGGTGCAGGTCCAGGTTCCACCGCCGCAACCAAACCAACAACAACTCCAGCAGAACCTCCAGTACTACGGCGCCCAAGGTGTCCCAATGCAGCCTCAGCCCCCACAACAATCCCAACAACAACAACCACCCCGACCCCAACCCGGCCACGGCTATCCTCCCTACGCCGTTCCGCCCACAACGCCCCCGGTTCGACCCCGCCATCCCCATCAGTTCACACCCACCCAGCTGCGCTACCTCCTGGCAGCGTACAACGCCGGAATGCTCGCCCTCGAAACCCTGGCCCGGCGCGTCCACGATGACCGACCGCAGGCCAAGTATGCCCGCAATCCGCCGTACGGCGAGGACGTCAAGTGGCTGCTGCGCATCTCGAAACGACTCGGAACGCAGTATCTGCACCAGTTCTGCGTGTGCGCCGTCAACTCGATCGTGTCGCCGTTCGTGCTGCACGAGGTCGCCATCGAGTCCGCGCACTATCTGGCCCGGAATAATCCGGCGATTATTCCGCAGCACCTGCGGTCGGCCCTGGCCCCGCTCATGCAAAAGTGTCAGCAAATGTAAGGGTTTCACGGTGTGGGTTACATTACATCGGACTACAGTGATTCGTTCCATTGCAGGTACATTCAGTGCATCCATCAGAAATTATACCATCTCACGGTGGCGGATTATGAAGAGTTTACCAGTACGATCCTGTCCGCGCGGAATGCATTCCAGATTACGCCGGAGGGAAGCGCGCAGTTTAAGGATTGGCTGCAGTCTATCAAAAGGTAGGTTAAATTGCATTGTGCAAGTCATTACGCTACGCAGTGAAGGAGTTAAAGTTCACAACTTCAAGTTCAACACATTCCAGTAAAGAAGGTCCCTTTTAAAACCGTTCTACAGGGATACATTCTGGACTTTTTTTTATAAGGTCTCATAAACCAATGTAAACATTGTGTGTATTCCTTTCACACCTTATGTAAATGTCTATTGGAGTAGTCGGGATGCACGGCATGTTGACATTTTTTGTATCCAGGTTTTTAAGCGAAGATGGCGCTCGAATGGTGAACGCCCGAAATGTCAAAATCGCGCAGTAGCACCAACATTAGAAAAAAAATATGGCTGTCATGCCATGGCACACTTGTTCCGTAATGTTGGTACCACTGCGTGATTTTGACATTTCGGGCGTTCACCATTCGAACGCCATCTTCGCTTAAAAACCTCGATATGATCTAATAAAAAAAAGACCGGAATTGTTGTTCGTTGCGGTGATTTAATTTTTTTAAAGCAATTGCGCAACCCGCAAATTTTATTTTTTATGCTAGCTTGAAAGGAACGCAGTCAAGAAAATATTCAAAAATTCTATAACTAAAATTTAAAAAAAATCACATAAAAAAAAACAAAATCCAGAAAAATTAAGGAATCACAGAAGATTCTAAAATTATAAAAAAAAAAAGCAAAACAATCCACATAAACGACCCCCGGGTCTTTTGTGGTCCCTGTTGCAGGTTTCTGCTCATTTCTAGGCGTCCGAAGGTAATGTGTGGTGAGTCAATCAAAACCTTTTTTACGCGAATGGACCGACGTTTTACTTCCACATCCGATAGCAGGCGTGATCAGGCAAATCTCGTCTCGAAAAATGCCACCGGGTCCGTCTTGGATTGAACCCAGGCCTTACTGGGGTGAGAGGCTACCACGCTAACCACTACACCACCGGACCCGTTCTGAAATTATACAATTCTGAGATTCTATAATTACAAAATATAAAACCAGTTTTAAAAAATCTGAAATTCTTCAATTTAAAAATATTTTATTAATAAAATTTTCAAATTATTAGATTATAAAATTATTCAATTGTTAAATTATTAAAATTGAATCATTACATTTTTAAATTTATTAATTGCACTATTTATTTTTTAAAGTTAAATAAATAATTATATTGATAAATTATTGAATTATTCAACTAATAAATTAAGTTATTGAATTATTAAATTATTAAATTCTTAAATTATTAAATAATTAAATTATTTAATTATTAAATTATTAAATTATTAAATTATTAAATTATTAAATTATTAAATTATTAAATTAATAAATTATTAAATTATGAAATTATTAAATTATTAAAGTATTAAATTATTAAATTATTAAATTATTAAATTATTAAACTATTCAATAGTTAAATTATTGAATTATTAAATTATTTATTGATTAAATTATTTAATGATTAAATTATTTAATGATTAAATTATTTAATATTAAATTATTAAATTATGTAATTATTAAATAATTATTAAACCGGACTTGGACTGACTTGATCCTAGCTCTCCCACCGCGCTTTAAATTATTAAATTGTTTAATTATTAAATTATCGAACTATTAAATTATTAGTATATTATTTTTTTTAATTATTAAATTTCTTAATTATATAATTATTAAACTTTTAAATTATTTAATTATGAAATTAACAAATTATAAAATTTATAAATTATTAAATCATTAAATTATTGAATTACTAGAATACTATTTTTTTTTATTATTAAATCAACAATATAAAAATTTGATGATTAAACAACATCAAATACCAGAGATACCTATTCTCACAAAATTATCTTTTCACCCAACTCTGTCAACCGTAGATCAAAATCGTGCAAAAAGGAACTGTGGACACAGATCAACGCTGCGCTCAACTCCAAATGACAAAGACTAGAATCGATCGGCTCCGAACTGAACAACGTTCTGTCGGCTACCGGCAACAACAGCGTCTCGAGCGCCTCATCGGCCAACAACAGCAACAACCCGACAGCATCTGCACCGGTCCTCGTGGCCGCCGCTTCCGCAGCAGGAGCCCCTTCAACATCCGGTGGACCCGCCTCTCTACCGTCAATCCCTCAATCCGTACGAGGGGCAGTCATCGAAGAGGAAGGCGGTTCTGTTAAGTCTGCCATGGTCAACTTGCAACCTCCCGCTTCCGGAGCCATTCCGACTGCCGCAGTGGTTCCAGAAAATGCCTCCAGCAGCGGAGCAACTCTCAAACATCTCGGACATGTTCCAACGGGTCGGAACCTTCTGTCCCAGCACCATTCCCAAGCGGCGGCGGCGCATCACCATCAACACCAGCAGCAGCAGCAGCAGCAGCTTCACAACCAGCTGTCTCAGGCTCTGCAGCAGCAACAGCAACAACCCCCGCAATTGCCGACACCGCAGCATCCTCCTCCGACGTTCCACCACATGCCGCCGGCAATGCTTACGCTGGCGGTCAGCAATCCGACCCCGGCGGCCATTCCCCACCATCATCACCACCATCCGCAGCAAAACATTAACTTGAACATTTATTATTAACATTTATTATTAACATTTCGGCGCCGATCGTCGTCGACTTTTCCAACATGACCGTCAACTGTGTTCAGCAGCAACTTGGAGGAGGCCATGGGGTTGGACCGCAACAACAACAGCAACAAGGTCCCGGCGGAAGGCTCAAGTAAGAAAGTAAGGACGAAGGTTCGCTTAGGTGGTAAAATGTAGTTTCTTAGTTGCGTATTTTAGACCTCTTTTTCGGACGATTTTGGATAGCTTTGACTAAATTTAGTTTGTTTAATATTGAGAGAAAATGGTGTATTTTCGTTTTGACAAAGTTCAAAACATCTAAACAAAAAGGCTCGCTTAACTTGTCTGCTGTTCGTAAAGTTGTTTCTTGACCCCTTTCCTTCCGATTTGCCTACTAACATTATGCGGAAGAAAAAAAACAAATTGGCAGCAGAGAGGTCCAAGAAATCGTTCCCTCTGCTTTGTTCTACTGTTCGTAAAGCCATTTATTGACACCTTTTCTTGGGAGGTGCGTATTGGCCCTTAAACAGAAAAAGGGGTAGTGGTAGCTGTCAAATTTTTAAAGTCATTGACCAAAACATGCCAAACAATGTAAATGGGTTGATGTAAATTTGTAAAAAAACACTGTCTATTCTGTTCAGAGTTGTGACGCTATAACCACGCAAATAGTGTCCAGGGCATTCGTGGAAATACAATGTTCCATCCCAGAGGGTCCCGGAGTACCAAACCTTCTTAGCATGGTACTCCCGACAAGTTCCAATGTTCTTGAGGCTAGGTTTTGAAATTTATATCTAATATTTTTTTTGCCAGAAGTGACAACCCAACCTTCCGGCACCGCCAAAACAGTAACTATGTTGCTGCCGGATCTTTTTTTCGAATCTCCTCCGGAAAAAATCCGGCAAAAAATTTGCATGGGGGGTGGGTGTCGAAAAATGTCAACAAAGCACTTGGTGCATGAAACGATAGAGAAGAAAATTCAGTGTTCATTTTGTAAATGACTTTAACAGTTAGACAGCTATCAGTAAACGAAGTGAAGGTGATTTTTTTTCGAGTTGATCTCCTCTATTGTCCCGCCCGTGTGGATCAATCGGACCGCGCACTGGACTCATAATCCAGAGGTCGCCGGTTCGAATCCCGCGGCGGGCGCTCTAAAATTCTTTGTGTAAATATGGGTATTCGGCGCCGTCGCTCCGTGCCATACTTTCATACACTTAGGAGCCCAGGGCGGCGAAGTCCTTGTAGATAAAAGGAAGACACTAGTGGTTGGTACTAGCAATGGTGGCCGACAGCTATAAAGTCAACTTCGTTTTTTTGATCTCCTCTATTCAAACTTATGACCTGCTATTGCAGACCAAATTAAACGCCAGAATAAGTTGTTATTGTGTGAGTTTTGCAACAAACCAAGTGGGTCGAGAAATTCATGACACAATGGTTGTAAACATATCAGTGAGCAACGAATCACTTGCTGTTTTAGAACCGTTCAGATGATTTGATCGGCGTTGAGTGTGTGATCGTTACTCATTGAACCGGAAATATATACTTTTGCTTTTGGAAAATAATGATTTTTTTTTTTGACAAGTTTAATGTAAGGTACGCAAATCGGAAGGAACCGGTCAAGAAAAAACTCAAATGGGCAGCAGCGGCAGCGCAAGCAAGTCAGAGAGGGTGAAGAAAAGCCCCAAGAAATTGCTCCCTCTCCTTTGTTCTGCTGTTCGTAAAGCTGTTTCTTGACCCCTTTCCTGCCGATCTGCATACTAGCCTTAACACTGCATTAAATTAGCCTAAATTCGATTTTCTTGACATCTTCTTAAAAAAACCTTCAACAGTTTAATATTTTAGTGCTTCTATGTTGGAAATATTTACTATTGCGTTGTATTCTGTATATTAATTTGCGATGCATCGCTATGGTTTTTAAAATTTGAAAATATGTTTATTTTTAGTAAATTTTCATCTATACTGATCCAAAATTCCCTAATGCTTCGATTAAGTAGAGAAATTATTTTAACTTTTCATATTAAATCATCCCTTTTTAAAAACGCATATTATTTTTTATTTTTAATCCTCATCTCATATTTGCTCAACGTTAGGTTGTTTTTTTCTTCCATTGAGCAAGTTCATCATTTTAGCTGTCATCTCTTATATTCGCAAATGATTGTGTTCAAATCGTCAGAGTTTTACGTCTCATCACCTTACAAATTAGTTCTATTCGCTACCCCCCCTCTTAAGTAAGTTACATTAAATATCAACTCTTAAATAGCGAAAAAAAAGAAACAAAAAGCATCAATATTAAAGTTTCGATAAGTGTTTCTGGGCTTGACGGAGTGCGCTCGGCGAACCGATCGTGTGTGAGTTAATTTTCGTTTGATCTGTGATTGTATTGTTTTTCGCTTGCAACCTAAGTGAAAATCATAATTTTAAGTCGACTTTTTACCCTAGTAGGAATCATATTCGCGTAAGTGACAGAGAGCTAGTAAATAGAGAGAGAGAAAAAAAAAAACATGGTAGCTTCTCGAGGTGAGTTGAAAAGTAACCCCATTTGCGAGCGAAAATGTAAAGAGAAGTTAAACAAAACGCAAAAATACCGTCAACATTACTCTACTAAAACATAAATATAACACAGAAACACAGCACACGTTTTTAATTCTTCGTAGATGTGTAACTTTACGTGATTCTGGATGTAGGTGTTTCGTAGTGACAGTTTTTCTTAGGAGAACACAAGAGAAATATTCCAATAGGAGTCTTTTTGGTGCAGTGGCGAACGTGGTTTAGCGTAGTGCGAGCAAACAGAAACAAAAATATCAACCAACAAATACAGGATGATTAAATTTCTTCTCATAATTCAACTACTCAACAGAATAAAACAAAAACTAGCTTTTAACTAGCTTGGAAGAAAAACTAAAAATATCTCGTTTGTAGTTGAACGAAAAGATCTCATTCAAGAAGAAATGGCAAAACAACTAATGACATATAAAAAAACTGTATTTATTCGATAGCGGAATGGAATGATGAGTAAAATCAGCTGATTAATAGTACTTCTTGGGCGAACTTAAAAATACAGAAAAAATATTGAAGGAAGTGTCTTTTAAAAGTATAGATAAAACACACAGAAATAAAAAAAAATATTGTTCTTTCGTAAAACACACACACACACACTCACACATATGGAGCGAATTTTGGGTTGTAAAGCGTAAAATACTGGCGAAATTGTGTAAATAACGTTTAATCGCGAAACAGAAAACATGATCACGTGTCTTAAAATTTAGTAGCGGCATTAAAACGAAGAAAAATTAATAAACTACAAGATATTAAACATAGCATCGTAACCAAGTATCAATGTGTCAAAAAGAAGAAGAGTAAACAAAAAAGTTAAACCACGATGAATTGCAATATTTAGACCGGCGCTCCGGACTGCGGGGATGAATTTTACCGTGTTTGCAATCATTCCATTCTTTTCAAACTATCTGTTTCTTTCAGCGGTCTATGGTTAGTTTCGCAAAATGCTCATTAAATAGTTTGTTGAAGAAAACGCACTTATTTTTTTAACGGTACTAAAACTAAACTCGTTTCCGTTTGCTTTCGTTTTTCGAACGCCGTAGTCGTGCACTTGGGGGAAATTGTCTGAATCTACACATAAAAAAAAACAGAAAAACTGAAATATACCTCTATTTAGTAAAGAAGAAGAATAAGAAAAAAGTCGAAATGAAAAGCAAAAAACATTGTTCTCTATAAAAACTCAGTAAAAGTAAGCAAACGGAAATAGAAAAATTGCCATTTTGTGTCACAAACGCAGAAACACACTCACACACATACTAACAAGCATCTTCAGTTGGTTGCGTGGCATTTCTTAACAGTTCTATGGAAATATTAAAAGTACGGAAACGGAATTTTGGCGGAGAGAGACACTGGCTTCTCTTTGTTTGATTGCTCTCTGCACTTTCTTCACGGAATCTTCTGAAAAAGAGCACGCAGAAAAGAATAAGGAGAGAATTTCTCTCTTGTAAAAAAATTCTGTTGCCCATAAATTGAGAGAGTTTCTGTTTTCTCTCCCGGTATTTTGAATATAGTATTTTCGAAAAATGCTTATTGTTTTACACATTGAAAACAACGTGGGTTGTATACAAATATAAACGTTTTAAAATGGTACAAAAATCATAAATATTATGAAATTTTAAGCACAATTTGGCATCGCTTGATTTCTTTTAATATTATAGAAATTAAAAATAAAAATAAAAACAGTATGTTTTCAAAAACTATTTTCAAAACGATAATTTATAATCATAATCTAAAACTCATTACGGCAAATTTAAATTCATCACAGCTAATTGTAACACCCATTCGACAGTTGCCCAAAGATTTATGTGTTTGTCTGTGGATAAAGTTATGGTAACAACAACTTTGGGTCGTATTTTTCGATTATTTTTTGGTTTTCATTAAAGCGATAGTGTTTAAGAAATGTCATGCAATCGTCCGAAAAAAATTCACTCGAACAAAAGTTTCTCCCAGAATGTAACATCCATAACGTGAGCCGTCATATTTATAGAAAAAAAAATGGAAAAATATTTTTAGTAGAATTATTGAAAGCTAATCTTCTATTTTAACAACTCATCTCAACAAGAAAAAAAAACTCTCTGTTAAAAACACAGTCGCTATTCCATGCTCAGACATTTTACACAAGCAAATTAAAACAAAACTACTATGTTTTGATTTTTCATTAAAACATATAAACTATTCACTCAAACCACACACACTCTAGAATTAGTTAACTGGGAATAATTCACACCGTCGACTGTAGTCGAAGGGCACAACTCGACCGCTTATCAAAACTTTAATTTTGAATGAAGCTTAATATAGCAAAAGTTTTACACAAATACACACACACACAACATACACATACATTTACACTTTTTTGAATGAAGAAAAAATCAGAAAATATTAGAATAATTAAGGCATAAGAAAGTAAATATTTAAAAGTTCTATACATATATACACAGAAAAAAATAAATTATATATACACACATTACACATACACGTACATCTATATATTGAAAAAGAAAAGTAAAACAAAAAAATATTACAGTATATATTTGAAGATGTAAGTCTGCGAGTTTTTAACATAACTGTATGGAATAATAATGAGAAAAAACATAAACTTAAACTAAAATATTAAGAAATTATCGAAGAGAAAAATTATTGCAGAAGAAAATATTAAACACAGACATACACACACAAACACACATCCAACACAGCAGAGCAAGTGACCACCATCCGGGAGCAAAACCCACGTGCCGAGACAGAATCCCCCCTCACGGCCTCCGCCCATGTCGGTCAAAATGGCCGCGCGCGCGCGGTATGGCATCAAACTGAAAAATTTCAAAACTGTGTTCATTTGAAGCGTAAGCTGCGAAAGAGATTAGAAGAAAAGAGGGGTGAAAAAATATATGTAAAACGGAATGTCGTATCGTAGCAATGTGCTCTCGTAGATGCCATGCAGCGGCCGGAAATAGCCGGCAGGGGTGGGGTGTGAATTTTCTGTGGTCGGAGTGTGGTCCCGTAGTGAGTGGTTGACGAGAAAATCTATGGAAAATAAAGAAAAAAATACATAAAATGAAAAATTAATGGCATGTTTACTGATAGAAAAAAATGTTGAGAAATTCATAAGGGCATCTGCAGCGCTGGGGTGCAAATCAAATTTACACCCGGCTCATGAATACCGAGATCAAATTTGCCACCATGAAAAAACTCCATCATCCCCTCCGCTAGTGTAGCAAATTTGCCACCGAAACAAGCCCACCGCGGGGGGCAATTTTTTTTTTGTTTTTTGCTCTTGTTTACATTCAAAATCAATAATTATGCGTTGATTCATGCCTAGAAATGCTAAAATTTTATAAAACTTTTTTATTCTGCTGAAAATTAAAAAAAATCCGAAAATGTCGAGAGTTCAACAATTTGCTACCCGATTTGATTACCACCAAATTTGCTCCCGAGTTTTCCCCCGAGTCTCCCACCGTGCGTAGCAAAGCAGGTAGGGGCAGGGGAGGGGGGGGTTGGGGCAGAATGGCCCGCCTAAGTAAAATGCGCCAAAAACCATAGACAAACATACAAATTTATGAATTCAGTGTAGTAGGCTTATGCTTTGGGATGTTCTCTTCAATGTTGTATACTTGGTTGATGAAAATTTTTAGCAAACATTTTTGAAAATAGTTGTAATATGTTGAAATAAGACATTATTTTTACAAATAAGCATCAAAACAACTAAAAAATCAACTAATGTTGCATTAAACGTGATTTGTGAAGCTACCAGGAGCGACATAATCCATTTAACCAAAATTTCATAACTTTTGATTGTTTTTATAAGGCAGGAAAAGGGTGGTCCATTCTGCCCCCAAGTGGATTTTAATTTAACACTTCCACCACCAAGCCTCTAAATTGATTTGAGGTTCCGTTGTTGTTTGATTACCTTCGTAATAGCTCCTGGTAACATTATAAACATTGAACAAACTTTTTCAAACAATCTAACTTTCGAGAAAGCTTATTTAAAAACATTACTTAATCCACCTTTAGGTGGTTGGTGCCTTCCTCACATTCATAAAATCAATTCATTCAGTAAAAATAGCAATATTCCCCCTTAACATGTTTAACAAATCAACTTTATTACTCATTTCTTTTGATAGGGTTCGCTGACCTTCAATATTTCTGACTCATCGGCAAGATCTGATAAAAAACTATTCAACGATAGTTCGCATGGAAGATTCAGACAATATTTCTATCACAATATCTGAAATCCGGCCTCCAAAATGTGTATGAATAACACGTAAGTGCTAATAACTTTTGATTTGGTTGTCAGATCTTCGACGTCTCTCATTTGAAAGGTCTTTCGATTATCTAACTAACGACAGGTCGCATGATGGACCCGGACATCATTTTCATTGAAATATCTTAGATCCGGCCTACAAAAAGTGTATAAATAACACTTAAGTGCTGATAACTTTTGATAGGGTTCAGATCCACGATGTTTTGGGCTCATTGGAAAGGTCTTTTTAATACCTTTCTGAAAATGTATAACATGATAGGTTTTCTTGCAAAAAACGCCCTTTTTACAATCTTCCGGACATACGTCAAAATCGTTTTTTTTTAGCATAACTTTTGAAGTGCTTAACTAAACATGCTGATTTTAAAAAGAGACCTATGGGACCCCAAGACGGATCGAATGAGACTAATACGGTCAAAATCCGTTAATCCAGTCCGGAGATAATCGACAGATGACAATTTTTTTGTCCACCCACCTACACACATCCACACAGACATTTGCTCAGGACTTGATTCTGAGTCGATATGTATACGTGAAGGTGGGTCTACGAGGTCAAATCAAAAAGTTCATTTTTCGAGTGATTGTATAGCCTTTCCTCAGTAAGGTGAGGAAGGCAAAACCTCGAAATAAACAACATTTGCGAGGTTTTGTCAATAAATTTACATTTTTGCTTATAATTCGAAAAATACAATGAATTCAAACGTAGTTTTCGGTATGGTGAATTTATTTGACGTCCTTTATAAGACCCTTGCCTTACTTTTGGTTTAAATCCATTGTAAAGCCCAAAACCAAGGGTGGCCCATTCTGCCCCCCCCTGCCCCTACCAAATTTGATCTCTAGTTCATCCCTGGAGTTTTTTTTTTTGAAAAGGTCCAATAAACCAAATTTCCAGTTTTTGCTTTTTGGGTGTTTTTAAAACCGCCTTGAGTACGCGCCTATGACTGGAGGACGATTGCACAACGACAACCGCTTCGGAGTGATATAGAGTTATCTACGTGCGCATGTATTGCGTGTACGTACACGAAAAAAAGTGAGGTTAAATTTTGTACCAGCCAGCAAAACAAATGGTGTGCTAGTGTGTGTGAGATCGGGCTTAGATAACTCTATTATCACACTGCAAACAATAGCAACAATATTAGAAATCCTGATGTCTTTCAGGTTCCCGAATGTAACTGTATCGTTATTTTATAGTTTTTTTTTATATTCTACTAAAATCTCTTTCTTTGCAGAGCAGCGGTAATGTGGGAAACGGAAGTCATTTGTGATTGTAAAAGGTATTGTTTTGATTCACAGCATGTTGAACGAACTGTTGTGGACGTAGGTACCTAGAACATCGCGGCACGGGGTATTTCTTCTGCACATTTTCAACAACAGTAGTTACTTGTTCGCTAACTAGGCTGAAAATGTTGCACAGTCACCCAATGCTGCTCGCAAACTGGCCTGAACGAAAAATCACTAGATGCATAACATTTTCTCTTCAAATGTAAAAATGATGGTTGCTTAAATTTGTTTCAGAGCTCTCCTTTAATTTTAACTTAACATTTCATTAATACTTAAATATGATTTTTAATTTGCTGAACTTGCTTTTGCATCCACTGGCCCCTCATCATTCCGGTTTGCTTGGTTATTTTACGTTTGTCTGCTTTTAAAGTGGGCTACAGCCCAGTTAAAGGGCAGTCCAGTTAAACAAGCCCAGTTACCGAACAAGTACTGTAACTTAATTTTGCTTCACTTCTTTCTACTTTTCTACCTTAATTTCCCAATAAATACTGAAACGTGTTTTTCCTAACAAAAACAGTTCTCCTTAATATGCAAACGATGTTAACTTCATTCATTGATCTTTCCTTTACCCATTTACTTATTTATTTATTAAAATGTCATTTTCATCGGCTCCTATACTCTTCTTTCCTGCAAACAACAATTATTCTTTCAGTATCAAACTTTATGTAGTTTGCTTTCCTTTATTGTCTATTGTTTTAATTTACGCCCTTTTCTTCAAACAAGTATGGTTCGAGTCCTTACACAATATATTGCAAATCACACACATAACATTATTGTACTTTTGATAAACTTTTGAATGACATGCCAAAACATTGGAACTTTTGAATGACATCCAAAACATTGGAACAAAACACCGCGACAGAAGAAATAGCAACAGATGAACACAACTCAACATTAGGGAAGATTTCAGGAGAAAACAATACACAGTAAAAACATTAGTTTTGGAATTCAAACTAAAAAATAAAACAGTTTTTGCTTTAATGAAAATCGATAGGCACACTATAAATGGTTAGGCGCTCATACTTACATCAAACAAAAACACTCAAAGCGTGTTCTAGCGTGTTGCTCGTACTGACTCAGAGCAAGAGTGAGATGTAGGTGTAAGAGCAGTGCGTGTTCATCATGGTGCATAAGATCGGTCAAGGCCCGTTCTTACACTGGAAATTCGAATTGATTCTTCTTTTGATTAGGTTTCTGAAATCAGCAATAAACAAATGCAAACATTGAGTATGTCCCTCTCACACCTCCATCTCTTTGATACATAATTTAAACTGAATCTTATCAAAAATTATAAAAAATAAAATAAATAAACGTTAATCAGGTATTTTATTTTATTTTAGTTTCTGTTGTAATTGTCTCAGTACAAAAATACATTTACAAATTAAAAAACTTTTTTAAATTTATTTTACTTCAAATACAGTGCTGCTCCAACCAAATAAGCACAGTAACAAAAAATGAAGGCGGCTCTCACTGACAGTTCGCAAGTGGCTGAAACTGACAACTACTGCTTTTTAACTGGGCTACGGCCCAGTCGTCATCGGATTCGGTGCGAAAGTGGCTGATAGGGTTTATCAAATCTGGTGCTTTACGAGCTTCCATTCGCGTGTGTGCTGATGGACTCAAAATTCTGCTACCTGGCAGAAAGGATTACAACTACGTTCGGGATTTCCTGAACAATACAATATTGAATACTACAGCCATGACGATCCAAGTAAACGCCCCATGAAACAGGTCCTCCGTGGCCTGTACGACATGGATGTTAGTTTGCTGAAAGAAGAGCTAAAAACTCTTAAGTTGAACGTGACCGAAGTCTTCAAGATGACGAGTCGAACCAGCGGCAAAAAGTTGCAGAGAAAACAACACCACCAAGTTTCAGTCAGCAATCGAGGGAAAACCAACCAGCATCAACGGGTGAAGGCAGTAGTGACCTGTTTTCACCACAAGAACTTCTGAACATTTTCATCAAGATGACAAAAACTCTGCGTGGGTGCAAAACTCGCCAGGAACAAGTAAGAACGCTTGGAGGATTTATCTTAAAATACAGTTCGTAGCTAACTCGTTCTAATGATTTTGAATATTTCAATGAATTTCCTTTTTTTTAGGATTAGTTGTTGCCTTTTTACTCAAATGTATTAGATTCAATGCAAAAATGTAAAACACTTTGATGTATATAAATGAATGTGAACAGTTAATAATAAAACGAAAAATACAACAAAGATGAAGAGCATTAAGCCATACCACTTAACATGTAAATGAAATATAATTATTATAAAAAAGTTCAATAAAGGCATATTTAATTTCAAAAAATTTCACGAATCATTAGTTTTACGAAGCATTATGTACCAATACGGGTGGTAAGAGTGGATCACATAGAGCTAATTGAGACCCCCGAGACAATTATGCAGTGAACTAGTTTATAAATATGCTGCATTTTTGTAAAATTTTAATATAATTTGTGTACCATAAAGAGATTTTATTTTAACTCTAATTGTTAAATATCGCTAAACAGAGTGTTTTTTGATTTCGCAGTTTTTTTTGCTGATCATGCTTAGTGCTTTCAGTTTAAACAAATGATGATAAGCTTCCGATTTGAGAGTTCAACATCCTTTTCATCCTCATCACCATTTACATTTTACCCCATCCATATCATATGGTCTGTCTAGTCTCTCATCATGAGCAACGCGAGAGTCAAATCAACTTCTCCCGTCAAGAGTTTTTGAGAGATCGTACGACGAATACAAATAGTAGCGAGCCTCCACCGTTTTGACTCAGTTTGACGTTATCATTCCGATGAAAAGCATCAACCTCCTCCTCCTCCTTTGTGGTGTCTAAGCGGGGTCGTTTGCGGCTTAGCAGCACGGCGTGGCACAGCTGGCAAATCCTTCCACACCATCTACAACAACAGCAAAAAAACACACGAATATAGGTTGTGTACTATTTTTAAAGCCAGTTGATTGAACTCTTTGGGACGTCCTCGACCTTAGAGCAGTGTTTCTTTTTGGTGTAGAATAAAAAAATAGCACGTGCGCAATAGCCATCAACCCACCAAAAAACAAGTACCTTTTCGTGTGTGAAATTAAGATTTTGTTTGTTTTGTGTGAGAATAAAAAATTGTGAATCCATGCAGCACATCATGGAAGCCAAAGAAGATATGCCGAAAAATGATACCATTAAGCTTCGCAACAAGCATATCGGGTGAGTAAATTAAAGTAAACTTGTGTAAAGTATAAACAAAATCTGTCTTGAACAAAAAATCTTAGTTTCAGTTGCGTTACGTAAGAATCAAATTCTATATCCACTTTGGTGTTTGTTATTTTTGTAACGGTCTGTTTGGCTAAGCGAGTCCTGTGCTATTTAAAAGTTCACAAGATACACAGCACGTCTATTTTCAATCAAAAGTATAAAAAATAAAGCCACCATTTAAATATATTTAAAATGAACAACGGTTGTACAATGCAATATAAATCAATACTACTGTTTTGTAAACCGATTTTTTTACTAGTTTCTTAGTATTAATGAGGTTTTCTTTCAAAATTTTCTAATATTCAAAATTATTTTGAACGAACCCAAATGGTTGAGCGTTTACCAGAATGCATCTCTATGTTTTGACAAAAAATAAAGATTTCTGAAAAAAATACTTTCAGTATACTGAAAATTAAAACTATTTTTTTTTGTTTTGTATGCAAATTTAACTTTTAACTTGACGAATACCGTAATCTGGGCGAATCGGGACTTCAGTCTGAATAGGGACAGCAGTTTTTAGAACTCTTAAAGCTTTTAAATTTGGAAATGGATGTACACTAGGGTGACAATAAAAAAATCGACATCAGAGATACCATCTGACTCGATTCATAATGCAAAAATAAGTATCTGTGCCAATTTTGAACCAAATCGGATCCTGATTTTTGGTGATTTTTCCAGAAAAAAAATATTTTCTTGTATACTTCCTATATACCCCTTGTATACTTTCAAGTATATAAGCCGATTTCTTTTCATCGCATTGCTAATAACTCATCAGGATCAACTCGGATCGTCTTGCACCCTTCTACAAAGTTGTAGGTAATTAAATTTCCTACAAGAATCTCACACTTGGTCAATTTTGAGCGAGACCTGCGCCACCTGCTGCAAAAATCCTGAAGCGATGTTTTTCCCCATACCTTTTTGTGATTTTCCACATATAAACTTAAACGATGAAAAGCGACCCCTTAGCCTTAACCGATTTGGCTCAAAATTGGCACTGTTACTTGTTTTTGCCTAATGAATCGATCCAGGGGGTATCTCTTGCGATTTTCCGAAATTTCCAATTTTTCTTGTAACCCTAATGTACACATTTTGTTGGTCTGAGTCTGTTCTAACCGAAACCAACCAGAAAAATCAAAATATTGTGTTCCAAAATGGTTAAAACTGCTGTCTCAATTCGCCCCATGTGTCCCGATTGACCACAGTTTACGGTATAAAATAATTTGATTTGAAAATGTCTTACTCTTGCAAAATTTAACTACAATCCAAATGGCAAATATTCCACTCTTGACCAACGGTAACTGTTATCATGTTTTATATAGGGGAGAGTGGGGAGACATGATCCCCTTTTTTTGTATCGCACATAACTCTGTCAATTTCTCACAAAACTATAAACTTTTTGCATGAGTTGAAAGCTTAAACATTCATCTATGTTTGGCTTATGAGGGTATTTCATCAGATTAACTCTTCGAATCATGCCAAGCGTTTTAAAAAAATATTTTAAACGGGCATTTTAAAAATGTTAGGGGTAACATGATCCCCCTTTCAACATTCTGAAGAAATCTTAAGCAAAATGTTTCTTATTCACCCAAACTTTTAATTCTCTATAAGTTACAGCAATTTCACATAAAACCTGTACGTTTGTGTTCAGCGCCGTACCTAGGGGTTGGCGCAGTTGGCGACCGCCAAGGGCGCCAGCCCTTGGGGGGCGCCGAAATCGATGATAGTACAAAATTTTCATGTCAGTTATAACATTCTCATTAGGTATTTGCAACAGAATGGGTGCCAAATTATAAAGTAGAACTATAAATAACTAAATAATTTGGTTTAAAATATAAAAAAATATGAGTTGGGTGCGTTAAATCAATTATATGAATATTTCTACCGAAGTGTTTTTGAAAATTTATTTTTTTATCAAAGAAGGGGCGCTCAAGTGGCAGAAAGTTCAAGGAGTTCTGAAAGAGCTTCTCAAAATGAATACAGCATTAAAGTTTGGAACATTGTATAAAGAAGTTTAAGTAATACCTTCCAGACTACAAAAATTTACAACTATATGTTATTTTAATTTGGATGTAAATCACAATCAGCCAAAAATGATGGTCATATTTCGAGCTTCTTTGAAATCGGAATTATTTTTACATTTTAGGCCGTTGCAAATATTTTTCAAAGTTTATGTCGCCCCCCCCCCCAGCTTTACGAACAGCAGAACAAAGGAAAGGGAGCGTTTTTTTGGGCTCTTATTCACCCTCTCTGGCTTGCTTTCGCTGCCGCTGCTGCCCATTTGAAATTTTTCTTGACCGATTCCTTCCGAAGTGCATACACCGCTTTTAAATGCAAATTCGTGCATTGAAATTTGCCTGCTCTTTTTTCAAAATACTAGTGTTTTGAAATAGGAAAACTTCTTTAAATTTTCACTAATAAAACCAATATTTTTTCAAGAAAAAAAATATTTTTCAGAGCACGCAAAATGATCTAAACATCACTTTTTCAGTTTTAGCTTAACCGGTGTTGTTTATTTTTTTAATCGTCTAAAAAGCTTTGGTAATGAGAAACGATTCAAACTTTTTTTTTTCAGTTAAAAACAAAAAAAAAATTTTTTTCAAGGTTTGAAAACATTGATATAGCTTTGCTTAAAAAAATAATTTTCTGAAACATAAAATTTAATATCACGAATTAAAAATATACCGATCAAAAAAATCAATGCAAAATATAATTATAAATATAAAATTATGATAAATATTCTCAAGCCTCGTATGGGCGAATCACTTAAAATGATTAAAAATTTCTTATCTTGATATTTTTGCCCAAATATTAAAATAAGTTTCATCATGAATTGCGCTGGATTTTGAATGATCTTTAATTGATTTTGACGAAATATGGTTCTGCCGCTGCATGTTGAAAAATTAGACTTCAATGCCGGTTTGCTCTTTTGTACTAAGCTTGCTGGGATTCCTATCTAGATAAAACAAAAGAGGACACGGGCATCGAACAATATTTTTTTTATTTTGAAGAAAGATTTTTTTCTTTTTTCTAATTGCACCAAAATGAAATCCAAAGCCAAATCAACTAATTATTTTACGAATCCGGTAAAGTTCTTTGCTTATACAATAAATTTAATACTAGATCATATTTATACAGGCTTAGAAAAAAATATCAAATTTGCCAACAAATTAAAGCAACATTTATAGTTCAATTCTGTGCATTTATCTGAAAAATAAATTAATAAAAAACAAAATCTACACTGAAAGAAACTGACATAGCAAAACCAAGTGCTTTTTCACGTGAGCTCCTCAAAAATTCGGCACAACAATTTCACATGCTTTTCCTTTGACTCGATTATGTTTAACATGACACATGGATGTGATATTCATTTGAAATCAGCTGATGGCAAGCTAATCCTTTTTCATTCTTTTATCGCAAGGTGTTCATTTCAGATTCACATGAATTTCACTTCGATTTGCCCCATTTGACTTTTCCCATAATTTCGAAGAGAAAAACACGTGAGATTGAAATGTATGGGCATTGAACGGTGTTCGGTGAAAAAATTTCATTCGTATAAGATGGCGATGAACGACGGACGTATTCGACTAAGTCGTTTCTGTGAACAAATTCATATTAGTTTTTGGCTTTAAAATTAATGTTTTCGTCTAAAAACTTGTTGGTAAGTAATAAATTAATGAACCAGTTCGAATTTGCATAAATATTAATATTCTTCGTGTATTTTCAGCAAATCATGATCGAAGTGCTGAACGAGATGGTTTTCTATCACAGTGCCCTTGGCCACTCGATCCGGATAATCAAGGTCGATTCGGTGGGGGACACCACTCCGGAACTTTCGAGCCCGTATCAAGCTGTTAATCAAATCCAAGGTCCGGTTCCTGCAGCTACAGCGATACCACCACAAGCGCTCTCGGAAGCTGTTCCGTCGCCCGTGCACCTACTACGAGAAAACTGTGCCGCCGACACCGAACTTGTTTTTTTTTATTAAACCCTTTAATGGAGAGTTGTACGTGAAAATATGTAAAAAAAAAGGCCATCGGTCCAGTTGGTTTTTTGTTTAAATAATTTATTTAAAAAAATTACTTATTGTGCAATAAAGTGTGTTTGTAATCGCAACAAAAAATCTTTCTAGAAATATACAGAAAACTATACTACAATTTCAAGAACACATGAATTTCACTGGAAAACCATCCCATTTACACCACAAAATCATTCAAAATTCATGTGCACATCATTCCAAAGTCATGTGAGCTTTCACATCAAATTAACGTGTTTTACATTTAGATTTGCAAGTTCGTGCGATTGATTTTTTTCAAGTGATTTTCTCGTGACATTCACATGCCAAGTCGTATGGGGCAGATTCATGTGTAAAACATGTGATATTATCATGTGCCTTTCTTTCAGTGTAGCTTTCATTATCGTGTTATGAAATCTGAGAAAGATTCAGCCAACGTAATTCCCACAATAAATTTTCAAATCAACCTGTCTAATATTATTTAAAAATTAAACATAAAAATTAATAAATAACTGTGTTTCTGAATTTAACCATATTAAGGTCTCCAATTGCAATTATAAAATCAAAACTCATTGAAGCAATCATTGAAAATTAACCTCAATTTCAAATTTCTAGTAAATTTGTGAGGGGCGCCAAATTGATGCTTCGCCAAGGGCGCCGTGGACCCAAGGTACGGCTCTGTTTGTGTTCAAAATATAAAAAGTTTAGTATGTAAAATATTTAAAAACTTAAAATATTATTTTTTCGACCAAAATTAAGCATGTTAACAAAAGCTGAAAATTTTTGTTTAAAAATTTTTTGAAAAAAGGTACAAACTGCAGTAAGTTATGTACAACTATACTAAAGGAAACCATGTATGAAAACCCAGCCCAATTATTTAATCTTGAGGCAGATTCAAGTGACTGTAAAAATGCAGGGATCAAGTCTCCCTAAACTCACTTTTTTAAACAATTGATTGTAAAAATAGTATGACGATAAATTTAACATCAAATGCGTAAGGGTTTTGGAGTTGATAAGTTTATCAAACAATTCATGTATGAAAAATATTTTTTTGAATAATTTTTGAGTGTTTACTATACATATCAAAACAAAGAAAAAAAGATCTCTTGGAAGTTTTTTGCAGCTCGTTTCAGAAAAATGTGTGTAACTCAATCTAAACATTTTTTAATTTTTTTCTGTGTTTTCTACAATGAGTTATAGTTAATTTCGCACAACTTTCTAGAACAAAGCTAATTGTTTTACCCACATGCTGACGAGATACAGGCTTGGGATCAAGTGTCCCCGGGGATCAAGTCTCCCCACTCTCCCCTACATATAACTTTAAAAGTGAGCAAATTTAAAAAAAGTAAAAAATAGGTTTTTTATTGGCTTTTGTTGCTGGTACTTTTTAATCCGGCTGAAACTTTTTTGGTACCTTGGGTATGCCCAAAGAAGCCATTTTGCATTATTAGTTTGTCCATATAATTTTACATACAAAATTGGCAACTGTACAGTGTACATACAAAAATGATATATGAAAATTCAAACATCTGTATCTTTTGAAGGATTTTTTGATATATTATGTGTCTTTGGCAAAGTTGTAGGTATGGACTACACTGAACAAAAATGATTTTTTACACATTCTGGAAATTTATGAAAAGTTGACATGTCCCCTGAAACATATTAAAAAAAGTGTTTTTTGCAAATCAAGTTTTTGTGACAAAAAGTGAAATTAAAAATCACCAAAATTTTTGTATCGTTTATATTTTTTTCAGTGTAATCCTTATCCATACCTACCACTTTGCCGAAGACACCAAATCGATAAAAAAAACTTCAAAAATACAGATTCTTTAATTTTCATACATCATTTTTATATGGACAGCTGCCAAATTTGTGTGGAAAATTATATGGACAAACTAATAATGCGAAATGGCTTCTTTGGCCATATCAAAGGCACAAAAAAGGCGGATACAAAAAAAAATATATATACAAAAAAAATCGAATGACCGAAATCTCAGAGAATTGCTCAAGTTTTTTTTATTTGTATTGCTGTGTAATTAGTGTCAGATAAATTTATAAAATCAATTGTTATTCTTGACAGTTTTAGTTTATATTTATATCCTTCCACCTGAGACAAGACAAAGCCTATATTCTAAGTGCTGACCCAATTTCCCATTCCTCTCTCACTATTCGCAGCAAATCGTGCCAACTCTTCTACAAGACAGATCCTTTGAAAATAGTTCGCGGCCAAGGGCAGTACATGTACGACGAGGAGGGAACCCAGTACCTTGACTGTATCAACAACGTCGCCCATGGTAAGTGTCACCCGTGATGATTTCCGTTAAAGTTGGAATTTTATTTCTGATTTGGCCATTCAAACACTTTCATTCAGAAATTGTGGTAAAATGCAATTTCCACTTTCTCTATAATTCTAATATTAAATCAAAAGAGAAAAAAAGAACGAGAGAGCGAGAGAAAATAATAGTTTGTCTTTACGAGAGTCACAATGTCTGCGGGTTTCCTCTAGAAATCAGCTGAGCGTAAATAAAATCAAACCGTTGCCAAGAAACGGCGTGCGACGATGTTTATAGTTTTACTGAGAGAAGCACGTGTGACTTTGGCATATAAAGATATTTATGAATTTTAGATACGCCTACTTTAATACCGGTTTTTAGCTGGGTTTGGTTTTAAGATTTGTAATAATTAAGCATGAACAAGAAGGGAGCGTTTTCAGGAATAGCTTGTTCTTGGAAGGTGGGTTAATTGCCATTATAGTACTTTAAATGATAACATTCCACTTTTTAAAGCTTGTTGAACCAGTTACCTAATTGAGAAAAACCAGTTTTGATTGCATCTACTCAACTCTATAGTTGCTGATTTAATTATTGCAGTGATCATTGGTCAGTAACTAGCTCTTGAAGTTATGACTGAAATGGGTGTCACTTTTCATGCGAATTAAGGTGAAAGTTGGATTGAGATTTAATTTAAATGTTATTTAAACTTACCCGTTTACTACCCTAATCTTATTTAAATAAATTGTATCGAGTATGTATCATTATAAAACAAGTTCAAATAGATTTTAAATTAGATCACATTAGGATGTTTATGGTTGAGCTTGCAGTAAAGTACACTCACCCCCCGGTGGTTGGTAACTTTTTCGTTTGACACTTTTTTAGTTTGTACGCACACTGTCAAAACAAACGTTTGGTAGTGTATGTGAACTAGGGTTGACAAGAGTTGGTGTCAAACCATCGGAGTTTGAGTGTAGAATATAAGTGAAAATATATGCCGAGTCTTTGTTTGCAACCGTCAGCCTCTGTTGCTGTGGGTGTATATATTCGAATGCCATAAATATACAAACTCTACCGTCACGAAAAAAAAGGTGATAACAACACGAGCGAAAATAAATTTCAGTGAGTTTTTTTTCAGCCAGGTTGTCGCTGCGAAAAAATAAACAATTCTTTTATAAGTGATCACTCTTTGAAATAATGTGAACTATTTTTCACAATCTCACTTTTAACAGTTGCGTCTACTCTGAATGACGATAATCACTCGGAAGAAAGTACCTATCAGTCGTCATTATTTTCGCCGTTGACGCATTTGACCCCCTGGTTATCTCGTTTGACTTAAAGCCAACAGTCTAAACTCGGTTCGGCAATAACAGCAACTTCGTATCAATTCTTTAAAAAAAGATGTTTTGTTCAAATTTTCCGTTGATTCTAAACTTTGGTCAGCTTATCTTGTCTGGATCTGGACGCGGACGACGAGTGTAAATATTTGCCCTGAAGGAACTTGGTTTCCAGCAGGTTATCACTCCGTCCAGCTGATAGTGTTTACTATTCCAAGGCGTGCGCACTGCCACTACACAGAGAGGGGGAAGCACGTTTTTAAGTCCCAGCTGATAGTGTGAAATGGACCAACTAGCACGTGATAAGGGCATGCTTCCGAAGTCTGACTTGTTCACGCTCGTCATCATCGTGAGGGAACGGGTTGAGCTGACTTCACCAGCTGTTTGACCACGCTTGGTTATTTGATTTACGTCAATACTAAACCAATTATGTTGAATGCTTATTTAATATTGAGTTCACGTTCAATATAAGACACTTTTTTTGCACAAATATGAACAAAATATTCTTTGGTCCAGACACATTAATAGGTTGGATAGATTTTTTTTTCCAATGACAAGTCTTCCGAATGGAACAATTAAAACAATTCTTTTGAAACCTAAGCCAATGCAAATTAGCCTTACATAAGTTCCCCAATAGAGCCAATAGAGCTTTATGACGTTTCGCGTACACACACTAGCGCACCATTTAATTTTGCTGTCCGGACAAAATTTAACCTCAATATTTTTCGTGTACGTACACGCAATACATGCGCACGTAGATTACTCTATAGAACCAACTCCACCTGAACCAGATTTCTCAACACCATGACAGCCGTCCATTGCCGGCCGCTCCCATCTCCACTGCGCACTAGAGAACCTGGAGGCTCCAGGCTGGAGCTTATTTGAGAACGGCCAACTCAAACCAAAGGTATCAATCGAAGCACGAGAACTGTCAAACGGAGCTACCAAACGAGCAAAAGACAAAAAAAAAATTAAGGGGTCAAGGGCAAATCACCACGGTGTCCCCAAGTATGTTTTGCTTTGAGTTGGACGGTTTTTGGGAAGGTGAATGGTCTAAGGAGCCACCCTAGGCGAGTGGTTACGACCGTTTGCATTGTTGTTCGAATTCTTCCTGTGTTCTAATTTCTAATAGGAAAGCTTTTTCAATATCTAGATTAAATTTTCAAAAGGTCCTATCAGCATAGGAAACCCATGAGGGATAGGTTGTTATGAAAATTTAACCTTTCTTCTCATCTTTTATTGGATGAATTCTGTATCGCCCTGGCAATTTTTGGCGAGGTAATGGAGGTTTATTTCGAGGTTTATTTCAAATGCGCCTGCACGAAAGGGCAGGGGATCGAACCCCGCCGAGAACATTCATGTTTTCAGGAGCGTGGACAACTTTTAGAAATCCCAAACACCCTCCACCCCAAGTTTCCACGTGGTTAATGATGTCCCAAAAATTATAATACGAAAAACATTGTTTAAATGAGAAGTAAATTCACGAACTTTTATTAAAAACGTTTTCCTCATTAAACTGTTCAAGAAGTGTTATGTATCATAGAATGAAGAATAAATTTTGATTATTAAAAAATGCTTGTTTAAAAAAAACAAATTCACAGAAATGTTTTCATGTAAGAATATTTGTCCTAAAATTAGGTAGAGAACAGCATGTTTAATATATTAAATAACACCAAAAAATGTTTGATATAATGGCTAAATCACAAAAATAAATTATTAAAAGTCTTACTTTTATCTAGTGAAATAATTTAAATAACTGCTCATGTATGTAGATTCAGATTAGAAAAACTTACAACATAAGTACAGAATCGTGTTTCAAAGAATATCAAAACGACTAAGTGAAAGAATGGATAAAACAAAAAATAATACAGAAACAAGATTATTTATAAGGAGTGTAAAATTCATTAAAATAAGTATGAAGGACGATTATCTCTCATCTAAACCGCTAATGTTTGGAAGAAGTTTGAAACTCCCAAATATACACTCAAAGTGAAAAGTATCATTTTTTCAAGTTCACCCGTCGTCACCCTTTAAAAGGGTATCGAAAATGTACTGATTTTGACATACCCTTTTAAAAGGGTGACGCCGGGTGAACTTATGAAAAGGATAGAAAGTATCCTGGCCGCTTTATTGAGCGTTGTACAGCTCGAGGATGCTCAAATGTACTAAACAATACAAAAACTTGAAGCTGTGTGTAGTCAAATTAAACTGATTTAACAAATTTACCTTATCACTGTTAACAAACTGTCACTCACCCACTTCTAGAGGGTGCGAATTATTTTGTTTAAAGCGCGAGCGCGCGCGCAAAACACGGTAAATATTTGTGTTCTACAAGTAGCTTATCATCTCGTTGTCGGGACATCATCAGCGCCATCAACATCACTATAAGCGTGGCTGGGTTTCGCATACAGTCATCCCTCATATTCGGAACAGTTTACAGATCGGCCAATGTTCAAACAATCATAGCAAATCGATAATTGAACTTAATGATTTTCTTTTAACCTTCATTTGAAAGCTTTTCTTGCGATCTTTCGAATGCTGTATTAAACAACTGCAAATTGTAACTTTCGCATCAAGTTTTTGAAGAAAAACTTTGACCCTTGAAATCCACAAATTCGGAACACTTTTTTCTTACGGATGTAAACAAACTTTGGTTCTCTCTAGAGGTGGGACGACTGTACACGATTATATGAAGAACGACAAGGTTCATTGTTTGTTGTCTATTTGCACACCCTCGAGCAAAGTGCAATTGGACCTGTAATGGGACCAGTCAACTTTGCATTTATTATTTATAATGCCCGAGTTGAGTTTCGCAAACAAAATTATCTGTCTCGTATAAACATGTGTACGTTACCCGCTTACGCATAAATATCCCATGTTGACCACGGACGGACGGGGCGACACCTCGCAAGACCGGATTTACAGGCTGTTGTAGCAGGGCAGCACGTGGTCCAACCGCCACATGGCATTTTTGCAGACAACTCCTTCGTCAAGGTTGAGATCTTGAGCAGCTTACACAAGCCCAAATGTGATGCAATGCGACACACTTTTTGACAGTACCTGTATATTTTTAATCCGATTTTAATAAATTAACTCGCCTTTTCCTCTTTCCAACAGTTGGCCACTGCCACCCCAAGGTGGTGGAAGCCGGATCTCGCCAGCTGGCAACGCTGTCCACCAACAATCGCTTCCTGCACGACGAGCTGGTCAAGTGTGCCCAAACGCTGGCGGCAAAGATGCCCGGCGATCTGTCCGTTTGCTACTTTGTCAATTCCGGCTCGGAGGCGAACGATCTGGCGCTAAGGCTGGCACGCCAGCACACCAAACGGCACGAGGTCATCACGCTGGATCAGTGAGTGCGGTTTATATTGAAAATGTTTAATTGCGGAGAAGATTCGCTCATTAAGAACTACCTAATTTCCACACCTTTTTTCCACAAGAAACCGGACTTGGACTGACTTGAGGCCGCGTCCCCCACCTTGCTCCATAAAACGAAAACGAAAACGAGAAGATTCGCTTTTTAAGAACTAACTAATTGAAATTTATTAGTTTCTCTTCAATTTGTTAGGTCGAATGAAATTGTAATCTAATTATTGAACAAAACGGGTTTTAAAATGATTTGGTGTCTTTGGCAAAAAAACTACTGAAAACAACCGTTTTAAATGGTTCAGTTTTAAATATGCAAGTCCAAATGTTTGCATAAGGCTTTCTAGGCCCAGTGAAAAAAATATAATTTAACTCAAAAATGACGAACTCCTCGTCACAGTGTCCTGATGCAAACAATGATCGAGCTGTAGCTGTCACAGCCCTGCGAAGTATGTTGGCTGACATATCGGGCAGTCAGTCAAATAAACCAGCTAGAAATCGCTTGACAAAAAAAAATTGCTAGAAAGAGATAGGAAACCTGATGCAAACAAACGTCCAGCTGTCATGTAAACATACTTTGAATGTGTTGGTAAATTTCTGACTAGAAAGCCTTATTAGTTGTAAGTAGCTTTCATGCGACACCAAGTGGCAGCTTTGGAAACTAGCCTTTCAGATTTGGTTATTATGGTTATGCTTGTGACATTACCAATGCACTTTTTTCACTGAATTTGATCTTGAAACTAAAAAAGCGTGTAAACGTAGGTTTGTTCAATTGATTGTTTGTATCAAACAATTTTCACAATGCCAATCGAAAAGTTGAACAGTCTAGTCAGTTTATCGGTTCAGCCTGACCCCCACATCTTTGAGCCTCAGATCCAGATCTAAATAAAACGTTATCTTTCGCAGACTTCGAATCGTTAAGATAACCCGTCTGGGCTTTGCCCTCTAAAAAGGCGAAATTTGTTCCCACGGCTTTCGTTACACTTTTGTTTGCAATGCCCTCCCTCTCTTATCTACCGATTTGAATTCTGCGAAGAAGGAAATATATTAGGGGAGGTTTTCCTTCAATAGCGACGACATGCCATCTAAGCTGCATAGCTATCGCGTTGGCTTGACTTGAATCATAGCTTAAAATTTTAAAGAATTAATTGGCGTGATGTCACAGTTTGGTAGTTTTAGATTATAATATGAATATTTTAAACTTAAAAAAGGTTACAATATAAATGAATACTAAATTTTCTCCTTGCAGTGCCTACCACGGTCACGTATCCGCCGTGATGGACATCTCGCCGTACAAGTTTAACCAACCGGGCGGCGATCCGAAGCCGGACTTTGTGCACGTCGTAAGTATCGAGGCTTGAATCGATATCATGTTCATCTTTCAACATTCTTCAAATCCGCGTGCCGAAAAAAAAATTCTCGAAAAGGCACCACCGAAAAACACACTTCGCCGCATCTTCGCGTGCATGCTGATGAAAGAGAAACGCAAAACACACAAAAAAACTACGAATTCCGTTCATAGGCACCCTGCCCGGACGTGTATCGTGGCAAGATCCGGGATTGCGATTTTCCCGAGGGTACTGATCTGGGCCAGCTGTATGCGGACGAGGTAGCGCGACTGGTCGAAAGCAGCCCGAGCGGCATCGCGGCCTTTATTGCCGAAAGTTTGCAGAGTTGTGGTGGACAGATTATCCCGCCGAAGGATTACTTCAAGAAGGTGTACAAGTGAGTTCTGGATAGTTATTGTTGGTATTAACGGTAGATTTGACTGACCTTGGCTTATTTCTATAGGATTATCCGCGATGCCGGAGGTGTCACGATTGCCGATGAGGTTCAGGTGGGCTTTGGCCGCATTGGCACCCACTACTGGGCCTTTGAGCCGCACGAGGTCATTCCAGATATCGTGACCGTGGCCAAACCGATGGGCAATGGACATCCGGTCGGCGCCGTCGTCACCACGCCGGAAATTGCCGAAAGCTTTGCTTCCACCGGAGTTTGCTACTTTAATACCGTAAGCCAACGCGCAACTCATAGTTCTTCCAACATCTAAACCTAACTTTAATTTCAGTACGGTGGAAATCCAGTCTCCTGTGCGATCGCGAACGCCGTTATGCGGGTCATCGACGAAGAAAAGCTCCAGGAAAACGCTTTAAATGTGGGCAAGTACCTGCTAGAACAGTGTCGTGCGTTGCGTTTCGAGTACGAAATGGTCGGCGACATCCGCGGGACGGGGCTGTTTGTGGGTATCGAGCTGGTTACGAATCGTAAGGCGCGAACACCGGCCACCAAGACCGCCAAAGCTGTGGTGGATCGGATGAAGAAGGTGCACAAAATTCTCGTCAGCAGTGACGGGCCGGACGATAACGTGATCAAGCTGAAGCCCCCGATGGTGTTCAACGCCGGGAATGCGGACCAGTTTTTGTACGCAATACGAGAATGTTTGAGCTTTATGGAGAATCTAGAAAAGGGCCAGGTGAACGGAGGCAGCGAGTCGAGATCGACGGTTCCGATGCCGGCATCGGTCACCGGAGGGTTGTGTAATCTGGCCAACGGCGCCCTCAGTGAAAAGCGTGATCAAATGATCAAGTCTGTTTGAAGCTTCACGACCGGTTTTAACTGATTTATATATTTTAAATAACGAAGCAATAATACTTATTTGTTTTAAAAATAGGTAAGAAATAAACCATACTCTTAAAATTTTAAAGAACTTACTTCCACTTTTCATTTGATGTAATAAAATATTGTCTTATTTTACAGTGCTACCATTTATTACCGAAAGAAAATACAAAAAAAAAAAACGATAAGACAAAGAGACTCGGTTCCCTATACCTTCTCTACTTCCCGCTCAGTTTCAGCTTGGTCGACTACCACTTGGAACGTTCTTCCAACGATTTCGACATCGACAGGCCCCCTTTCCGCGACCAACTTGATGAGTTTCACTTACCAACTGCTTTGCTGTTCTAGATTTGTTAACACTTACAGACAAAACCACGCATTTAGATTTTTAATGAAAATGGAATGAAGCACCTGAAAACAATCCAAGGGAAGCATGGAGCAATAATGTTAAGAATCACTATTTTAAGTATTGCTGAACTGCCAAATAAGAGGGCAACCGGTCTAATCAATGTCTTGTACAGGGTTAGCTTCGTGTCGGGTTGCACTCAATCAGATGTCAAGGTTATCCATAATCCAAAGGCGCGATTCGTAGAGTGGATACGAATGTGGATCTCTAGGCTGGTGTCGTTGCCGGCCGTTACCAGTGATCAGTAGTACACGAACTCGCTCACCTCCCCCAGCACATCGCCATCCATAGCTAAAGGGGGTGAGTCTTGGGGGGGGGGCAATGCCCTTCGAGCCACCCTCCCATGTACTTTGTTTGCGTCGTATTCATGGCCAATCCAATCCGTCTTGCGTCGAGCCGGTTTCAACCCTTTTCACCGTCTTTAGGTCTCTCGCTATTGTATCAATGTCGTCCGTAAGTAGTTGGATTGTCCTGTTGCATTATCACGATCCTCTAGCCAGCGCTTCTTTAACTTGAAGACCGTTTTCTGCTGTTTCAGCGATTGTTTGTATCGCGCTACGTTCTCCTCGGCTATTAGCTTCACCGCATAAGCTGCGTTCTTCTCGTCGAGTAGCAGCTGGCACTCCTCATCGAACCAGCGCTGTTTCCTGTTTTTTTCGCTGTTGGCTTGGTAGGCTCGCTTCCATCTGCTGCTCGAAGACAGCCGTGTCTTGCAGCCGCTCAGTGTTAAACGGCAGTGGATATTCGCACCTCGATACGTGCGGATATTCCGTGTTTCCGAGAAAAATCAGCCGTCGATTTGTGTTTTCGTTCGTTGGTTAGGTGATGTCCAAGCTTTGTGGATTTCTGCCCGGGGGAAAACGTGCTTCGTACCACTATAGCGTAGGAAGCTGCGATATTGATGCACCGCTGGCCGTTGCTGTTCATGACGGTTTACATCTTCTCGCTTTCCTTGTGGGCGTCCATATCTCCGATGACGATCTTGACGTCCCTCTGCGGGCAGCTGTGGAACTTCTGTGGTGAAGTTGGTTCAAATCATGGATTATCAACATTAAAAAATTTTTGAGTGTCAGCTCGATTTGTCACACCATCTAGGGGAACCATACCCTTTTCAGCCTATTTCTATTATCGGTCTATCAGCACTTTGATCATGAATTACAGCTTTCATAAAGTGTTTTGACCTCGGTTTTGACTGTTCCAAAGCAGGCTTGCCACATGTACAGATATTCTGGGCACAGACCAAACACTCAATCAAGTATAACTTTAAAGAAAAATATTTTTATCAAAAACTGAACAAGCAAAAAGATGCAAAAAATGTTTATCTTTTTAGTGTAGTTTACAAAAACTACTCAAATGTATGTTAATTGTAAAAATAATTAGTTTTAGTGTTTGGTCTGTGCCCAGAATATCTGTACGTGTGGCAAGCCTGTTCCAAAGTAATAAATAGCTCAAATCTAGATTAAATTTTCAAGACATGGGTTTCTTAAGGATTTCCTATGCAGATAGGACCTTTTTAAAATTTAATCTAGAAATAAAAGTGAGCAAGCAACTCTCCATTGTTGATAAATACATCTGAAAATGTTGATTTAATAGCAGAAAATGGCAAAAGTGAAGAAAATTTGCCGAACGACTAAAAGTGATTAAAATGGGTATATTTCCCCTACTTTAGTTGGGGATGGTGGGGCAAGAGGAACAATCGCTCGTACGGCCGTATTTTTTACAATTTTTGATTATTTCCAGTATGAGGAATTGTTGCTAGCGGAAAGGGGGCCTGCCAAAACGACGTAAACGCCACGGGGCATAGATTTAATAAAGTTTTTTTTTCAAAACCTTTGTTTTCTTATAATATTTGGAAAGTACAAATAAGGCTTAGGGTTCGTTTTAAGGTTCATTTTATCAAACTGCTATTTTTCCTAGATCAGTAGTGCCCTACAAATGACTTGCACCTATTATAAAGTATGATTTAAACTTTTGGTTTTTTTTTCGTTGAGAGCTTTTAAAAAATCTTGTTCAGGTAGGGCAAATGTACCATATGGATTTTGAGTATGGAATAAAATAGAGTCCATGCTAAATACAGTGATATTATGAAAATTTCCTTTTTTTCATCAAAGCAATAATTTTTTTTTTTTCGTAAAAACGATCTAATTTTTTGCAAAATATTATTATTTATTTTAAAAATGAGAGAAACGTTTCAAAATTGTTTCAAATACATTCTAATCTAATTTCTGTATCTAAGTGATAACAGTTCAATTGTTACCAAATTAACACATTGTTTCATGCATTGCTCTTCATGCCGTTCGTCTTGCCCCACTAGTTGAGTAGAACGTACGGAAAATCAAAATTTTTAAAATCATTTTTTTAGATTAAAAAACATGATTTTTAAAAACTCGTTCTGTCAAAGTCTTAGTCAAGACCTGGAATAAGATGATTATAAAAAATCCGACAGATTTTTAACGTTTTTGATGGGTTATAACGAGCATTTCCTTAGCTTGTTACACTTGCCCCACTTTCCCCTACTACAAAAGATACATACTTAGTAATTATTATCATAGTATGTATTGACGTAACAGAACAAATCCAGAGTTTTTTTTTTTTAATAGGTCCTATAAACATATATATGTTAATGTTTTTTTTTCAGAGTGTTTTTTGAAAAGGTCCTATAAGCTATTGTCTTTTATAATATGAATATCAAGCAAAACAATGTAAAAGGGCCGAAGCCGAAGTGTAAACAAAGAGCCTATCCTGCTCGCGTCAGTTGATGTTTACATTAGGAACGAGCAGGATAGGCTCTTTGTTTACACTTCGGCTTCGGTCCTTTTACATTGTTTTGCTTGATATGAGTACACTCAACCTCCGGTGGTTGGTCACTTTTTCGTTTGACACTTTTTTAGTTTGTACCCCGTTGGTTGGTCAAAGTCAAACTAAAAAGTGACTAACTGTCACTTTTTACACGGCGCTCAAGCACACTATCAAAACAAACGTTCAGTCTTGCGATCAGTAGTGTGTGTGAACCTAGGTGTGAACTCCGTGTAAAAGGGATGCCATACTAAAAAGTGACCCCGTTAGTTTGACAACAGTTGGTGTCAAACCATCGGGGTTTGAGTGTACACTTTTTAAAGTGGACCGGGCTTTGGGTTCACCTTTCGTTTTCACCTCATCATCTTGGGCGTTGAAACGGCGGAAACTGCAAGAAAATTGTGTCCCGACTGCAGCAAACAGACGCTGTCAGACGCTAGATCAGACTTTTGATCAAAACAAACGCGCCCGCAGCGCCCTCGCAGCGACTTTGCAGCGAAGCTTGAATAAACAAACCATAAAATGGCGTCGTCAGACCCGAAAGGAGGGCTGCTGAGCACCCAAACAGAAAAGCCAAATCATTACACGTAAGTAGCGGTTTTGCGGTCCAAAAGTGGTCCCAACTTGTAGCTCGGGTTGAGGCGCGTCCGGAGATGTATAAATGTGCAGTTTTCGTTGCAGATACCTGAAGGAATTTCGTGTGGAACAGTGTCCGTCGTTTCTGCAGCATAAATGCAACCAGCACCGACCCTTCATCTGTTTCAATTGGCACTTTATGAATCAGCGACGCCGTCGGCCAGTGCGTAGACGCGACGGTTCGTTCAACTACAGTGCGGACAACTATTGCACCAAGTACGACGAAACGACCGGAATCTGCCCGGACGGAGATGAGTAAGTATCCGCGGGGCCAGATTTTTCAAAGGTTTTTTTTGCGTATTTGCTTGCGCTGGAAGTGAGCGAAAAAAAGTTCTTTCTCCTCTCCGCTCCCCGTCTCACTCTGTCCTTTATCCCACCATCATGGGTGCTGGAAGCGCGAGGCGGCCAACAGAGATCCGAGAGGGCCATGAAGAACAAAATGCCATCACCACAACGCGATCTGTGTGTGTACGTGCGTTGATGATTGTATGTGACAGCGTGCATCTGGTGGTCGTGTGCGAGAGCGGGACGCAGCGATCAAAATATTTTTGTTTTTTACACCTCTGGTGCGCGCTCTCTCGCTTTTGTTGCCTTGCATAATAGCCGCCCCGCGCGTTGTTTTACGTCGGATCGTGCGTGAGTGTTTGTGTGCGTGGCAAAATTACTGCGAGGTGCGCGCATGTGTTGGTGGTGTTGTGACAGTGTGTATTTACTACAGGTGTAAGTGCGAGCACAGTGGGCCAGGAGGGTGGTGGAATGTGGGCAGAATTATGAGTGATTCAAATTGGATTGTGTTTTTTTTTGTAATTCATTGTGTATTGGGAACGGAAACTATTCAGTGAGAACTTAACACCAAACTAAGGGAAGAGCATGTATTTCCATCAGGCGCCTAATGATGACTCATCAGCACTTTGACGTTCGGTTACAGCTTCTAAAAAGTGTTTTCAACGGGATAGAAATAGGCAGCAGCTTAATAGGAAGTGAACAAACCTTTACTTTTTTTTATGAGGTCCTATAAACAATAATCTGCGATTTTTTCATTAGGCCTCATAAACATAAGGCTTTCTAGGCCCAGTGAAAAAAATATAATTTAACTCAAAAATGACGAACTCCTCGTCACAGTGTCCTGATGCAAACAATGATCGAGCTGTAGCTGTCACAGCCCTGCGAAGTATGTTGGCTGACATATCGGGCAGTCAGTCAAATAAACCAGCTAGAAGTCGCTAGACAAAAAAAATTGTTAGAAAGAGATAGGAAACCTGATGCAAACAAACGTCCAGCTGTCATGTAAACATACTTTGAATGTGTTGGTAAATTTCTGACTAGAAAGCCTTATATAAGACACAATAGGACCTTTTCAAAAAAAAAAAAAAAAAAAAAAAAGCTCGATATGTAAACATTGATTGTATCCATATCCATCAACATTTCATAAAGCCATTAGGCAAATTGATCCGAAAAAAAAAAACAATTTAAGAATTTTAAACTTGCTGCAAAAATACAAGTCAGACCAAAGTTAAAAGAAGGATAACAATGTCATAAATGTCATATCGAGTGTAAAGATTGAAATAATTTTTAGATACAAGTTGAATGCGTAACAAATAGAGACATTGTTACATGAACCGAATCAATATCAGGAAAATTGTCCACCTTTAGTAGCGCTGTGCACGTGCAGCACGTAAAGCAACAGCATGACGAAGAAAACGCGCGCGTCATCGCCATCTTTGATATTTCCAGTTTACGTCTGACAGCCGGAGACAGCGGTTGTTTTTTCTGCTGTTTTCGTGGCGCGGCACAGTGCTTACGGATGGAGGTGGAAGAATCCTCCGACGGGGACGAGTTTCGTTCCGTAAATGGAACGGGGAAGCGAAGGAAGACCAGCAACGGAGCCGTTGTCGGGGATGTCCCAGAGGAGAATCTTCTCAACAACAACAAGTTCAGCCCGCTGGCGGCGAACAACAACAACAATAACAATGGTATCCCAGCCAGGAAAGGAAGCGTCCCACCGGTTCCAGTGGTTCCAGTGGCCAAGAAACCACCACCTCTGGTGGTAAAGAATACGAGCTACGCCAAGCTGAGGACTGTAATGTCGCCGTGCACAACCAAGCCAAGTTACAAGCTAACTCCGTTTGGGATCAAATTGCTGTGTTCCTCCGAGGAGCGTTTTGAGACCGCGCGGGCCCACTTGATTGCGAACAAAGTGGAGTTCTACACCCACGAGAAACGAAGCGAGCGGCAACTCCGCGTCGTCGTCCGAGGACTTCCGTCGGCTTCACCTGAATTCGTCAAGAAGAACCTCAAGGAATCGCAAAACCTGGATGCTGTGGAAGTGCACGCCATCAAGAGAAAGGGAGAGTTCGCTTCGTCAGAGGAAACCCCGTACATTGTTACGTTCCCCAAGGGGTACACCAGCCTCAAGCAGCTGAGAGAAATCAAGCGCTTGAGAAGATTTCACATCCGGTGGGAGGCCTACCGGAACAAGCGACCGAACGTGACCCAGTGCAGGAACTGCTTGCAGCTGGGTCATGGAACCAGGAACTGTCACCTCAAGGGGAGGTGCAACAACTGTGGGGGTCCCCACAAGACGGACGAGTGCGAAGTCCAGGAAGCCCAGCCAAAGCGGTGCGCCAACTGCTCTGGTGCCCACGAAGCTACGGACCGCAGCTGCCCCAAGCGTGCGGATTTCATCCAGCGGCGACAGCAGGCGTCGAAACTAAAACCGCCGGCAAGGAAGGCGGAGAAACAGAGTCCAGCAGTTCCGGCGTTCACGCCGGCGGAGTTCCCTCCGCTGCCGGGCGCAGTTCCGGACGGAAAATTGAAGGATCGCCCTCGACCCGCAGGAAGCAGCCAAGGTGGCACCCGAGACGGTGGAGCCACGAAGGAGGAAGCCGGGGAGGTACTCTACAGTTCGGCTGAGCTGTGGGGGATTTTCTCCGAGTACATCGTCAGGTTCAAGACCTGCAAGACCCGCTTGGACCAAGTAACGCTCGTCAGTTACATGATCTCCAAGTATGGAATTTAAGGAGTTTTTTTTTTGCTATTATATATTGTTTTACTGATCCTCGGTCCTAACCTGGTCACAGCACCTAAAAGGACCTAATAAAAATAAGTTAAGAAAAAAAAAAAAATCTTTGATATTTCATAATCTTTGTTTAGATTGCTTGCAGTTTGTATTTTTGGCCGTGCTGATTAGCGAATTTTCGGCAGGAAGTGCAATAATAAAAGCTGAGTTTTTTTTTCTTCTTTGAAAACGTTAACCGAAATCGATGGATGAAGTAATTTTGCGCAGTTTTACACGCGCTATCGCCAAACAAGAACCACAATTTGTAGGGTAGGCAGAAGGGTGGTGGCATGAGAGGGAGGTGGAAAATGGTTTTATGTTTTTGTTTATGATTCTTTGTCCGACGAACTGGCCTGCTTGGTGCCAGAGAGTTGTTTTTCTTTGTGTTTGCATCATCAAGGTGGCCGAAAAGTGAGAGTGAGTGTGCGCGTCGACGCCGCCACTTCATTCATGAGAATGTTTAATGCTGGCTTTACGCACACACTCACACAAGCAAGCCCTGGCTGCCAATAACATTGCAACGAGTGTGTGTTGTTGTGTCGCCCCCCGCACACACAAACCACCTCTTCTAATCAGATTCTGGTTGGCACATTGAGATAGGCGTGGATTATTGTATTTGTCTAACTGGAATTAATTTGTTTGTAGAAGCTTTCAACATGTGCGCAACAAGTTTGCGTAAAATTTAAACCTCTTTTGCTTTTGAAGGTCAGCTGTGCAACATTTAATTCATTCGTAACGAAAGCTTGTTACTTTACATTTTTTCATTAGACCTAGGTCAAGTCAAATTTGATTCTGACTTTTTTTCAACGCTTTCGTAAAATCATGACCAAAAATAAGCAACAATATCTAGCAAAACATTGTAATAGGGCCGAAATCGAAGTGTAAACAAAGAGTCTATCCTGCTCATTTCTAATGTAAACATCAACTGACGTGAGCAGGATAGACTCTTTGTTTACACTTCGGCTTAGGCTCTTTTACATTGTTTTGCTTGATATTAAACTTTGACAATCTCGTGCTTCTGCTTGAAAAAAAGGCATGTTAAGTTATCTAAAACATGTCTACAGCTGATTTTTATTAAAAAATGATTATTTTGTACAAATATTTTTTAATTGTATGAGCAGTGAAATACAAAAAAAGGCAAAATTATTGCTAGCAAAATTACACCTTTTACTAAAATCGATCAGATAAGCCTTTGCAAAGAAAAAGATTTTTGAATATTCAATATAATTGTTGTAAGGATAGCTGCCCAAATTATATGAAGATTGGAGATTATTTAAATAACAGATTTTGTGAAACTGTTGATAGAAACTTGTTTGCTCACTAGGGTTGTACAAATCCAGGCTTACTCGGGGATACCCTCTGAAATCAAAGATCGACCCATTACTAGGCTATATTTCAAATCTGAGCTCATTCTGACCACGGGAACCCCTTCCTCAAGTCCTTGAAGTTTGTATGGGAAAATCGTCAAAATGTATGGAGAAAAGCAAATGTTTTAGTTTTTAATCTGTGGAAGGCGCAATAACGATCCAATTGTTACCAATTCTCAGAACTAAGATCTACATTACATTTATAAAAACTTCCCCGAAAATACCTTTTTTTGGGTTTTTTGCTGAAAAATATAGCTTCCGAAAATGAAATTAATGCGCCTTCCACAGGTTAAAAAACTGAAACAGTTGATTTTCTCCATACTTTGACGATTTTCCCCATACAAAATTCAAGGACTTAGAGGGACATCAGGGGACAGCCCCGAGGAAGCCCTGATTTGGACCACCCTATTGCTCACTTCTTATTGAGATACTTATCACTCCATTTCAGTTGAAAACGTAAGAGCTGTAATTGAACGTCAAAGTGCTGATATGGTAACATTAGAGCGACGATGGAGTTAAATGGTATCCCCTTACTCAAAATATTCAAATCTCATTTAAAACTCAGAGGCTGAGCGCCAGCTCCTGTTACGTCCAATCGGGCTCATTTTTTTGGATTTTGGTTCTGTTCACCCACCGGAAAAGCCCCTGAATGCCCGCAAAAAAGTAATTTTGTTACATCCTAAATATAGACATTGTAGTCTTACAATGTGCCTCTGGCTAGAAAGCTTATATTTTAACTTCCACGAGCAATTTTTGTTGTTGAAGTTTATTTCTAACTTGTTTTTTATGTCTTTCACTTCCATCTCATGCTGATCTGCGTTTCAAAGATTTTTTTTTGTAATTTTTCCATCTCTTGCCAAATTGATTGATTTTTTAATTATTCAAGTTTAAACTATAGCACAATCAAATATCATAATTGAAAGCATCTCCAAATATCTTTTAGGTTATAAGAAATACTAATAAAATTAATTGAATTGAATAATTTGATCAGTTCAAATAAATTTTTAACCACTGTTCGTTGGCTCCGGTACCACTGTGCGTCTTTTAGAAGACTCTTGCAGTGGACAAAAATCACATGTTTTTTCTATGTGTTAGTTTTAGATACGGTTTGCAGCATTTTGTATTGGTGTGCAGCGGAGCCGTACTGAAATTGTTTATGATTTTTACTGACGACTGATGGAACAAACTTTTATTTTGCTACGCAATAAGATAACATTAAAGGGAAAGAGATAGATTGAATCAGGGTTACCTGTCGGAAGGCAATTTTGGACATAAAAAGGCATTATGTATTTTGGAAACTGCGACTTAAGAGTGCGTTGCATGTTGATGTATTACTCTCTGGAACATAATCATGACTCAATTCGCTTAATAAGCTGTTGGCAAGCAAATTTCTGTTAAACATCTGCGAAATAATTTGTTTGAATAGTGAGAATCAGCTAAATGGATTTTGACAAAATTCTTAACCAGCCAAAGATCTGAGAATTTTGCTTATACTTTTAAATATGATTTAATATTTATGAATCATGCATAAACAAAGGACATTTCAGATTCACAAATCCTCCAAAAGGCATTAGCAATTCAGATCGATTCGCAACGCTGATGCATTGCTTACGGTGGAGTTGAGGATTCTCTCCTTCTATTTAAGCTTCTGACTAATGCTCATACTGTCGACGGTCTGTCGTGTGGGGCCTGGCCCAAATGAAAGCGAAAACGAACGGCGTAGAATATCGTCATAAAAGACGCACACGAAACAGCGTTGTTGTTTTTCTACAACCGATGTTTTGGGCCGACTGCGCGCTGTGCTGCTGCTGTTATTCAAACACACGTCCTACAATCGTTTTCATTTTCTTCACACAATTTTGGCAAACAAACTGGCCGCGTATTGGTGCTGGTGGTTTTGGCAGAGGCTTTTCGCTTTTTCATTTGAATGGCCTTCGGTCAAGTTCAAGTTTACTGCACGCGATTACGTATTAGAGAATGGTCGGTGTGTGTTGGACATTTTGGAAGCGCAATTTTTTGGCGATATGTGTGCAAGATAAGCCGATTGAATTTGCATGATTCGTTTGAGTTAGTATTTTGTTTATTGCGTTTTTTTTACCACAATGAAATTTGCAAAGTTTTTTTTTGTACTGTAGAGTTTCATATTTTTTTTATAAAAGCTATCTAAGTTAATTTTAATTTGAGAATTGTACATACAAACTTTTTCGTTGGGAAAAAACCTTTCAAAACTCCCATTTTAAGCAAAATAACAAGTACCGTAAACTGGGGTGACTTTGACAGCCCGTTGTGACTTTGATAGGTTTTTCAATTGCCCGTCAAATTAATATCTAAACATTTTTGAGAATTTTGAGTTTGCAAGCATTAAGAGATAGCTTATTATCGAACATATATGCTAAAATGTTACTGTTACATTGGATGTATCAAAATTAGTGGCCAAATCAAATTTCTATCAATGTCACCCTGGGCTATCAAAGTTACCCCAGTTTACGGTACCTTAAGTCCTCTACCTTTTCTGGCCTGATGGGTCATATATGACTCAAATATCAACATTTCTAAAACTAGCCTATAATTTTCGTACACAGAAAAAAAACAATTCTCGTAATCGTGAATTAAGTTCATTTGCATTATAAACGTGGTTCTCGCATTCGTGAATTTAATTCACGATTTCGAGAATTGATTTTTGTCAGTGTATGGTCATAAGAATAATTTTCCCATCATTAACTAAAAATATTTTTTTTTTGAAATTCTGGCCTGAAAGGGTTAACCCGTAATTACATTGCTATGATCTGATTTTTTCAGTTATTATTTAAACGGGAAGACTTGTCTAAAGATTTATATTTTCAAAACAAGTACTCTGCCCATGTTCGCATAAATGTTCAATATGCATTTTTTGACGTGGGTTAGATACTGGAATAGATTCCTATTCTGTGGGGACCATCCACAAACCACGTGGACACTTTTTTTTAATCTCAATGGCCCTTATTAAGTACAACATTTCTTCCGAAGACACCATTTGGCTAGGACGTCAAATAAAAGAGTTGTCAATTTATTCCACTTAATTGTGCCGTTCCGAACACTGTGGAATGCTCATTCCGAAAACCGTACATTCCATTCACTTTTGAGATTCAATTCTAGAGTAAATTTTCAAAACAACCTATGAGTTATGATTAGTAACATATTATGCAGATAGGACCTTTTGAAAATTTAATTTAGAATTGAGAAAAACCTTGATCGGGCTGGTATGCGAACATTTTGATGAACTATGAAGAAAATGTTAAAATATAAGGACATCACACATCAGGACGGTTTTGCCTTCCTCACCTTACTGGGGGAAGGCTATAAAATCACTCGAAAATGGACTTCTTAATTTAACCTCTAAGACCCACCTTCACGTATACCAATCGACTCAGAATCGAATTCTGAACAAATGTCTGTGCGTGTGTCTGGATGTTAGTCCGTGCACCGAAAAAAATGCACTCGATTATCTCCGGACTGGCAGAACCGATTTGGACCGTTCTGGTCTCATTCGATCCGTCTTGGGGTCCCACAAGACCCTAGTTAATATTATGGAGTTTTGTAAAGTACTTCAAAAGTTATGCTAAAAATATGATTTTGACAAAAGGCCGGAAGATTGTAAAAATGGTGGTTTTTGTAAGAAAACCCGTTATGTTATACATTTTTAGAAAGGTATTTAAAAGACCTTTGTAACGAGTCCAAGACATTGAAGATCTGACAACCCAAACAAAAGTTATAAGCACTTAAGTGTTATTTATACACTTTTCATAGGCCGGATCTCAAATATTTTGATGAAAACGTTGTTCGGATGTACCATGCGAACCATCGGTAGATGGGTAATCAAAAGACCCATCCAACGCGCCCAAAAGATTGAAGATCTGACAACCCTATCAAAAGTCACGAGCACTTAAGTGTTAACTTGACACTTATCAGAGTCTAGATTTCACTTATCAGAGGCAAGATCTCAGATAATCTGATCCGGATCTGTCGTGATGGGTTACCAGAAGACCTTTTCAACACGTCCAAAGGATTGGAGATCTAGCAACTTTATCAAATGAAAAATAAAACTTTATCAATGTGAGGAAGGCTTCAACCACATTAGGGTGGATTAAGTAACGTTTTTTTTATGAAAAGTTCACAAAAGCATAAATAAGAGCATTATTAGGATCTCTGTTGAATGAATATGCAATTAAATGATCGCGTATTTTTGATAACACATTTTTTTCAAACTCGTCTCCCAACGTGCTGAATTTGCATTTGAGACATTTATGCGAACATGTGTAGACCACATGTCCATGCATTATTATTTTCAAAAACATATTTTTCAATAGTGCTTTCCGTGTTTCTTAAAAATTCCAGCCCAGTAGTGAGCAAATTAAATTAATGAAAAATATTACAACGACTAAGTTATTTGAATTTCAATAAAATTAAATTTGAGGTTAGGTAAATATAAAGTTCCAAGTTTGTTAAAAATTCAATAGATATGGATTTTCTTTGAAATTTATTTATTTTTTGCCACCAAAAGTAAGTTTTAAAGCATGATTCGTATTTTTTTTCAAATTTACTTAGAACCTTGTTGTACTGATAAAAAAAAAATTAGAAAAAATATTGAATTTTGTTTCAATAGTTCTTTTGAATTTTTAAACAAACGATCCGTTTAGGGCCAAAATCACAAAAGTGTTATTTTTCCCTGCAAAAATTGCCTTTGGCTGGAGTGCCTATGTTGTGCGGATATGTCTCTGACATACCATCTTGTACTTTTCCATACGAAATTCGTAACAAACTGTGTTATTAATAAATTTAAATTAGTCAAAGTTGTTTAAAACAATTAATTTTAAAAAATATTCTTAGAGAAAATCTAAAATTACAAAAAAGAAATAATATCATCGAATAATAACGAATTAGGATGACAGTTGCAGTGGCCATTTAGGTGACCCCTGTGCTAGAGTGGTCCAAAAATTGCAGTTTTCGTTGATTTACGTATAAAGCACATTAAGGGAGCGTTTTATTTGAAATAAATGTTTAATGTGTGCACATATCAATCCATGACATTTTTGCCGATTTACATGTATGTAACCCCTAAAATATTTAAATGTGGGAATTCATAACCGCAAAGATGATTATTTGAAATAAACTGAGTATCAACACAGTTTTTTTTCTTCAAAATTTCGCGAATCGAAACAATACCCTCTGTGTTGCCTCATCTGAAATGACCTTCGCACCTTGCGTGACCCTCACCTTCAGCTCCTTTACAATCAAAGGTAAATTTTACAGAACTTTAGCTAGGTCACTACTTGTAATAGTTGAGTCGAGAATTACTTGTCCCACCTTTTCTCGTACTAGTCCTGAAGTAACGTTTTGATTTCCGTTGTTTCCACTCTACTTTCAGTTGCCCCTTCTTGCATCGCACGGCCGGCGACACCGAACGTCGCTACCACCTGCGCTACTACAAGACGTGCATGTGCGTGCACGATACGGACGCGCGCGGGTACTGCGTCAAAAATGGCCAGCACTGCGCCTTTGCCCACGGCATCCACGACCAGCGCCCGCCCGTCTACGACATCAAGGAGCTGGAAGCGCTGCAAGCGGCCGAGGCCAGCGGCGAGTGTCTGAATGGACCGAACGTGCTGGACAAGGAGCGCAACCTGATGAACGAGGACCCCAAGTGGCAGGACACAAACTACGTGCTGGCCAACTACAAAACGGAACCGTGCAAGCGGCCACCGCGGTTGTGCCGCCAGGGTTACGCCTGCCCGCAGTACCACAACAGCAAGGACAAGCGGCGTAGCCCGCGCAAGTACAAGTACAGGTGAGTCGTGGTTTGCGGCAGTCAACGGCAGCGTAGTTTGTTAATGCGCTCTTGTCTTCCACCCTCAGATCGACACCATGCCCGAACGTCAAACACGGCGAAGAGTGGGGCGAGCCGGCCAACTGCGAGGCCGGTGACAACTGTCAGTACTGTCACACGCGCACCGAGCAGCAATTCCACCCGGAGATCTACAAGTCAACCAAGTGCAACGACGTGCAGCAGGCCGGCTACTGTCCGCGGTCGGTGTTTTGTGCGTTTGCTCACGTGGAACGTAAGTTTGCTGATCGGCGTTTCGAGAAGGGGGTCTGCCGGAAGTTCTTAAATTCGTTTTTCGTTACAGCTTACGTTCTGACGGAGGAGCTGACCGGCCGCGACTTGGACAGCCAGGCGCTCGCCCTTAGTGATATGATTTCGTCGGTCCTCCCGCCAGACAACGGTTCGCTTAGCAAAAAGGACAAACACGAACTAGCGGTGAGTGTTCTAAGCTATCTGGAGGCAGGACGGCAGGAGGCAGGATTAGGAGGAGGAGGAGGAGGAGGAGGAGGAGGTGTTTTACCATTTGAACTTGAACCGCAGAATTTTCACTCGTTCTTCCAGCTGCTGCAAACGAACGGTAGCGGCGCCGAAAGTAGTGAATCGGCCAGCACCAGCAGTCTCGGCTCGAACCATAGTAATTCACACAACAAAGCACCCGGTTCACAGTTACAGCAAAACAAGCATAATAATTGCCTCCTGGGGGGCGCTTCTGCCGGTTCGGTGACGGCCGCCAATTGCAATGGCGCTAGCTTACAGGCCACATTTTACAACAACGGCGGTGGTGGCGCTGCTAGCTCATTGCTCTCCAACAACTTTCCGGAGTTTACACCAGAGCTGCGGGCACAGGTGGGGGAACAAGCGAAACTAGCGGAACAAATTCGATTGCATATCTTCGAATCGGTTGTTTTTTCAAACAGACCTACGCCAACCCCCCTTCTGACCATAGAGATTGTGTTTTCTAAATTATTATTTCGACTCCCGCGATTTGGGGAACGATTTGGATCTAACGCATTCGACAATGACTTATGGACAAATTTAACTTTTTTTCCACTTTATTCAAAAATGAACCAACAAAACTTGGAGGCCATGGTCTGCATTCCTAGAAGATTGTATTTTGCTTGCACAAGAAACTTAAGTGAAACTAGAACTCAAATATTGCTTTGTTCTCACTTGCATGGACTTTGCACTATATGATAGAACGTAGAAAATGAATCCCAAATATGATCTAGTTAGAGTGTTCCTGGAGATGGTTCTTCGGCTTTTAAATTCAAACGGGGATTTTGATTTATTCAAAAACTTAATGAGAGCAATTAGGTTTCGTGTTTTGTCAAAAACCCCGATGTATTTGGATGACATTTCTATGTTATTTTTCTATGACCAAAAAAGACATTTTGCATCATTTTATCGTCTATACAAGTCTGCAATGCATACAATGTTGGCAGCTGTTCATACAAAAAAAAAGGTTACATATTAAATTATCTTAAATGCTGTACTTCGAGAACGGTTTTTTGACCAATTTGGTGTCTTCGGCAAAGTTGTAGAGATTTCTCAGGACTTATCAGAAAAAAAAAAACTTAAAATATTTTTTTAATTCTAGTTTTCACACAAAAACAAATTCTTGATTTTGGTTAAGGAGGTATAAGACTACAACAATCAAACAAACTCGCACTTTTTCGTGTTTGACAGTTTGCCAAACTTGCCTCTGCGAGTTTGTTTGTTTGTCGTAGTCTAATACCTCCTTAAGAAGACACAAAATGTCATCTTTTTAGCTATGGCACAATTTTCTCAAAATTTATTTGACAGTGCACAGTGTTCGGAATGGCAAAATTAAGTGGAATAAATTGATAACTCCTTTATTTGACGTCCTAGCCAAATGGTGTCTTGGGAAGAGTTGTTGTACTTGATAAGGGCTATCTTTTAAAGTTATACAGGGTGACGACCTTCCAGGGTGTCAACAAAAAACTAACTTTGTTGGATGACGTTGTAGGGCTTTGGTGTCTTGGGCAAAGTTTTAGAGGAGAAAATTTCATGAATGTTTGTGGAAGGCGCCAAATTTGTAGCTCTTAATCTACTCGAGATATACGCCATTTTTGCAAAAATGGTCTAAAAAAGCACTTTTTTGGTGATAACTCATAATGTTATTATTTTAGCGGCCTACTAAGTTCTGAAGAGTTGTTTATGACATAAAATTACACATCTTTGCCGAAGACAGCAATTTGTTTTGAGCCTTTATTGAGGAGTTATAACCATTTTAAGTGATTTTGAGCCTATTTTCAAGTTTCTATGTTTTCAAAACAGCGCAGTTTGACGCAAAACCGAACAATGCACCTGAAAGTACACACTTTCAACTACATTTCCTGAAAATATCTCCGTGTCTATTGGTGTCTATTTTTAGATATCTCAATTTGAATTTGACGGTTTTTAATCAATTTATTTATAATTTTTAAGCGGAATCTTAGTGAAAACGTAGTTTTAATCGGTATATTGAAGGGTAAATTGATCGATTTTTATGGAAAATACATGCTTAAAATTATGACGCACATTCTAAAATTATGAATAAAAACATGTTTAGCCCAAAATAATGTAAGTGAAAATTAAAAAAAAAAAGTTTCTTAATCCACCATTAGATGGGTGGTGCCTTCCTCACATTTACATAAAATAAGTTTATGCAAAAAATACATACCTGATACAGACTTTGCCAGAAAACATGCAGACTCTCATTTGAAGCAATGTGGCAACCGGGCGTTTCGCATCTGGCGCGACCGGGGGGATGGCAACCCTATTCCGACCAAAGCAAACTGACAACAGTCGACATTAGCACGGTTGTCAAATGAGAGCCCACAACAAAAGCACTAGCTGTCAAATGGTAGCCCATAACAAACCATTGTTTGGGTTTTTGATTTTCAATTTTCTCGCAATTCAAACGATAAATACCTGAAAAAACACGTGAATTGTGTTGCTGATGGCAAATTCTATCATATCCTTGGAGATTCCATCCCAATATTGGCTGAAAATTCATATCGAAAAATGTGATTTTTCTGTTTACCTTTTTTTGCTTTTTTTCTTTTGTTCGATCAAACAGTGCGCCCGTACACTGTGAATCGGCATTACACATTTTTCAGTTTGGTTTTACACATTTGCATGGGACTTTTGAGTTTAACCAGGATAACACACTTCGTGTTACCAATATACTATGAATAATACTGATTCTGAGTGTTTGTTTTCTGAACTTCCAAGATGGCGGCTTCTTCGCTACCCCCGGGCGCGACTCTCGCACGTAAACAAAAAGACCCGGCCTTTTGAGGTTATGCAAAAAATCACTCTTTTTTGTATCTACAAAAATCTTTTTCTTGGCATAACTTTTCAAATACTTTAATAAACAAAATAAAATTTAATAGGGTCTTAGGAGACCCCAAAACGAACAGAATAAGGCGGATCCGGCCAAAATCGGTTCAGTCAGTTCTGAGATAATCGTGTGGAAAAAATCGTGTCTAGACACATCCCCACAGACATTTGTTCAGAATTTGATTCTGAGTCGATAGGTATACGTGAAGGTATATCTAGGAGGTATATCTAAGAAGTTCATTTTTCGAGTGATTTTATAGCCTTGCCTCAGTGAGGTGAGGAAGGCAAAAATTGTTCTAATTTAAAATTAAGAATTTCCTTTTATATTTGGTCACCTTAGAAAGGTTGTCGTATTAAACATAGACAAAGTATTTTCCATAAAAATCGATCAATTTACCTTTCAATTTACCGATTTTCACCTTGTATTCATTTTGATTTCAAATAACATTTATAAATAATGTGATTAAAAACCGTCAAATTCAAATTTAGATATCTAAAAATAGACACCGAGATATTTTGTGTGTACTTTCAGGTGCATTGTCGAGGAAGAGATCCTTCAAGCAAGAGAAAATATCGAGGAATAAAGACAATCGAAGTATGCAGTTTGAAGGGACTGAAGAATTCATCGGTACATGGAGTAATATTGATATCGAGAAGATCGACAGCCAGAGAGCCGACTGTAAAAGTAAAATACCTACTTCACAAAATAGTTTTTTTTTGTCGAATTCGTATCTTTTTACCTGTAAAAGTAATGGTCAAGCTTGATTACCTCTGAAAATGTCTAAAATCCTTAATTTTAAAAACTTCATTTTTCAAAAAGAACTACTGTCAACACTATAGGCTTACTTGTTTGGTGGTAAATAATCTGGCAAACAAACAATGGATGAAAGTTAAAATTCTGGCAAAATCTAGAGAACAGCCTGGTATATTAAGATGTAACAAACTGGGTCAAATTAGCAAGTCTTTCAGCGCATGATCTCCTAGGGGTACTGAGCCCGAATCCCAAAATAAGAGCTTGATTGGTTACGATAGGACGTGACGCTTTGACTTTGGAGTTCTAATGGGATTTAAACCCGCATTCTTCTTCCTTATCGGCGCCAACCTTATGCTCATCTAGAGTACGGTCAACCAAGCTACGCTATATGGGATGTAAGCCGTATAATCGTTGGGTTTTAGTTTTTGCCAGTTTTGAGTCCCCAACTATTTCTGCATTTTTCAAAAACCTGACGGCATTTTCCGTGTTCCAGGGAACAACTTTGCGGAAGAGTGCGAAAAGATTCATCAACTATTTAAAAAATATATATAGCATTTATTACACAGCCGCTGGAAACTTCAATATAGGGGAACTATACCCTTTCTCAGCCTATTTCTATTATCAGCCTATCAGCACTTTGATCATGGATTACAGCTTTCATAAAGTGTTTTTGACTGTTCCAAAGTAATGAATAGCTCAAATAAAAGTGAGCAAGCAACTCTCCATTGTTGAAACATCTGAAAATGTTGATTTAATAGCGGAAAACGTAAAAGTGATGAGAATTGGTCGAACGGCTTAGAGTGATTAGAATGTGCATATTTCCCCTATTCTTGTCTTTCTTCTGGCAGCACTTGCTGCCACTGCAGAAAAGATTGAGGTAGGCGTCGCGATGCTCATGCAACTGATGGTGCTGCCAGAGAGCTTGAAGAAAAAGTTGATGTTTTGAGTGGCGGTGTTATAACTTTCTGAACAATTTCAATAGTGAACGAATCTTTTCGCGCTCTGCGACAAAGTGAGAAAAAAATCACGAATCTTAAAACGATAGAATTTTCGATTCCTTCGATCGATTTATGATTTTTTTTACATTTAGACGAAAAATTGTCTAACTTTTCAAAAGTTTCAGAAAGCTCGTCAAATTTTCTACATGTTTGTCTTGGATCGCTTTCTAATCTGACGCAACGTCTCCGAGATAAATAAGATATAAATATTAAAAAAAAACTCGATGCAACAATTTTTAAATAGCTTACGCACATTTCAAATGATATTCTCGAGAGCAACTGGTTCCATATACATAAATGGCTTATATGAGATTTGTCTGATTACGCCTTCCATCGGATAGAGAAGAAAATTTTGGTCTCGGACAAACTTAGAGGTAAGGTCGTCAGCTAAGTCCAGGTGTAGGGGTTGTCTCGCAGAACAAGGTAAAATTCTTAGCTCGTCAGTTCGAATAACGGGGTGGATGGGAGTGTAGATGTCAAAAGAGGTAGGAATTGTCTCACCATTTCACCGTATTGTGCAAAATGTGGAAACATACGAAAAGCCAACTGATATTCTTTCATAATTCGTCGCTTGCCCTCCGAGCTGCAATAGGTACTACTAGAAACTATACTTGATTTGTAAAAAATCTGACTAATGTCGAAAGTTGCTGCTGAAATGTTTTTTTCCATGAAATGATGCTGTTTTCGACTCAAGCCTCAAATAAAAGGGTTAAAAAGCTCGTAACAGAAATGAACACAGCAAAAGTCTCAACCACATGGGCAGATTACAGACTCCCTTCTCTAGTTTGCCCTCGGATCTAGACAGACTGACATAGAACAACTTAGATGACGCGGGTTCCAATTCCATTCCCTCTGTAACAATGCCTAGTAACACAGAATAAAATACGCACAACTTTTTGGTCGAACTAAATTACTTTTCACTTTCTTCTTCGCATGCAGCTTTTAGCAATTGACAACGATCTTACGATGGGCCCTCTGGACAAGGAACAACGAAAGCGCATGTGTTACTCTGCATTCAGGAATTTCGCTTCCTCCCTGGACGGTGGCGTTTGTGAGTATCAATTTGGAACTTGAAGCCAAGGAAAATGAGACGAGTGTTTAACTTTCCCCTTTACAGATGATATGGCGCGACGTGACCCGATGCACGGTTTAGACAATTCAATTTCCGCCGGAATCGCCTCGTCCGGTTTGCTGGCGAGCAGCTCCGCCCCGGTCAACATCCCCGGCTCCCCGATGGCCAATTCCATCTCCGGTGAGTTGTGTTCGATGTTTGGTTTGAAGTCGGTTTTTTTTTTATAATTGTTTCTTGTAGGCCTCCTCCAAGGAACATCCGCGCCGGTCAACATTCCTGGCAGTTCGCTGAGCAACAACTTTAGCCCGTCGTCGCACTCCAATCTGTTCGGCATGAGTGACGCGATGTTCGGCGGCGGTGGCAACACGGCCCATCACATTGGCAGCAGCTCGGCACCGAAGCTGGCGAACTCGTTCGGCCACAATAACGCCGATAGTCTCTTCTTTCAATCGCACATCATCTCTCCGGTGCTAACCGGCGGCGATGGTGGTCTGTCAGCTAGTCCGGAACTTAGGTAAGTCCCCGAGGACTTCTCTTGTGAGCGATTCTTCATTGATCTCTTCCCCCACAGTCGAATATCGGAACTAAACTCGCTCAACAACGAGCTGAGCAACAACAACACGAACCTGCTGTTTGACAACCACATGCAGCAAGCCGTTCAGCAACAGCAACAACAGCAGCAGCAGCAGCAGCAAATGCACCAAAATCAGCATCAACATCAACATGCAGCCGCTGCGGCAGCGCTGGTTGCGGCCGCCGCCAAGGGTTCCAACTCAAACCACCCGTACTCGATGTCCCCGCTCGTTACCTCCGAGATGGGCCGGCTACGGGAGGAGCTTGCCAACAAGAACGCACAAATGATGAACTGGGAGGTGATGCAGGCCACGAACGCATGCGAGGCGTGGAAGGCGCAGATGGAGGAGAGCAACCGGAAGGTACGTAGAGGGGAGATCATTTCGCTGACAGCGACTTTTTGTTTGAGGTGGGTGCGTCCGATCTTAGACAGGACGTTGGGAGTAAGCTTCATCGGCTTCTAGTTTGCTGATCAGCTTCGTCCGCTTTATTCTATTGTCGCCTGAAGACTTTGTGATAGTCTCGTCGAACTTGAAGTATCGGGTGTGTTTCGGCAGGATGCTGTTCATGTACTGCCGCTCCAATCTAGTCCGTCCCATATGTAAAAAGTGAGTGCTGAGATATCGCCGTGAGAAGCTCAAAAAATGTTTCACCTTTTTTTACACTTCTTATCACCAATTTTTACAAACTTTTTTCTACAATTATTTCAATATTGGTTCAAAAAGTACCTCTATCCAAATATTACTCAAAAAAGTTAAAATTTATTGGTTAATTTGGTAAATTTTCATGCTGGGACTGACCTGACTTTATTTATCCATAAATAAAGGCAAGTCTGTCAGGTTATCAAGGTAGGCTTGAACATTTACAACAGAAATTTGCCTGTCATTTGTTGGTTTGTTTTGGTAATTTTCCAAATTGTTTTTATCAATGATCTAAAATTTTGTTTGTTTCAGGTTAATTTAATTTGGCGGATGATTCTATAAATTTTACCAGCTAGGAGTATTTAACCAGCAATGTTGTTTTATTTCTATTTCTTTTGCTGCAGAACAAATAGATATTCACATTTGATTGCATGTATCAACATCTGGACCCTTAAATTGAGTAATCCAGAATCGTTTAACGGAAGGGGATCCTAAATCTAAAACCAGACCATGGCTATTCATACAAGAAAGAATAGTACTGATCTTAATAAATATTAGCTCAATGGTAGGTTGTTTATTTTATTACCGTGGTTATCCTATGCATGAGGAAAAAAAAGGCAGAATAGGGTTTCGACTATTACGCTTCCAAATTTAAAATATACCGTCAATTTGAACAATTTTATGTGTTTATAAGTTCTGCGTGTACTTAGGTACATAGTCTGTGTAAATATAGTAATTACACATTTTTTTCTATTGATTTGTGAGACATTTCAATACAAGGAACTGACTTGCCTTTATTTTGCATATGGGACAGCACCAAAGTGATTTTTATTTTGGAATGTTTAGAACAAACATACATTTTTTATTAAATAGGGTTAAAGTAGATGTTCAAACAAGACAACTACTGGATTTATCTCAAAATCGACAAAAATACATATGGGACGGACTTGCTTTGAGCGGCAGTGTAGGGGAAATATACCCTTTCTAATCAAACACCTATCTTTGTCATATGGAGAGTTTAATGCTCGATTAAAGCTCCAAAAATACTATTTAGGCTGTAAACTTACCAGCAACAGCACCGCCTCGAGTAAGCACGCAAATGTATGCCACTTACTGGCCAAAAAGATCAAATTTAATGCACTTTTGATCATAACTTCTATTTTGCGAGACCATTCCTCATCATTTTGGTGGCACACACATCCACACGCAAGATCAGAGGTTAACTGCTTAACGGAAGTCGCCATCAATATCTTTTCACTTGCGCTAACGATTTCAAAGCGCTTAAGATATAAAATTGCTTCCAACTACCGGCAACATGTTCTTTTGACCGTTAGTTAGTCACTCACTTGAAAAATAATCCCGAAACATGTAAATAATTAGCAAGCGCCATCAAAAAAACTAACGCGCTAAGTCTTTTGACGTTTCAATTTTGACCATCTATTCTAATCGACGGCTGAAGAAAACCGAGCGAGAAGCGAGGGCAAATAAAGAACAAAGGGTGGCCACCAACACCACCAGCAGCGCTTGTGGTGTTGCCAGGAAACTTTCTCTATAAATGCTACTTTTCGTGAGTGTTCGCTCAAAATTTCATCAATTTTGGCAGCACGAAGCAGACCCAAACGAGCGTTGGAAGAAAAAAAGAACTAAGCTGAAAATACAAAAATGGGCGTGGCCCAATGCACACGACTGATTAGAATGCGTTTTTTAAATATTTTTTTTAAATGCTTGTAAAAGGAATAGCTTAACTTTTAATAAAAGTGAAAATAAACAGAAATGTTCACACAAAGTTGCTCTACTTGTTGGTGTACTTGGTTTTACTGAATTTCAAGGAACACTCCAGATTATCCAGCATCATTCAAACAAGACCGCTTATTAGGCTTAAAATGGGCATATTTCCCCTAGCGCTTGTGGAACTTACCGTCTTTCTTGAAGACGTCCTCTTACCGGGCGAATCAAGCATCGAAAAAAAAACTGTCATCAGGGTCGTAGCGAAGCTCTTCGATGGCCGTTGCTAGTGACTCGTTGATCTTCTCGCTGCCGGAGGGATCTGCCGCGATCTGCTCCGGTTTGCCGGCGCAGAGGGTGGCGGCTTTCAATTCAGCTTCTTGGGTGTACCCCATTTGGCATAACGCAGGGTGGCCACCTCGGGAAAAAAACCGGGAAAACCGGGAAAAAACCGGGATTTTTATCCACCGGGAGAAAACCGGGAAAAACTCGGGAATTCGACTGACAAACCGGGAAAATATTTTAAGTTTAGTTAAAATTTTACAAAAGCCTCTTTAATTTATTCAATATGTTCTTTTCTCAATTAGAATATTATTCCTGTTATTATAAATGAAGAATTCGCGAAAACTATGTTTGAATTTGTGTAGTAGACTCATGCTTCTTGGTTATGGATGTTTTTTGTATCCTATTATATTTTTACAAGGTGATTTTTTTTAATAAAGCAAAATGTTTCCTCTACCAGCGATTCTCAACCTGGGGTACATATACCCCTGGGGGTACCACGAGCGGTCTCAGGGGGTTCGGAGGACAAACCCCGCAATGGCGAACATTTGTCCCAAACAAAATATTTGAGAGAATAAAAAAACAAATTGCTTTGAATCAAAAAAATAACAACCATGCTTAAGGTGCAATGAATTACAGGCGAATTGTTTTTGGCGAATTTTATGAATTTGAAGTAAAGTGCACTGTTTTTGAGTTTTTTTTTGTTTTTTTTTCTACAATTATTTGTTTTAAATTTGTATATGCAACAAAAGAATGGATAAAAAATGTTCAAAAAAGAAAGCAGAAAAGAATTTTCTCAACCATTTAATAGAATAATTTTTCAATTGAAAATAGCTACAACTTCAAAAAAATACTATTTACAAAATTTAAATTTCCATAAAAATAAAATTTAAAAAAATATGGGGGATGCTTGTAGAAATGAAAAAGACAACGAAAATTTAATTTACAAAAAAAATCTCTAAATTTAAAGACATTTTCAGTAGTTTTAAAGAAAAACAGGAAACAACATTTTATTATGAAGCTTTATTAAAAAAAAGAAAAAAAAAACTGATTTGAAGAAATGTACATGGACGTTGTGGGGCCTATCCAGTACATGTTTTTAAACAACTCTAGAAACAAGATTTACGACATTTTTAATACTTCAAAATTCATGTTTCTTTCTTCGTGAATTGGAATGTAAAAAAATCTCATGCAAACGAAAAATTTCATGTATGAACGCTAGGGGGTACCAGCAGCTTAAGTAACACGAAAAAGGGTACCTAGCCTAGAAAAGGTTGAGAACCGTTGAATTATAACATATTTCAACATAAAAATAATAATATCATGGAGTTTCTGTTTGTAAATATTATTTTATTTGATAATATTTGAGATTCTCAGCCAGACAAAGTTTTTTTAAATGTCGTTTGAAATTACGCTTACCCCTACACCATGGCCGGGACCATGGTGTAGGGGTAAGCGTGATTGCCTCTCACCCAGTCGGCCTGGGTTCGATCCCAGACGGTCCCGGTGGCACTTTTCGAGACGAGATTTGTCTGATTACGCCTTCCGTCGGAAGGGAAGTAAATGTTGGTCCCGGACTAACCTAAAAAAGGTTAGGTCGTTAGCTCAGTCCAGGTGTAGGAGTCGTCTCCCTGGGTCCTGCCTCGGTGGAGTCGCTGGAAGGCAGTTGGACTAACAATCCAAAGGTCGTCAGTTCGAATCCCGGGGTGGATGGAAGCTTAGGTGTAGAAAGAGGTTTGCTATTGCCTCAACAATCAAGCCTTCGAACACTTAGTTTCGAGTAGGAATCTCGCAATCGAGAACGCCAAGGCAATGCTGTAGAGCGAATAATTTGATTTTGATTTGATTTTTTTTTGAAATTTATGTAAAATTTTCAGAAATTTAAAAAAAAAACAATATATTTAGAATTCTGCTACAAAAACGTCACTTGAAATACAGGCAATCACTTTTAGGTGGTTACTACATCAACACAAAAATTGAGATCATGTTGAAAATAAGGCCGATGCTAATATTTTTCAAAATTTTTGTCCCTCGGCTCTGGCCGGGGTCAAGTGGGGGAATAATCCATAGTCTCAACATTTGAATGCAAAAAGTGTTCAAATACATTTTACACTAGTTTATTTGTTTTGTCTTCAAAAAATGTAAGATTTGGCGGTAACAAAAAAAAACTAAAGGTGTAAAATTTAAAAAAATAAAAGATTATTAAATTAACCCAAACATGCTTAAAAATGATTCCAAACGCAAGGGAATGCATTTTATATTGATTTCAGCTGGTTGCACTTAAATTTCAATTGAAATTTTGATGTTTTTTTTTAATATTTTGTGCCCCCTGATTTTTCGAGGCAACTAACGAATTAACGAGCATTTACACAACTGTTGATAACAATTTATTTTTGCAATTCTTTTCTTTAAAATTAATAAATTGTAGTAATAATTAATCTCATTCTAAAAAATAAAACGATTTTTTAAATTTTGAGGTTAAACAATCTACATGTATGATGATGAAAAATCCCAATCATTATGGAAATTAGATGTTTGGATTGGAAACAGATAAAAACGGCTTCGTTTACAACTTACTTACTTTTTACTCAAGATTTGAAAGCTTTCTTGAGGAATTCAAACTTTGAACCAAATGTATGCGTTCAAAAAGTATGTTGGTACTAACGTTAGCCTAAAAAAAACATTGTAGTTTGGTTTAAAAACATTTCGGAAAATTCCTTCTGGGCTCGGGAGAAAACCGGGAAAAAACCGGGAAATTGAAAATCGAAATCTGGTGGCCACCCTGCATAACGGGTTTTCAAGAAAGACGTTTGGCATAATTGGTCCAAGACATCATGGACATTTGGCATAATGGACGTTTGGCATAACTCGTTCAAAAACCATCAAGGACGTATGGCAAAATGGACGTTTGGCATAATTATTGTCAGATTTTGCAAATGCAAATGTACGACCGGTCGTTCTCTACGGGCACCTACAAGCGCTTGAAGTTTTCAAACGGCGAGTGCTTAGGATGATTTTTGGCGGCGTGCGTGAGAACACTGTATAGAGCTATCTAAGCCCGATCTCACACACACTAGCACACCATTTGTTTTGCTGGCTGGTACAAAATTTAACCTCACTTTTTTTCGTGTAGGGGAGAGTGGGGAGACTTGATCCCCGGGGACACTTGATCCCAAGCCTGTATCTCGTCAGCATGTGGGTAAAACATTTAGCTTTGTTCTAGAAAGTTGCGCGAAATTGACTAAAACTCATTGTAGAAAACAAAGAAAAAAATTAAAAAATGTTTAGATTGAGTTACCCACATTTTTCTAAAAAGTGCTACAAAAAACTTCCAAGAGATCTTCTTTCTTTGTTTCGATAAGTCTGGAAAACACTCAAAAATTATTCAAAAAAATATTTTTTATACATGAATTGTTTGATAAACATATCAACTCCAAAACCCTTACGCATTTGACGTTAAATTTATCGTCATACTATTTTTACAATCAATTGTTTAAAAAATGCGTTTAGGGAGACTTGATCCCTGCATTTTTACAGTCACTGGAATCAGCCTCAAGATTAAATAATTGGGCTGGGTTTTCGTACATAGTTTCCTTTAGTATAGTTGTACATAACTTACTGCAGTTTGAACCATTTTTCAAAAGTTTTGTAAACAAAAATTACCAGCTTTTGTAAACATGCTCAATTTTGGTCTAAAAAAGAAAATTTCTAGTTTTTGAATATTTTGCATGCTAAACTTGTTATATTTTGAACACAAACGTACAGGTTTAATGTGAAATTGCTGAAACTTATAAAAAATTAAAAGTTTAGATGAATAAGAAACATTTTGCTTAAGATTTTTTCAAAATGATGAAAGGGGGATCAAATTACCCCCAACATTTTGAAAATGCCTGTTTCAAATATTTTTTTAAAACACTTGGCATGATTCGAAGAGTTTATCTGGGGAAATACCCTTATCAGCCAAACATAGTTGAATGTTTAAGCTTTCAATTCATGCAAAAAGTTCATAGTTTTGTAAGAAATTGACAGAGTTTTGTGCGATACAAAAACAGGGGATCAAGTCTCCCCACTCTCCCCTACGTACACGCAATACATGCGCACGTAGATAACTCTATGGAGGAGACGGATGAACCACGAGCTGGCGCAACTCTACGCTAAGCCAAGTATTCGGAAGGTCGCCAAGGCTGGCCGAATCCGGTGGGCCGGATACGTCGCGAGCATGCCGGACGCGCTGGATGCGCGTCAACCGAACCAGACTATCAATCCCGTAAAGTTGATGCTTAATTCGGAGTCGATTGTAACGTGGCGGAGCGGGGCGCAACGTGCAAGGTGGTTGAACCAAGTGGAGGAAGATCTGGAAAGTGTGGGGGTTCCGAGTCGGAATTGGAGAGAAGCATCCCAGAACCGAGTTAGATGGCAAAGCATCTGGAGACAGCTCATGACCCGCAGGTTGTCCGAGCAGTAAAAGTAGTAAGAGAACTTACCTTCGTCCAGGTTGATCTTCTGGATGGCGCTTCTTTCTAATCTCGATCGATTTTGCATACCACAACAGCATGCCACTGCACACTTTTTTCTTTGTCTTTTTTCACGTTTGACGTTCCGCCCTTCCAGAAAGTACGCTCTGGCAAATTACTCCAAATTGTTTACTTTCCGAAGCTCCGAGCCGGTGCTACGCCCTCTGGCGTACACAACTTTGATCCCCACCTACAGCTTGAGGCCCAACCGGATGTCCATCGTTTGCAAGCAAAAGTCAAACAAGCTGTCAAAACACTAGCTATCCAATTTTGGGTAAAATATGCGCTTTAGTGACAAAAGAAGCCGTTCCAGCTTCTGGCAAGGCAGTAGAGAAACAAAAACAACGACGATTTCATGTTTCTGGAGCAACATTTGAAAAGGGCGGTACGACATTGCGCTTACGGCCTTTGATTACACGCGATTAAATGGGACGAAAGGCCCTAAGAGCAATGTCGTACCGCCCCTTTCAAATGTTGCTCCAGGTTTGTACAGAAATTCAACGCCTTGTCTCCTTAAGAAATAGAAGGTAGAATTTTACACTTATGAAAAACGAAACGACCGACACTACCGGGTGGTGTTAGATGGGCTCCCGCCGTTGGACAGAGATGTGGAGATGTCGATGTTGGTTGTTTTAACCGGAGATAAAATCGTCATTCATGAATTGTACATTCTTCTTTGGGTGTAGGGAGCCGCAAAATTTCACATTTTTTACAGCAGAAACAAACTTTGTAATTGTAAAATCTTCCCCTTTCTTGCAGACCGTGATAGCCGAACAGCAGCGCGACGAGGCCCTGTCACACGTGAAGGCGCTCAAGGAAAAGATGGAACACATGAGCATCACCGGCAACAGCACGGCCAACTTCCGAACGACAGACTTTAGGGGAATGCCGCTGCAAAAGTTGAAGAACATCCAGGTGGGTTGCTTTTGGGTTAGATTGTATTCATTCAAGCGAAACTGACTGAACTAATCTTCTCTCTAGGCCAAGCTGCGCGCCGAAATCGAGGAGGTCGAAAAGGTCCTGTACCTGGAGACCGCCACCAAGTGTATGAAGTGCGAGGAGAACAATCGAAGCGTGACGCTCGTGCCGTGCAATCACTACGTGCTGTGCGACTCGTGCGCGGTAACTCAGCGCGAGTGCCCCTATTGCCAGACGCCGGTCACGTCGCAGGCGTAAACCCCACCCCCACAATCGCGTCTCAATAGCTGAGACATCATTTGATCGACTTCCAAGCAACCGATCAACTGATTGAAACTGTCTGTATTTCCTGCTTTTTTTTTTTAGGAGGAGTCACGTCCTCGTTCGAACTATACCCTGTACTCTGTAATTAGTTTTTGCGTGAATTCTTGCAAAAAGTGATATTTTCGTACCGACAAGTAACAAACTGACGAAAGTGAACAAAAATTCACTATAAACACAAATCCACACAACGCAAAGCAAAAGCCCATTGAACTGATGATTCGCAGAAAAGGGAGAAAACGCGAACGTTAAGTAGATTTTTTTTGTAATTTTTACACAACCTGACATTTGCTTTGCTTGATTTCCCGTTTAGAATCGAATCGCGTTTCTATCTCTAGGGAAAACATAGAACTTTACACAAACAAAAAATGACAGGGACGATCGAATTGCTTTGTTTCCTTTTGCACGCGTTTAGTGCACGTTAACTTATTTTCCTTAATTTTTATACAAAAGAATAAGAAATAATTTGGGGAAGTCAGAAGAAGCATAAAACCCGCTTAGATGACTAGCTTTTATTTTCCAATTAGTAAGCAATCTGATTTGTACAACGCGATCGAAAGTGCGCGCGCAACAAAACCCGTTCGTATTAGTTTTCAGAAATGAAATTGCATTTGCTCTTTATACTTTGTAATAGGAAATAAAATACAAAATACAAATCAATACAAACTATGATTACGAACAGGATGTGTGAACTAGGAATGTAGGAAAACAAATAATAAACAAGAGACGATTTATAAATAAAAATGATATATAAATATTTATAATTTATTTTTGCTATCTAATTTAACAAATCTTTAGGGTAATCCAATTTGTTTTTGTTTATTGCCTGTAGCCACTTTTTTATATGAAAAACAAAAAAAAAGAGAAATTTTTTGCTTGTGCGCGAGTCGCACACGGCCATCAAACTTGTGAGGCAATGCAAAAGCAAGAAAGAAAGAGAAGTGAAATGAACGCGACGCAACACGTTAGAAAAAATTGCATATTCCTTATTATTCTCTTAATGTAAAACAAAACAAATCTTAAAACAAAACTATATTATTATATACGGCAGATCAATTGAATATTATTACTCTCATAATCCTATTTGAAGAGATAGGTAGCGAACTAAATGAATAATAAATAAAATACACGAGAAAGAAGAATGGCCGAAAGCGCAGAACAAAACATACACAAAAACTGTGAAATGTAGCATTATAGAGAGAGATGGGGGAGAAACTACGCGGAAGAAAATCGAGTGTTGTTAACCCTTTTCTTGCAAAGTGTTGTTAGGATGAAGAACAAGATTGATTTTATAATGATAACCATCACAGATACAAAGAAAACAAACATATTAACTCTTTGGTTTTATTTTACTCCTCTTCCTTGGTTTCCTTTTTTTTTCTCTTTCTGATGTCTTTGTTGGTCGATCTCTACACGTCGCTTTTATTAGAAAAAAAAACTACCTTTCATTTAACTAGTCAACACTCGCAACATGTGTTATTCGTAACAGTCGAATAAACTTGGTCATATTTGGCTCATTCTATTAGATATCTTTCTTTCGACTCCTGATTTTGAGTAACAATGTATGAGTTTCAACGGCTATTATTTTTAACTAGATACCACATTTATGTAAAATTCTCGATTTCAGTCGATTTTGAAACTGTTTGCGAATGCTCCAATTTCCATTCAGTCGGGGCTGTAGTTATGACGTGTTATGAGTTTCCTGGTCGCCTTTTTTCAGTCCTTATCATCGACGTGCAAGATGATGCTTTGATCCGTCAAGCCCAGGCCTCGTGTTTGGTTTTTGATCTTTTGGTTGAGGAAGCCAGTTCCGGTTTCGTCACTCGGCTTGGCCAGGGTTTGCAGAGAGTATTTTTCAGTGTTCATCTTGGATCATGGACCATTGGTTTCAGTTGAAAGCAGAAGATAAACGTTTTGTGTTTTTCAGTATTCCACTCTTGGCAGGATTTTTCAAAGATTTTGCAAGGTTTGACGACGTTATGTCAGCGAGGCAAAAGCATCTTTCTCTGTCTGATGAAATTGCACATTTAAAATAAACAGTTTTTTCAGTCTGCACTTTGCTGACTGTTTCTGTCAAATAAAAACAATCAATCAATCAATCAAAGCAATTTGTATTTTTTTTCTTAGCGTTATGATGTGAAACTGATAGAAAACTGTCAGCTTACTGAGATCAAAGTAGTCCTAACGAGCACGATTTCGACCGACCATTTGAATTCACACAGCCGCCAAAAAACAAGGCCTAATGAGTTGCTTTGAGTTACATTTAAAAAAAATTGTTTTGGTTTTTTTTTCGTTTAATTCCCAAGTTTCGCACCTTTTTTACTAAAACACTGAACCGAGCATATTCCTGCAATGTTACAAACTCGCCGTGAAACTACATCTCTCAAGCAAACAAACAATAGATAGCCCACGTTTCGACGATAGTAGTATGTTGATAGCAAACAAAGAACCGAGATCCCATCAAGATTTTCTACATAGATAAAAACAAAACAATAAATCAACAAAACGCTAACAATTCCCTCGAAGAACAGTAGCAAACACACACAGATTCCTATCAAGTCAGCGAATAAGTAGAAGGTACTAAACAAATCGTAGCCCGTTTTACACAGTCACAATGAAGGAAGAATAGGAAGAAGAAATAATGAGCAGCAGACGCCGAGGGCAATCTCAGCAGCGGAGACAGCGGCAGCCACCTAACACTACACATATATTTTCGATAAATATTTACGGAAAAGTATATTCTTCTAACGTCCCCTTTGAAAATCGTACAGCGTCGTTGATTGATACGATACTTTCAATAGTGAAGAGAGCTCTTAGGCTTAAAATAGACGGGCCCCTCGAACAATTTTAAGCTACCTTTGATAGGAGAAGTTTCAAAAAGTATCGTTGTCTGTTTGAACCAATAGGGGAAATATACCATTTCTCAGCCTATTTCTATTATCGGCCTATCAGCACTTTGATCATGAATTACAGCTTTCATAAAGTGTTTTTGACTGTTCCAAGGTAATAAATAGCTCAAACAAAAGTGAGCTAGCAACTCTCCAGTGTTGATATATCTGGAAATGTTTGCAAAACAGCAAAAGTGATGAAAATTGGTCGAACGGCTTAGACTGATTTATATGGGTATATTTCCCCTAGTACATAGTACACGAGACTTTGCCGAATCAAAATTTGATATTATTTTCAAGCTGACGGTAAAATTGGGTCTGTATATGATTTAATGCCTAATTTTACCATCCTGATCACCTGCTTAAAGTTCTCACGTATCCATATTAGGCTGTAACAAAATGAGCCCAAATCCCAAATATGAGCTTGATTGGTTGCGACAGGGCCTAGCGCGTTGTCCTTTTGAAGCTGAAATGAAATTCAACCCGTAAAATCGGTGTAATAGTAATATAAATTCTGTAACCTTCAAAATAGTTGACAAATCACAAACACAAACTATGAGCTGGTGAGGTTTTTGAAAGATTCCAAAATCGTTAAGTGGCTCAAAATTGGCAAAAACCGAAATGCAACGATTTAAGGTTTAAATCTCATTTAAACTTCATAGTTGAATCGCCAGGTCCTATAGTAACCAATCTAGCTAATTTTTGGGATTCGGGCATAGTACATCTAGCGGATCATGCCCTGAAATGCTCGCATTATTAACCCGTTTTGTTACATCCTAATCCATATGGTTTCCCGTTTGAATTGCTTCCCTCGTCACCCATCGTAGTAGGCATTATTTACAATAAAAATTAAATAAAACATTGTACCCACCGCACGTGTCAAAGGTTGGTGACGATCTCCCAATTTTCTCAAAATCAACAGCTCGAAAAAAACAACGTGAATTTGCCAAATTAACATGAAATCAGTTGATATTTCAGTTTAACAAAATATTGCGCCGCTCAAATTTTGGTCTAACCGGTAACAACACATCCAGAACGAGGGAAGATTCATTGCGTAGAGTAAACAACTTTTTCCATGATACAACAATTAAATAATGCATTGTTCTATTTTTTCAGCATTCCTCGTTTTGTTTTAATTTATTTCTGAAAACTAAAGGCTTTTTCAAATATCTCAAACTTGCATTTTTTTTATCTGTATATTCGGCGGTAGCTAAAACAATTTCCAAAATGAATTCAAAATGAATTATGTTTTCTACTCGAATATATTTTTGACACAATGCGACTGTAATTACAAATACTTCAATGAACGCTATCATAACGTACACGTTACACTTTTATGTTTATCTCGATTACCAATCCATTAATTATTTTGTTTTGTACATTTTTCTCGTGAAATGATACAAATAATATCTTAAAAATCGTCAATCTAGAAATTTTCTTACGCTTCACTTTTAAAGTACCCTGTTAGACATTTTTCTTGCTTTTATTCGGTCTCTTTTTTCATAGTTTAAACCCATAAAAATCTCATATAATTAATTTGTTTTGCTTTACTTTTTTATTGCTTCATAGGTAGGAAGTTTAACAAATTATTTTCAAACTAAAATTCTATAAAAACAGACGATCGAAATCTGATGAAAAAATATTTATAGTGATATTAACAAAACAGAATCAATGATTGATATAATTATAAAAGTTTTAAAATGTGGAATGGAAAAAATAAATATTGTGAAGCTATATACATATATATTTATAATTTGTATATAAATAAGAGACAAACAAATTACTAGGAAACTAAACAATTCAAAAAAGCACAGTGCGGTGCGAAACAACAGATTTTTATGAATGACAATGAAAAGAGCAGAGCAGGGGAGGGATGATTAAATTGATAAAGCAACAATTAATGCATGTAGCCACAGCAGTTTGTGAGAGCAATAGTTATTCGATCCAGCGGTAACAAACCCCGAACCCCGTTAGAAATTTTGGAAAGCGTCAACAACTGCAAACACGAAAATCAATAACAAATTGTTAGTATGGCGATGAAAGAGAAAAGGAAAAAAAAACAAGAAAACACGCAAAAACAGAACATGAAAAAGTGCGGTTGATCAAAAGAAGGAAGTTCGAAAATTGATGATAATATATTTTATAGATTATGGTAACAAATTATTAAAAAGATGACGATAAAATGAAATAAAAACGCAGAGGACAAGAATCCAGTGATTGAATATAAACAAATGATTCAAAATATTATAAATGCAAGAAAGCACTATATTATATATGTGAATGAAAGGAAGAAAATTAGAATATACCAGATAATACAAAATAGAATATTATTATTGAAATATAAACACTATTAGGATTTCCAATTTAAACAATGAACGCTATGTTTAGAATAACAAAATACATAAAATAACTAAAATCGTGAATGAGCAAATAAACAATAATTCATTAAAACATCTCTATGTGCATCAAATACCAACAAAATTAAATGAAGAAAATAGGTTTATATTTGTTTCAAACATGCTTCTTTTTACAGTTGAATGAGTTTAAAGGGATTTTCAGCGATATGGTTTAAATTCAAACAATTAAACAATCACTTTTTTATGTCAGCATCCTTATTTGTGGGAATTTTTTTGTTTGCGAAAAATGTACTTTTAACTTACAAACATTTCAGCAGTCAATTTCTGTTCTCGTTATTCAATGTTGGCGCAAAAGAAAGAAAAAACAAGTCTTACAGAATAAAATATCGAAATCGAAACATAAAAAAGTAGCTATGATCAATAATAAAATGTAGAGCAGAATATTTAATAAAAAAAAAAACAGCAAAATGTGATTAGTTCTAGTTAGTAGCGAAACAAAAGAAAGGAAGAAAGAAATAAAACTGAAACAGCATCAGCGTTATGCTTTGCGTTTTGTATCGTTGAAACACATTGGCATTTTGATGAATTAGATGGTACCCGTCGTTTGCACAATTTTTGTTGTTGAGGAGGTGTGGTTGTTATCGCACATTGTGTTCTTTTTTGGTATTTTTAGTTCTGAATTTGAAATTGTGATATGATTTAAAATGATACCTGGTTTTGGCGCAACACAGAATGTAAATATTTTAATTTATGTTTTCAAAGGGTAATCGGCATCAACCGTTGAAATTTCATCATTATAATTAATCTTCTCATGAACTTACATTTGGTACCAATTTAAAGGAGAAAAAAGTTTATACGACGGTGATACCTCATGATTATTTTTCGACTCAACTAGCACTCGATAAAATTGTATTGAAATTTATTTCCAAAAAAAAAGTGAAACAAATTGTAAGAAGTCAGCAACAAACACGTGTATGAGATGGAAGAAGAGCTAGAAATCTTAGGACAGAAATTTCTATAATGAAAATGAATGGTACAAAGTATTGCAGAGCGAGAGAAATTGTGTAGCATCAGCGAGTTAAGCGCAAGTTTCGTGATTAAAACCAACCAAACCACACCACCTTCACAGAGCAAAGAGTAACAATCACGAGTGCACGGAACCCTGCAAAGTTTCATAATCCAAAAAAGGAGGGGCAGGCAGGATCAACGAGTGAAGTAGAAGGAAAGTGACAAAGAAAATGTAACAACGTACTAAATATGTATTTGCTTATTACATTGATTTATATTATTGTAATTCTTTAAAAGCAAGCAGAAAATCGTATATATTAATAGAAACATAAACAAATGAAAATATTTGGTTTATTTTTTTCTTACAGAAAATATCACTTCATTAAAATATATTTAGAAAAAAAAACAAAAATATGCTATTAAAGCAACTCCCACTTTCTGGAACACCCTAGCATAAAAAAGGGCAAAACGTGATACGCCACCCGTTTGTTCTTTGCCGTTCAAGCAGGCCAGTCTCAGCATAACCAGACAACATTAAAATCTCAATCAGTACTCGGCCGACCGTTGAGCGGGAAACATTCAATCCAAGTGCTCTCCTCTTCTAAGCGTTTCAGTGTTACAGTAGAGTATACTAGGAATGTTACTCTATAGAAAACGGAAGCTAACACAAACTTCTTATCAGTGCGTCGCCTCTCTGCTGTAGTGAATAGACGGAAGTTTTTCTTAGTGAATGGAATGTGTGAATGAGCGTTTGCGGAAACATTTGAGTGAAATTTGTTGTTTTCGCAGCATTTAGTGAATATCGAATAGACTTCAAAACATTATTTTGAAGCATTAATTGGACCTAGTTCTGAACGTTTCAAATGCGCGACGGTTTGGCCACAGCAAAGTGCTTTTTGAAGATAATTACTTATGCAGATGTAACAATCACAACTGACATCATTTTGTAGGAGAAGGAGTCGAAATTCACACCGAAAGTTGTAAGTATTCTTGCTTAAGCCAACGACAAAACGACATGAATATTAAAAGGCGTTACTAATATTTGAATTCTGTTAAAAACTAGCGCAATCTATTGCCATTCTGCTAATCCATTTCCGAATATGAAGCATTATTGTGCTGTCTGTAACAGCTGTCCCTATTCGAACTGTAGTTTCGATGCGGCCCAAATAATAATAAAAAAATTACGTTTATTTATGTGTAGTACTCAAACTGTGCGTATTTTTTAAATAGTAATTTCAATGCTCTGATTATGCGATAAGTATGCAGGGTTGTTAGTCATGAGTTCGGAAACAAAAGATGCCCCGAGGATCAAACCTTCGTGGTTCTAATTTTAACGTTTTACCACAGAGTAGCAGAGTAAAAATCTTTTCTTTGGACTGTACTCTTTGGGTTATTATGTGGGGTTTTCCCTGCAAAATCGCCCAAAAAACGGGGCAACCACGAATCAGCTGAAATAAGTTCAAATAGCATTCCCCTGAGTTTGGAATCATTTTTTTTTAACAATTTCGCTGTGAAACTGTCAACTTCTCCTGTAATTCGTGAGAAACGAAACGGACTACTTTTCTCTGCTGAAAAGTAGTACTTTCTGTACTATTTTTGGTGCTGAAAAGTTGAACTTTTTTACGATTCGTGCTGAAAAAAATTCTTTTGCCACATGACAAATCTTTTTTCTATGGAGCGTGGACAATCGCTTTGGATAATCGAGTCTGGACTGTGCCGAAAAAAGTTTTATGTCGCTATTTTTTTTATCGGCTGATCTTAATTTTTTCAAAACTTATGAATTTAGGCTTAGTGATTTTTCACGCTCGAAAATAGCAAATTTCACGGGGACCTCAATTTCAAAACACCGAATTTCTCGCAAATTTCGCGGAACGTGAAAAATGTTAAAATAATTCTGAAAATCTTATGTTTAAATCACAGAAACTACTTTTTATGCTTCATTATATATTATTCTTCAATAAACTGACTAAAATAGTTTAAATTTTCTTCAACATTTAGACCATTCAAAATAATGTTTAAGGTTTTCATCTCTCTTTTAAAAAAAAAACTAAATTTAAAATCCATAGGCAAAAATATTATAAATTGTTACGAAATCGAAAGTTTTATTCAAAATAAGAACAGAAAACAAAAAAAATGTATTTTTTAACTTTCAAGGGAATTATTCACACAAATAATCAAATATTTCTAAAATAAAACAGGACTCAGAAAAAAATCTGAAATGTTTTAAAAAGGTGAGTTCAAAGATTAAAAATACTCTTCATTTTATTTTAAATAAAACAAAGCTTGATTCTTTCAATTTCTTTTGAAATCATACATTTTAAATAAAATAGCAGTAAAATTTGTACTACAGCGAATTAAAATATTACTAAATTTAGTTAGTTTCTATAGAAACTGAAAATTTTAATAATTCTTCAAATGGTTCATATCAAGCTTATCAAACGAAGACTAATAAAATTTACTTAAATAGTCTTTATGGTTAAAATATTTATTATGAAGCAATTTGAAAAAAAAAAATATTTGAGAAAATTCATAAATTTTATTCCGCGGAATCGTCAAAATTCACTAACCCCATATAAGTAATTGAACATACAATTTCACGGGATTCCGCGGAAAAAGCCAAATTTCACGAATTTCACGCTGTCCGCGAAATCGTGAAATTTCACTTACTCTACTTATGGGAGAACTGTCATTTCTATCACTCAAATCCGGTGCTCTATTAAACCAGGATATTCACTCGCTTAATTCTACAGTAGTTCATAAGATTATTTTTATTCCTTTTTGAGTTTGTTGAATTATTTTGAGAAAAATCATTACATTTTCACACAAACATAACATTTCACGGGATTTCGCGGAAAAAGCCAAATTTCGCGGATTTCACGCTGTCCGTGAAATGGTGAAATTTCACTAACCTTATGACTACACTACTTATGATACAAAATAACTGGAATGGTGTATTTTTTTAAACGCTTATACTATGGCTTGTAATTCAATTTTTTATATATTTTTTCAATAGAGATATCTACGTGCGCATGTATTGCGTGTACGTACACGAGAAGAAAGTGAGGTTAAATTTTGTCCGGCCAGCAAAATCAAATGGTGCGCTAGTGTGCGTACGCGAAACGTCATAAAGCTCTATTATCAGGTGTTGAAAAAAATTTCGCACGACACATGTCTTGAAAATGTTATAATCTGCACACCCTGAGCATTTGAATCTTTTTAAAGAATTTTGGCTTGGAGAAGAAATTTTATTTTTCTTCAATCTCTGCCAAAAAACATCAAAATAAATGATTTAAACGATGTATGAGCATTATGCAAATTATGCATGTATTTAAACTAAAATCAATCATTTTAATAATGGTTTGTGGCTTGAAACATCACAATGAGTTAGCCTCTGAGCAATTCTCCACGAAATCGGTCTTTTTCTTCAATTTTGATTTTTGTATTTTTTTATCCGGCTGAAACTTTTTTGGTGCCTTTAGTATGCCCAAAGAAGCCATTTTGAATCATTAGATGGTCCATATAATTTTCCGTACAAATTTGGCAGTTGTCCATACAAAAATGATGTATGAAAATTCAAAAATCTGTATCTTTAGAAGGAATTTTTTGATCGATTTGGTGTCTTCGGCAAAGTTGTAGGTATGGATACTAGCCTGTCCCATTTTGAGGTCATGTCGAGGAATTTCAGGTGCTCACTTCTAAAATGATAGATTATGATGTTAGGAACAATGTTTCCTTAGACAAGAAAAAATAATAAAATACTTTCTCGCACCCCATAGTCCATAGATTAAGATGCACTATCAATATTGGACCAAAATTTAAGTTTTTGGACTCTCCCAGGCGGATTTGTGTCGAAAAAATCGCATTTTTTCGAAACTTTTTTCAGAAAAAAATCTTGGATGTCTATGGCCCATTTTGAAGTGCTTCAAAAGACCTTTCGAATGCCCGTTTTACCCCACTTCCCTTTGTCGTAGAGGGCTCATATTTGGCATGAGTTCATCTCATGTATAGACAAACAAACGCTGAAAGTTTCATCCAAATCGGAGCACCTCGATACGACCTCTAGAACAAACCGAGCAATATTTACAAAAACTGCCTCTTAAACACGCAAATAACATTCCAAAAGGGTGTAGCTCCAAAACATCACTGTTTACACGAAATTTGATTTCAGATTCGGATTCACCGGCCAAAATTACTATAAAAAAGCATACCCTGACCTTTGAGACATATGCTTGCTACATCGTGTAATTAGTAGGCCTTGCTTCTGAATTCTGAGAAATTTTGAAAATTGGCATTTTTTTCCTCACTAAAACTCAAATATCTCGGCTCTGGAGTGTTGAAATTGCATTTTCTCAGAGGGAAAAATGTTCGCCATGAAATTTCCTACATGTATTGGGTTCACTGGGAAAAATAGGCTATCCTAAATTAAATGAACATTTCTGAAAAAAGTTTCGAAAAAATGCGATTTTTTCGACACAAATCCGCCTGGGAGAGTCCAAAAACTTAAATTTTGGTCCAATATTGATAGTGCATTTTAATCTATGGACAAAAACCTATCGTTTGAAGAAAATACACACCTGATTGAAACAGTTTTTGTATTGATTCCAAGCGATTTTAGAAAATTTGTTCAAAAAAGTGACTTTTTCAGTAAATCGACTAGGGGGTGCGAGAAAGTATTTTATAATTTTTTCTTGTCTAAGAAAACATTGTTCCTAACATCATAATCTATCATTTAAGAAGTGAGCACCTGAAATTCCTCGACATGGCCTCAAAATGGGACAGGCTAATGGATACGGACTACACAGGAAAAAATGGTACTCGGTAAAAAAAATTGGTGATTTTGCCTTCCTCACTGAGGTAAGGCTATAATCCTGCTCGAAAAATGAACTTTTGAAAAACAGCTCGTAGACCTATATTCATGTATACCTATCGACTCAGAATCGAAAACTGAACAAATGTCTGTGTGTGTGTGTGTGTATGTGTGTGCGTATTCCCCTTGGTGCTCAAAATTCTTGCCAAGTTTTCTCGGCACTGGCTGATGCGATTTGAGTCAAATAAGTTGCATTCGATCCGGTTTGGTGCCCCATACTGCACTATTGAATTGTTTGAAGATCCGATAAGTAGTTCAAAAGTTACGTATAAAAAAGTGTCAGAGTTGCGAATCGGATCTCACATAAATGCATGTAAACTACATCCAGACCCATCACCCGACCCATCGTTGGTTAGGTTATCAAAAGACCTTTCCAACGAGTCCAAAACATTGAAGTTCTGGCAACCCTGTCTCGAGTTATGACCACTTAAGTGGTATTTATGTACTTTTTTGAAGCCGGATCTCACTTAAATGTATGTAAACTATGTCCGGATCCATCATCCAGACCATCGTTGGATAGGTCATCAAAAGACCTTTCCAATGAGTCCAAAACATTGAAGATCAGACAACGCTCAGTCTCAAGTTATGACCGCTTAAGTGACATTTGTGTATTTTTTTTATTGAGAAACAAGCCTTACCTGACAAAGTTCGTTCTGCTTTTTGTTGACGTTTTTGGCTTTTTTGCTTATTCAGCCTCCTGTGATCAAAACTTAATTCAAACCTTTCCCATATAATCTGCAAATTTTCCGGAATCGGTTGTAACTTTTTGGCACTCACGAACTTACCATACGAACCCAACGCAAGAAAGAGCACCTCGATCGTTCCGTGTTGAATTGATTCTCGTTCGAACAAAACCGTCGAAATTTTGTATATATATAAAAGATAGATAGAATTTGTTTCCAAACCCATCATATCACCAAATGTTGGTAAAAAGTGAGGAAGGCAACAACCACATAGGTGGATTAAGTTAGTTTTTTATTTAACTTTTGATCACTAAAACTTGATTTGCAAAAAAACCCATTTTTTTTTATTTCTTGATATGTTTATGTCCTCTAAAACATATCAAGAAATGAAAAAAAAAATGCCAAAATTTCAGAAATTTTCAGGTTGTGCAAAAAATCTGATATACTGATTTTTTCAAAAAATCAAAACATTGGTCGAACAAATTTGTAAACTTCATTTTTCGATGTAAAATCAAATTTGCATTCAAAAAGTACTTTAGTCAAATTTTTATAAAGTGCACCGTTTTCAAGTTAAATCCATTTTTAGGTGACTTTATAGAAAATAGTCGCAGTTTTTCATTTTTTTTAAATAAGTGCATGTTTGAGGTGTGCATATTTTCTGGCTGTGTGTCGAATTAGGTGCAAAATTTGCAACATAATTATCCGCTATTATTCGTAACAACCCTGACAATATTTTATTCTTTTTTTAAATCCAAACCAACTTCCACATTCTCACTCTCCCCATTTTTCTTCGTCTATGTAAACAGCATCGCTATCACCACAAATTCCAGCCATGGGCCCGACGCCACTCTGTCTGCTAGTGGCGATTACGGCGTTACTCAGCAGCACGTGGCCGGCCGGCTTGGCGACTGCGCAATCAACAAGCGACGAACCCACTTTTAAAACAACAACGCTCAACGCGGGAACCTCCGAGGACTATCAAGAGTACGATGACGATTCGGCGGCGCCAGCACCACAAGACCTGCCCCCTCCTGGCTTATCAGTAATGAGTCACATTACCCTCGACGAAGACCCAAAGTTCAAGACGAGTGGAGCTGCAGACGAAGCCGCCGCCGCCGTCAGTGCGAGCAACGAAATTCTGCGCTCGGAGAACTCTGTTATCAAGGTCAAGGTTGATCGGCTGAGCGGATCGTTCAAGAAGAGTGTGGAGAAGATCAAAACGAAAAACAAACGGGTGGACATTGTGTTCCTGATCGACGCTAGCTCGAGCGTGGGCCGGCAGAACTTTGCGAGTGAGATCAAATTTGTGAAGAAGCTGCTGTCGGATTTTAACGTTAGCTACAACTACACAAGGGTTGCGGTGGTTACGTTTAGCTCGCAGAAAAAAATTGTAAGTGAATTAAAAAAACTACAAAAATCTACCTACAATTGCAGTAAAATAAGTGCAAATTTAGTAAACTCAAACGCCGATGATTTGACATCAACTGTTGTCAAACGAACGGAGTCGATTTTTACTTTGACACCCTTTTTATACGGAGTTCACACACACTATTAAACGTTTGTTTTCATAGTGTGTGTGAGCGCCATGTAAAAAGTGACAGTTCATCACTTTTAGTATGACTTTGACCGACCAACGAGGTAAAAAGTGTCAAACGAAAAAGTGACCAACCAGCTGGGGTTGAGTGTAGAGAGTTATCTAAGGCCGATGTCACGCACACTAGCACATCATTTGTTTTGCTGGCGGGTACAAAATTTAACCTTAATCTTTTTCGTATACGTATACGCAATACATGCGCACGTAGATAACTCTAGTGGCAGTGTAATAGAGTTATCTTCGTGGGCATGTATTGCCTGTGCGGACACGAAGGGTTTTTAGGTTAAAATTTGTACCCACCAGCAAAAACAAATGGTATGCTAGTGTGCGTGAGCTCAGGCTCAGATAACTCTATAGAGTTATCTACGTGCGCATGTATTGCGTATACGTACACGGAAAAGATTGAGGTTAAATTTTGTACCTGCCAGCAAAACAAATGGTGTGCAAGTGTGCGTGAGAGCGGGCTTAGATAACTCTATAGCCCAAATGGAACCATCAATAAACCACGTGGACACTTCAGGGCAGGGTTACTAGATCTGAAGAGTAAAAAATCAGGCAAGCCACTTTTCTCAAAGTAATAAGTAATTTTTTGTTCAAAAACTGTGTATTTTAACTTTTTATACATTATAGCTTTACAAAATAAAAAAAAAATACGTCAATAAAACAATGTGAGGAAGAAATAGAAAATTATTTTTTCTAATTGGCGCTCAAAAAATCTGGCAATGCCAGATTTATCTGGCAACCTGGCACCCCTGCTTCAGGGGGGAAGGGGGGGTGGAGGGTTGTTCATGATCCATACATTTTTTTTTGTGTGGACAATTGTCCACGACGGGCGGAGGGCGGAGGGGGTATCATATTTAAGGGATTATACATGTAAATCGACAAAAACGTCAGAGGTTGATATGAGCACACATATTTTTTTAAATCTGCGTTCAGGGCATAAAAATATACAGTTTATCTGTTTACAAGACAAATATGAAGTCATTTGGTTGTATCATTGTCGAGATATAGGTACAGTCATCCCACATATTCGGAACACCCAGAAATTCGGAACACTTTAGTGATAATTTGTCAACAGCATGCCAAATGCATCTTTTCTGTCAATTGTTATTGTGCCACCAACAATTGTGGAACACCTGAATTTAACTGATATTTTCACACCATCAGACCATTCATAAAACATTACTTAGCTTGAATTTTGTTGGTGTCGGTGCGTGAAGTCATTATTTTGTATTTTGTAAAAAATATGTACTCATGGAGAGAACCAAAGTTTGTTTACATCCGTAAGGTAAAAAGTGTTCCGAATTTGTGGATTTCAAGGGTCAAAATTTTTCTTCAAAAACTTGATGTGAAAGTTACAATTTGCAGCATTCGAAAGATCGCAAGAAAAGCTTTCAGATGAAGGTAAAATCGAATCATTAAGTTCAATTATCGATTTGCTATGATTTTTTGAACATTGGCCGATCTTTAAACTGTTCCGAATATGAGGGTGCCACGATTTTGGTGAAGATTCGTTTAACAAGTGTGTGCATGACGCAGGCCGGTTTTCGAAAAGTTTATTTTAACAAAATATAACAATATTTTTTTATGTTTTTCATATTTAAAAAATCGATAGTTTTTGATTTTTGTATTTTTTGAAAAAGCAAAATTAAAAAATCGGCCTTCGTCATACACACTAGGGTGGCTCGAGATGGTCGATTTTTCAGAACAGGTTTTTTTCTGTTGCTTTTAGGCAATTAAAAAACTCCCCGAAATTTGGGAGCGATTGGTTGCATCCACACTTTGCGCATTGAATTTCAATTTTGAATGAGAATTAGTATGGAAAACCCTCCTTTTCTACATTTTGATTTCTATCATTTTTATTTTCCACTAAATTTTTCAAACCAACACAATAGCGATAAAATTGAGAAAATTTATTCCATTGCCCACGGGATATGTCTTGAGAGTCTTCACCCCAAATTTAAGCCAATGTGGTCCATCCGAACTCAAGATATCGTGGCACCCGTAAATCAACTCGATGTTTAGAGAAAAACGTTCTCACAAAAACTTTAAGGAGTGATTATTGTTTAAAAATAAAAATAAAACATTTGTAAATTTTTATGATGTTTTTGGAAAAAAATATTATATGAAGACTGACATTTTAAATGTGCTTATGACGGCATAGGAGTTGTGTTTTTGCAACAATTGAATGCTATGACAATAAATTTCAACAATTTTGAAAATGTTCACATTTTTCTTCACTTACTGGAATCAATCAGCTCAGAGTTGGAGTTATATTCAAATCTCTTGAATTTAAATTTTCTGCTGAAAATTTGAAACAAGATGCATTAATTTTCATTTCATGTTAAATTGTGTCAGGCCAATACTTAATAGAGGAACAGCATAAAATTCTATCGATCACCTAATGTTGGCACATCAGTTCTTTGACGTTTAATTATGCTTCTGAAAAGGCTTTGAACAAAAATCAAGCAATGAATACCTTAGTAGGACGTGAGTAGGTAAGTGTTTATCACCAGTTTTGCAAAATAAATGGTTAAATTAATGAGACAAATCAGATCGAATCCTTAACCTGCCAAACACAAGACAATTTCCTCTAACCAACTCTCCTGATTTTTGACTCAAAAATTAAATTTAAGTGAATTTTCTGCCAATAAATACAATTTTAAATTTCGGGTATAAATGCTATTGAATAATCTTAAGCAACCAAGCGCACCCACGTGTTTCTGGTTGGCTAAAAAAATACCCAAATCTGCGATTTTTATTTTTGACACGAAATTCATTTCTATCGATTTGAGTGTGTTCAGAGAGCCCAAATCTTTCATACATACGAAACTGAAGCGTTTACTGACATCAACTTCCATAATTGTGAGTTGTGTAGTCAACTTATTTTATGATTTACAATTTAAATTTATCTATTCAACTGACCTTTCTCCTTCACAGTTTCGCCACATTGACCAAATCTCGCAATCGGTTGAGGACAACGACAAGTGCTTGTTGCTCAACTACCAGGTCCCACGGATCGCCTTTTCCGGCGGAGGAACGTACACGTACGGCGCGCTCAAAGAAGCCGAAGAAATCTTCAAAAATGCTCGCCTGGATAGTAAAAAAATCATCTTTCTCATCACGGATGGATTTTCGAACGGGCGCGATCCGATTCCGCTGGCGGGCCGCCTCAAAAAGGACAACAACGTTGTGATTTACTCGATTGGCATTCAAAGTGGCAACTACGCCGAGTTGCATGCCATTGCCAGTGCCCCCGAGGGTGACCATTGCTACCTGTTGGACAGTTTTGACCACTTTGAGACGCTGGCGCGGAAAGCCCTGCACAGCGATTACAAAACGGGTGAGAGCATCTTTGTCAATGCAAGCCTGTGCGATGTGCTGTGCATGGACGATCAGGAATTCTTGGATGGCGAGTGTTGCGATCCCAACGCCACGTGCAGCTGTAGCACTACGGGTCACTACTCGTGCATTTGCAGGTCTGGATTTTCTGGTTCCGGTCTTCGGGGAGCCTGCCATCCGTGTCCAAATGGTACGTTCTGGAACGGTCCAAACCAGTGCACAAATTGTCCCGATGCAAACCACATCACGGTGGACGTTCCGGCGATGAACTCGAGCGCTTGCATCTGCAAAACCGGATACAAGGCCGACGAAAGTGGGCTTTGTGAGGTGATTACGTGTCCCGAGTTGACTCCCCCGGAGAATGGTTACTTCGTGAAACATCCGAGCGGGTGTGGGCAAGTGCTGCACGCGGCATGTGGGACCAGGTGTCAGTCTGGGTACCAGCTGGTCGGGGACAGCATCCGTTTGTGCCAGGAAAACGGAGAATGGTCTGGGAATGATCCGAAGTGTGTTTGTGAGTTTTGAGAGATTGGTTGAAACTTCTTAGATTGTTAACTTTTAACTTATATTTTCCAGTAAAAACATGCCCTGCTTTGAAAATACCTTATTATGGACTGGCAGTGTGCAAAAATCCGGATCTTAATTTGTTCTTCGATTACTCTCCAAGGAACAAGTCATTTCTGATGAACTACAGTGTTTCGGTGGATCGTGCCACTGAACCGATGCCGATCGATACGGACTGCACGTTCAAGTGTGGCCACGGGTTCTACCTGGTGGGATCGAACAGCAGGAACTGTTTACCACTGTCCAAGTGGGATGGATTACAAACCTCGTGCAAACGTAAGTATTTTGTGATTTGAAGAAGTCCATGCCATAGCGTCCATTTATTTCTAGAGATTCTCTGCTCTCCGCTGCCGAAAATCCCCTTCAGCCAGTACGATCCAACGGATTGTGCGGAGCAAAAGTCCGCCCACGGGTCCAACTGCACCCTGGTTTGCAACTTTGGGTTCGAGTTGAAGGGCGGACCATCCACTAAATCCTGTGCAGGCAAACGAAATGGTGTTTGGACCCAGAAGGCCAAAACTCCGCGCTGCATAGACGTGACGCCGCCACACCTAATGTGCCCGAACAATTATACGCTACCGATGCACGACGACTTCAACTACGCGATCGTGAAACGGTTGAACCGGCCGTACGTATTCGACAACGGAGGAGACAACTTTACGTTTTGGTCCAAGCCAGCGATCAAGGAGCAGGGAACCAAGCTGTACGCCGGAACTCATCTGTTCACGTACGTCGCCGTTGATTCGTTCAAGAACAAAGCCAAGTGTAACTTCAGTGTTGAGATAGTCGATAGTACAGCTCCCGTCATCGAGAACTGCTACGATCCTCCGATATTCTACCTAACGAATGCAAGCAACGATAACGAAACGTTTGTAGAATGGGACGAGCCAAGCGTTTTCGACAACTCCAACGAAAACGTAACCACGACACGAAGTGTTGACTTCGGATACCTCGAGGCCGGCAACTACAGCGTCGTCTACCGAGCGTCGGACACTTCAGGTAACGTGGCCGAATGCACGCTGAACGTCACCGTAAAGGAATCCAAATGTGACAACCTTCCGTCCCCACCAAACGGTGAAACGATCTGCGCGAAAAACGCTTCACACACGTGGTGCGAAGTGACCTGCCACTTTGAGCACAGCTTCCACGATCGGGACGACAGCTCAGTAACGCTGTTCTGCGATAACCGTAAACCATCCTGGAATACGGGCCTGCAGTCGGTTCCGGAGTGCACGGCGATCGAACGGCCCGTAGCGGTGGAGGAGGTGTTCACCATCAATCTGGGAACGGAAGTTTCTTCGCTGTGCGAGGACGCCGAAGCCAAGGACGAGGTTTCGTCCGTGTTCGAGGCAAACCTAAAGGAGCAGCTGTGCGGCGATCAAGCGGATTGCGAGATAACTACGAGCATACCGGCGTGCGACAGCGTTGATGAACCCGACGACAAGACGCGATATCAGATCGTCAAAAGAGAAGCTCCTACGGAAGGGCAAACGAAGGGTAGAAGGCAGAACAACAAGCGGGACGATCGCGCGTCCATCAAGATCAACGTGTACACAAAGCTGTCGAAAAGGCTTGGGATGTGGAAGCATGACGGGAAGAAGTCAGACAATATTAAGGTATGTTTTTGATAAATCTACCAGACAAGCTAGATTTTACTGAGATTCAATTTTGTTTCAGAGAGTTAAAGCGGAACTACAAAACATCAATAACAACGAGAAGCTGAGAAAGCGCCTTGGCGAACTCAACATGGACCTCAGCGTGTTGAAGTTGGACGAAACGATACGCTGCCCACATGGTAGTGTGGCCAAAAAGCTGACATGCGGTAAGAATAAGTTGTCGAGTTCGTATCAAGAGTTAAAAATAAAAAATATGCTTCTTTACATTTCTAGTGCAATGCCCCCGCGGTACCTACCACAACCACACCACCAACGCGTGCGTCTCCTGTCCGATGGGGACGTACAACGAGATAACCGGTCAGTCCGACTGCATCCACTGTCCGCCGTATCACTCAACGCGGAAGCCCAACAGTAAGCACTCCACCGAGTGTAAGCCCCAGTGTCCGCCCGGGACGATCGCCAAGCTGAAGCTAATGAAGAAGGAACGGGCCCAAAAGTACCACAAAAGTTTGATGCCCTTCTGCCGCCGGTGCGAACCCGGCGAGTACCAAGGCCTGTACAACCGCATCAGCTGCGACAAGTGTCCGCCGACGCACATTTCTCCGCGTGGTTCGACCTCCATTGCGGACTGCGTCCCGAAGGTTCTTCGGCCGTGTTTAGCGGATCGGAACGCGTGCGGATCGCACGGTCAATGCGTTCCGGATCCTGTCAGTGACTACCTGTACAGTTGTACCTGTGACGAGGGTTTCGCGGGTTCCCATTGTGAAAAGCAGTTGGAAATATGCGCTTCGGCACCGTGCTACAACGCTGGGACTTGTGTGGCGTTGAGCGCTACCTCGGTTCGGTGTATTTGCCAGCCTCCTTACGGTGGTTCTTACTGTGAACAATACCTGGATCCGTGCAGATCGGACATATGTCTAAACGGAGGAACTTGCGTTGAGTCTGGTGGCTATGCCGTATGTGAATGCCAGGGTCCGTACGAAGGAGATCGTTGCGAGTTGGTGAAGAACTGTTGCTCTCCGAACCCGTGTGAAAATGGAGGAATATGTTCCGTAGTTGAAGATGGTTACAGCTGCTCATGTCCACCCGGCCAGATGGGCAAGCGTTGCCACTTGAAACCTTGCGATTACGTACCCTGTCCCGAAGCAGCTATCTGCGTCAATGTTCGCCAAGCTATCACACTCGCCACTCACTTCACATGTGTTTGTCCCAAAGGGTTAAAGGGTGTCAACTGCACCGAGATAGACAATCCCTGCGATCGGAATCCTTGCAGGAACAATGGACGATGCACGCCGGTAAAGTTACGTGAGATGAACTCGAGAATCAGTGCACATAGCGACTTGGAAGGTGACGAGCTGTACACGAAGGTTCGCTGCGAGTGTGCACCCTACTTCTACGGTGCATTCTGTGAGACGTTGACAACGCCAGACTTTGTCATGTCCTTCGAAAAATCCGGAACCAACGACTACATCAAGGTAGCAGGACCCAAGCGCAACCTCACGGAGATCTCACTTTGCACGTGGATCGAGACAAAAGATGACTTCAACTACGGGACGGTAGTATCTTACGCTACTCCCAAGACCGACAACGCCTTCACCTTCACCGATTACAGCGGATTTGCTTTGTACGTATCGGGAGATCACGTGGTTACGAACGCTTACATAAACGATGGATCGTGGCACTTTGTTTGTCTCACTTGGACCAGCCACAAGGGAGTGTACGAGATCTACCTGGATGGCGAGCTGCATACGACAGGACATGATCTGAGCGCCGGTAAGGTCATTGAAGCCAACGGATTGTTCGTGATCGGACAGGAACAGGATTCTCTAGGAGGAAGCTTCAGCGAATCGGAATCATTCGTGGGGAAGTTGGCGTACTTCGATCTCTGGAGTCGATCGCTCGCCGGATACGAGGTAAAAGAACTGTACTACAGCTGTGAACCCTACCAGGGTGATCTCATCCAGTGGACTGACTTGAAGTCGAAGGTTGTGGGATCGGTGAAGGTGCACAAATCTGAATTTTGCCGTGCCTGCGAGAGAAATTTGACTCTGCAGAACGGATTCGTGAACTACTACGAAAACCGGGCGTACTTTAGCTGTGACGAGGGTTACAAGCTGCACGGACCGTCTGAAACGGTATGCTTGCGGACTTCCAAGTGGAGCGATGCCAACAGCTTTTGCAAGTGTAAGTTGTTGTTGAGAGAGGGACAATCGTCCAAGTGTATTAAACAAGCTTTTTCTTCCAGTAATCCGATGTGGTTCACTGAGCTCGATTCTCAACGGCAAGGTGATCATCTCCAAGTCAAGCTACAACGGGGTTGCGAGGTTCGTGTGCGACGACGGTTTCTATCTATTGGGAGATCAAACGACCCGCTGTACGATACACGGTAATTGGTCCAGTCCTCCGCCGGAGTGCATAAGTATAGTGAAATGTCCTGCTTTGACGGCAACCGAAGGTTCGATGCTAATCTACGCTTCGGAGCGAGGAGTTTTGAATCAGGTGTACGAGAACTACGCAGTGGGTACGCTGGTCGAGGTCAGGTGTAACGACGGGTATTATCTAGACGGCGAGAATCTACTAACATGTTTGGATACTGGAGTCTGGGATATACCGATTCCTGTCTGCATGTCAACAGAAGTTGTGTCCAGTAGCACTGAGTTGAGTCCGACAAGCGAACGAACTGGCCCAACGATCATCAAGATCAATCGTCGACCAGACGTCCGCTTTTGGAAGCAACTGAGAGATTACTTGTTCTACGGTTGTAGTCCATTAGATCCGGATAAAAAATCACCTATCTGCCAACCTTCCGACGATTCGTACAACATATTCACTGATCTAACTGCGTTCAAAGTACCGGTTTCAGAAGACTATCAGAACATGGACGCTAAGCTTCTGCAATACTTGTCGAAAACAACCAAACCAGACGCCAACTTGAACCCACGGAATCTTCTAGACTACATCCTGTACGGGACTATTGAACCTATCGACAAAGCGCTCCGACTGCCCAAGCAAATCGAAGATTCGTATCGATTTGTTATCTGCCTGTTCATTGACATAATAATGATGGATCGCGAAGTGACCTTCGATGACGAAGTGCTCCTGGACATCAACTCACGAGAAAACATCAACGACAAGATTAAGAACCTGCTCAAACACGTGGTTCAACCAATCTACGAAGCTCACCTGCGGGACCAAGAAAACACCCGCCAACAAGAACTGGAGAACCAACGGAACGCCCTAAAGAAGATTCTCGCCCTGGCCGAAGTGGAACGCATGCTGGTCCAACGATGTCGCCTGAGTGCCGTTCCGGATCCGCCCATCGACAGCCGTATCAAGTCGGTGGAAAGCACCGCCCTAGAGCTACGACCGCTGGATCTGCGCATCGAAAAGTTCCGGAAGCGCGCGGACACGCTGAACGTCGGGGATCGCGTGTGGTTCGGGTGCAACGCCGGCTTCACGATGAAGGGCACCGGATACACGGAGTGTACGCCGGAAGGCCACTGGAGTTACTTTGATAGCTTCTGCGAAGGAGTTCTGTGCGATCAGCCTCCGCTGCTGCCGGGCATGGAAATTGCGGCCAGCTCGGTGGATTCGCGGTACTATTACGACGACGAGATCGAGTTCCGCTGCTCGGAGGGGTACGTGATGCAGGGCCATCCGATAATTAAATGCTCGATCGCCGGCAAGTGGTCGCCGATAGTGGCGAGATGTACGAGTAGGTGTTCGAATGATAGAATTTTAGGATGATTTTAACATTTTTTTTTTATTTTACAGAAATTTCTTGCGGTAAACCAAAGATAAGCTCCGCTGCTAAAATAATATCGGGAAGTTCCTATCAGTTTAACGAACAGCTGAAAATTCTCTGCGCGGACAAGCGTACCGTGGAAACAGTTTGTCAAGCGAACGGAAAGTGGAGCCAGTTTGAAGAATGTTGAAAGCATGATCGATTAGATCGATTATCCATAATATTTGTAGATTACTTTTTCAAAATCAACCAATGCACTATGGGTTTCCTATGTACAAAGGACCTTTTAAAGAAGTAAGTGAGGTTTGATCTAAATGATAAAACAAAAATAACAGCGAATTTAGGTCAAATGAAAATATAAATTACATTTTGTTCAAATCACACATTGTGAACACTGAATACAGTTGAAATTGCTTCAAAAATGTTTTTTATTTCATTTCATTGTTTTTAACGGTACACATCAACCATAGCTTTTGCACCTAGATGTTTGTTGCATACTTTTTAGTATCTTTGAAACTACGGGAACGATAAGATTTTTAATTAATTCCCTAAAGTACTGTCTTCAATGTTATTTACAACAAAGTTTGACCATTTTTACAATCAGATTGTTGCAGGATTGGGTCCGTAAGTTTGAAAATTTTGGAATAAGAAGACAACAACTTCCTTGATTGCTGTGCACCAAATAAATCGAAATGGCATAATTTATGCACCATACGAATACATTCGATTAAAAAAATATCTTTAATTATTTCAAACTAAATTTGCACTTCCCTAACACAGATGTGAACTTCAAGTGCCTAGCCTGCATACAATTTTGGAGGAACACACTATAGTAGAAAAGCGATTGCTTTTACAAAACCCACCTCACCTTTCGGTATGCACAACAATGACATGCACATCACAGGATTCTTTCTTATATCGAGAGAGTGGTTGAATATGCGAAAGAAGTATTTTTTGTTGAACCGTTTGTCCTTTGTACACCAACGTTTGACCTGTTTGACCTTGTTCAACATATCGTACGATTTTAGAGAGGTATTCGGCGTTTGGTTTCGTCAAATGGTTCGGGTTTTATGAAAACCAATTGTACATCATTCCTCCTCCGAGATTCAAAGTGAACTTCACGAAGATGTTCCCACTGAATCCCCAAAGAGTTGGGAGCTTCAGCCTTCTTTCCCTTGTATACTTCGAAGTACTGGAATTGCTCTTTACTCTGTCCTGCACGTCCTGTGATTTTCAACTTGTTTCGACTCCGTTATTTCGTCGATACTTTCTGGTTTAATTTTCAGGAAATTTAGATAAGGACGAATCTTGAACAGCTTGTCGTAGCTCGGTATTCCTATTGGTTTCATGTTGGCGTTAAAGTGAAAATAGCCTGTTATCTCTTCAAACTGTTAACTGCATGATGACTGCAATCGTCTAGTCATTCGATAGTAATATTTTAGAGGTTTCAGGTTTTTCATAATTTTGAAAAAGGCCATTTTAAAGATTGGATGTTTGTAGGACATTAAAATCATTTCGAATAATAATATAGGGGACCATCCATAAACCACGTGGACACTTTAGGGGGGGGGGGTATGGCGATTGTCCACGCTCTATACAAAAAAGTTTTTTTTTGTATGGACAATTGTCCACGAGGGAGGGGGGGGGGGGGTTGGAATTTACAAAAAAGTGTCCACGTGGTTTGTGGATGGTCCCATAGGGAGAGCACCCAAATTTAAATCTAGGATTTTGAAGAAAAACGGTTTAATTTTATGAATTGTGTGTGAACTCTTTTTAATTCTAATTTAATCGATAAAGTTTATAAATGCCAAAGTTTAATCGGGCAAGAGAATTAGTTTTTTTTTTCAAAAATTTATGGGCTTTCAATGATTTTTCGAAGTTAAGAATTTTGACATCCTCAAACTTGTAGTCGGGTAATACTTTTAAACATCTAATCTAATCTAATCGAACACAAGCGCAGCCAGTCCGAAGAAAGCATCCTGGAAGAACTTGGGGTTAGATTACGCCCCAAGTTCTATCTTGTCAATATTAATTATTGCAGTACACTTGAGTAACCCCGAAGATGTATTGCATAAATTAAAGCGGCCAGGCATACTGCGTTGCATTAACCGCAGAGACAGATTCTGTGAACGGAGCACATTTCACAGAATCTACAGGGGAGGAAGGATGCGTGGGCATACCGTACCAAACGCTCCTGTTTACAGTTTCATATGTGTTTTGTATAATGTGTTAAGTGTAAAATATAGTGTGGTTATATAATCAATTGAATATAATAATGCAATATAATGATCATTTAATAAAATCCCTTCACATATATATAATAACCACGCACCCAAGCACACAAACAGCGACACAATAGAAATGAAAATGAGCATGCAAAAACAAGACAGCGCGTCCCCGTGGTCAGCTCACTAATCAGGTAATACTTTAAAACATCATACATATTTACTTTTGGAGTAATTACAAAGAAAACTAGGTAACTGAAAATAAGTGTTTTAAAACTTTTAAAGTGGTGTTCAAATATTGTTTGCTCTTTTTTAGCGTCAGCTTTCTTCCTTCTACCACGGCGACGCGAGGGATCCTGAAAGGAAAATTTATCAGTTTCAGTCTGCAAGCAAAGGTAGTTTGAAACCAAACCTTGACATTAGGTGTTCATCGATAGAATCTGATTGCTTTTTGCGATCTCTGGCCGGTTTGACGTGCTAGAAAAAGGTCATGATTATTCTACAAAAGAAATATTACCATCATCTGGGGCGAATCGGGACTACAGTCTGAATAGGTAAAGCACGTTTTAGAGCACTTAAAAGCTTCAAATTTGGGAATGAATACACACATTTTGTAGTACTGAATCTGGTCTAACCGAAACCACTTCATAAAAGAAAAATATTAGGCTGCAACATTGCTAAAGCTGCTGTCCCAATTCGCCCATGTATCCCAATTCGCCCAGATGACGGTACGCAGTATAAGATTTTGAAACTAACTTAGTTTGGTTTGAAACCAATGAATTGCGCAAAACGTGCGTTTCCCTAACACAGACGTAAACTTCAAGTATTTAGTGGTTCTTTACATTCGAATGGCAGCACACCAACTTCCGAGCTCGAGCTGGACTTAAATGCACCGGACACCAACGTTGTAGCTTGCTTCTGGTAGTTTTCTCCTTGAGCTGCTTACGTTGCTAACTATCATCAACCAACTGCACAACAGTCTGGATTGTCCGATGGCTCGTTGTGCCAACAGCTTAGTGATCCGTTCGCCACCGGCAGCAACTTAAGCGTCCGCTGATACTCGGTAAAATTGATCAGCAAGGATGTGGTTCATATCCACCAGATCTTTAACGATCCCGTCGTATCCGAAGAAGAGTTCAATCTGTACCACCGATCCGCTGAAGGTAACAATTCACGCCTGGCCCGCTAGCGCTTCAACAATTCTGCCTTCGATAGCTCGTTGCCTGAGTGACCTTGCACTTGGTCCGGTTGAGCCTGGTGTGTTCCATCACCTTCACATTGAAGTCGTTCGATTTGGCCGGTTGATGATCATGTGGTCGCATTTATCTGACTATGCCGTCGATAATGCTGTCGTGCGTCGTGCTGGAGAGCTTCCGCTGTTCGAATAACTTCCACAAATCCTATTTACAAAATGCCAGTATTAACACACTTGAGGTTTGCTATGTGTGGTCAATAATTTAAAATTTCAAAAAATCATTTTCAAAAAATTTCCTTGGCGTTCTCGAATTGCAAATTTAGTTCCACAAAAATAACACTTGTACTTCATAGACCCAACTTGTTTCTTAATAGGTCGATAGATGATTAACGGGTTCGCCTTCCCGTCTGCCTATGTTCGCATAAATGTCCCATATGCAAAAACAGCAAGCTGAGAAAAACGCATTTGAAGTTTGTCCCATACATAAGGCTACAGTCATCCCACATATTCGGAACACCCACAAATTCGGAACACTTTTATGATAATTTGTCAATAGCATGCCAAAAGTAGCTTTTCTGTCAACCCTACTATTTTAAGAACCTTCATTTGGACATTATCTTGCTATTTCACTAGTAAAAGTAATACTTTTTGAACAAAAACTTCATTCCAAGACTATTTTGTCCAGAGCAGCAAAACACTGCCTCCAAATGGCCTGTTTCATAATTGTGGGATGTTATTGTGCCTCCCACAATTGTGGAACACCTGAATTTAACTGATATTTTCACAAAAAAAGTTATCAAACCATGTATAAAACATCACTAAGCTTGAGTTTAATTGGTTTCAGAGTGTGAAGTCATTTTTTTGTAAAAAATATGTACTCCTGGAGAGATCCAAAGTTTGTTTACATTCGTAAGAAAAAAGTGTTCCGAATTTGTGGATTTCAAGGGTCAAAGTAATTCTTCAAAAACTTCATATAAAAGTTAAAATTTGCAGATGTTCGATACTGCATTCGAAATATCGCAAGAAAAGCTGAAGGTAAAAGCGAAACATTAAGTTCAATTATCGATTTGCTATGATTTTTGCCTTTCTTACTAAAGAAAGGTATAGTGTTTGCTTTTGGCTCCGACGCCAAATCAAGCTTCGTTCCCAAATCATTTCTCGAGAAATATTCATTCGAAAAATCTGCAAAAAATCATGGACGATCGATTTTCGACGCCCGATCGATTGACAATGACAGAATTCGTCTACCTCCAATATCCGAATTTTGGCGCTTAATTTACTGTAGAGCACGCGTGACGTCCGTGTGTGGTAAAAAAGTGCTCAATTTTGTGGTAGGGGGTTTCTCAGAGCCCACATTATGGATTTAAGCTCTCTTGGGCGCATTTGAAAGGGGATGTGCTGAACCTGAACCAGTTCCATACCAAATTTGAATTTATCCATTTTTTATGGGGACTCGGAGTGTGTTTTCACCAAATCAGGCGGTTTTCAAATGAAAATTCGGTCGAAAATTGAAGTATTGAAATCGTTTATTTGTCCAAAAAATTGCAATTATCCAGCCTTACATCCTCCCAAATTTTCATCCATGTCGGTAATGTGGTTTTTGATTTACAGCTTGTGGACTAATTCACTGTGAGGGGGAAAAACCCCTAAAAAAGGTAAAAGCCAATTTTCACCAAATGCCAAAACTATTCCTTTGGCATTTTATCTATTTTTTTTTTCTCCACATCATAATCTAGACCATACTCGATGTTCTGAAACAAATTTGACCTCATTTGGATTTACCGTTCAGATTTTAGAAAATTTCCATTTTTGCCTTTCTTACTAAAGAAAGGTATAGTGTTTGCTTTTGGCTCCGACGCCAAATCAAGCTTCGTTCCCAAATCATTTCTCGAGAAATATTCATTCGAAAAATCTGCAAAAAATCATGGACGATCGATTTTCGACGCCCGATCGATTGACAATGACAGAATTCGTCTACCTCCAATATCCGAATTTTGGCGCTTAATTTACTGTAGAGCACGCGTGACGTCCGTGTGTGGTAAAAAAGTGCTCAATTTTGTGGTAGGGGGTTTCTCAGAGCCCACATTATGGATTTAAGCTCTCTTGGGCGCATTTGAAAGGGGATGTGCTGAACCTGAACCAGTTCCATACCAAATTTGAATTTATCCATTTTTTATGGGGACTCGGAGTGTGTTTTCACCAAATCAGGCGGTTTTCAAATGAAAATTCGGTCGAAAATTGAAGTATTGAAATCGTTTATTTGTCCAAAAAATTGCATTTTTCCAGCCCTACATCCTCCCAAATTTTCATCCATGTCGGTAATGTGGTTTTTGATTTACAGCTTGTGGACTAATTCACTGTGAGGGGGAAAAACCCCTAAAAAAGGTAAAAGCCAATTTTCACCAAATGCCAAAACTATTCCTTTGGCATTTTATCTAATTTTTTTTCTCCACATCATAATCTAGACCATACTCGATGTTCTGAAACAAATTTGACCTCATTTGGATTTACCGTTCAGATTTTAGAAAATTTCCATTTTTGCCTTTCTTACTAAAGAAAGGTATAGTGTTTGCTTTTGGCTCCGACGCCAAATCAAGCTTCGTTCCCAAATCATTTCTCGAGAAATATTCATTCGAAAAATCTGCAAAAAATCATGGACGATCGATTTTCGACGCCCGATCGATTGACAATGACAGAATTCGTCTACCTCCAATATCCGAATTTTGGCGCTTAATTTACTGTAGAGCACGCGTGACGTCCGTGTGTGGTAAAAAAGTGCTCAATTTTGTGGTAGGGGGTTTCTCAGAGCCCACATTATGGATTTAAGCTCTCTTGGGCGCATTTGAAAGGGGATGTGCTGAACCTGAACCAGTTCCATACCAAATTTGAATTTATCCATTTTTTATGGGGACTCGGAGTGTGTTTTCACCAAATCAGGCGGTTTTCAAATGAAAATTCGGTCGAAAATTGAAGTATTGAAATCGTTTATTTGTCCAAAAAATTGCATTTTTCCAGCCCTACATCCTCCCAAATTTTCATCCATGTCGGTAATGTGGTTTTTGATTTACAGCTTGTGGACTAATTCACTGTGAGGGGGAAAAACCCCTAAAAAAGGTAAAAGCCAATTTTCACCAAATGCCAAAACTATTCCTTTGGCATTTTATCTAATTTTTTTTCTCCACATCATAATCTAGACCATACTCGATGTTCTGAAACAAATTTGACCTCATTTGGATTTACCGTTCAGATTTTAGAAAATTTCCATTTTTGCCTTTCTTACTAAAGAAAGGTATAGTGTTTGCTTTTGGCTCCGACGCCAAATCAAGCTTCGTTCCCAAATCATTTCTCGAGAAATATTCATTCGAAAAATCTGCAAAAAATCATGGACGATCGATTTTCGACGCCCGATCGATTGACAATGACAGAATTCGTCTACCTCCAATATCCGAATTTTGGCGCTTAATTTACTGTAGAGCACGCGTGACGTCCGTGTGTGGTAAAAAAGTGCTCAATTTTGTGGTAGGGGGTTTCTCAGAGCCCACATTATGGATTTAAGCTCTCTTGGGCGCATTTGAAAGGGGATGTGCTGAACCTGAACCAGTTCCATACCAAATTTGAATTTATCCATTTTTTATGGGGACTCGGAGTGTGTTTTCACCAAATCAGGCGGTTTTCAAATGAAAATTCGGTCGAAAATTGAAGTATTGAAATCGTTTATTTGTCCAAAAAATTGCATTTTTCCAGCCCTACATCCTCCCAAATTTTCATCCATGTCGGTAATGTGGTTTTTGATTTACAGCTTGTGGACTAATTCACTGTGAGGGGGAAAAACCCCTAAAAAAGGTAAAAGAGCAATTCTCTACGAAATCGGTCTTTTTTCTTCAATTTTAATTTTTGTATTTTTTAATCCGACTGAAACTTTTTTGGTGCCTTCGGTATGCCCAAAGAAACCATTTTGCATCATTAGTTTGTCCATATAATTTTCCATACAAATTTGGCAGCTGTCCATACAAAAATGATGTATGAAAATTCAAAAATCTGTATCTTTTGAAGGAATTTTTTGATCGATTTGGTGTCTTCGGCAAAGTTGTAGGTATGGATACGGACTACACTGGAAAAAAATGATACACGGTAAAAAAAATTTGGTGATTTTTTTATTTAACTTTTTATCACTAAAACTTGATTTACAAAAAAACTCTATTTTTATTTTTTTTTATTTTTTGATATGTTTTAGGGGACATAAAATGCCAACTTTTCAGAAATTTCCAGGTTGTGCAAAAAATTATTGACCGAGTTATGATTTTTTTAATCAATACTGATTTTTTCAAAAAATCGAAATTTTGGTCGTAAAAATTTTTCAACTTCATTTTTCGATGTAAAATCAAATTTGCAATAAAAAAGTACTTTAGTGAAATTTTGATAAAGTGCACCGTTTTCAAGTTATAGCCATATTTAAGTGACTTTTTTGAAAATAGTCGCAGTTTTTCATTTTTTTAAATTAGTGCACATGTTTGCCCAGTTTTGAAAAAAATATTTTTGAAAAGCTGAGAAAATTCTCTATATTTTGCTTATTCGGACTTTGTTGATACGACCTTTAGTTGCTGAGATATTGCAATGCAAAGGTTTAAAAACAGGAAAATTGATGTTTTCTAAGTTTCACCCAAACAACCCACCATTTTCTATCTTCAATATCTTAGCAACTAATGGTCCGATTTTCAATGTTAATATATGAAACATTTGTGAAATTTTTCGATCTCTTCGAAAAAAATATTTTCAAAATTTTCAAATCAAGACTAACATTTTAAAAGGGCGTAATATTGAATGTTTGGCCTTTTTGAAATGTTAGTCTTGATTTGAAAATTCCAAAAATATTTTTTTCGAAAAGATCGGAAAATTTCACAAATGTTTCATATATTAACATTGAAAATCGAACCATTAGTTGCTATGATATTGAAGATAGAAAATGGTGGGTTGTTTGGGAGAGACTTAGAAAACATAAATTTTCCTGTTTTTAAACCTTTGCATTGCAATATCTCAGCAACTAAAGGTCGTATAAACAAAGTCCGAATAAGCAAAATATAGAGAATTTTCTCAGCTTTTCAAAAATATTTTTTTCAAAACTGGGCAAACATGTGCACTAATTTAAAAAAATGAAAAACTGCGACTATTTTCAAAAAAGTCACTTAAATATGGCTATAACTTGAAAACGGTGCACTTTATCAAAATTTCACTAAAGTACTTTTTTATTGCAAATTTGATTTTACATCAAAAAATGAAGTTGAAAAATTTTTGCGACCAAAATTTCGATTTTTTGAAAAAATCAGTATTGATTAAAAAATTCATAACTCGGTCAATGATTTTTTGCACAACCTGGAAATTTCTGAAAAGTTGGCATTTTATGTCCCCTAAAACATATCAAAAAATAAAAAAAATTAAAAATAGTGTTTTTTTGTAAATCAAGTTTTAGTGATAAAAAGTTAAATAAAAAAATCACCAATTTTTTTTTACCGTGTATCATTTTTTTTCAGTGTAGTCCGTATCTATACCTACAACTTTGCCGAAGACACCAAATCGATCAAAAAATTCCTTCAAAAGATACAGATTTTTGAATTTTCATACATCATTTTTGTATGGACAGCTGCCAAATTTGTATGGAAAATTATATGGACTAACTAATGATGCAAAATGGCTTCTTTGGGCATACCGAAGCCACCAAAAAAGTTTCAGTCGGATTAAAAAATACAAAAAAAATCGAATGACCGAAATCCTAGAGAACTGCTCAAAAGCCAATTTTCACCAAATGCCAAAACTATTCCTTTGGCATTTTATCTATTTTTTTTCTCCACATCATAATCTAGACCATACTCGATGTTCTGAAACAAATTTGACCTCATTTGGATTTACCGTTCAGATTTTAGAAAATTTCCATTTTTGCCTTTCTTACTAAAGAAAGGTATAGTGTTTGCTTTTGGCTCCGACGCCAAATCAAGCTTCGTTCCCAAATCATTTCTCGAGAAATATTCATTCGAAAAATCTGCAAAAAATCATGGACGATCGATTTTCGACGCCCGATCGATTGACAATGACAGAATTCGTCTACCTCCAATATCCGAATTTTGGCGCTTAATTTACTGTAGAGCACGCGTGACGTCCGTGTGTGGTAAAAAAGTGCTCAATTTTGTGGTAGGGGGTTTCTCAGAGCCCACATTATGGATTTAAGCTCTCTTGGGCGCATTTGAAAGGGGATGTGCTGAACCTGAACCAGTTCCATACCAAATTTGAATTTATCCATTTTTTATGGGGACTCGGAGTGTGTTTTCACCAAATCAGGCGGTTTTCAAATGAAAATTCGGTCGAAAATTGAAGTATTGAAATCGTTTATTTGTCCAAAAAATTGCAATTATCCAGCCTTACATCCTCCCAAATTTTCATCCATGTCGGTAATGTGGTTTTTGATTTACAGCTTGTGGACTAATTCACTGTGAGGGGGAAAAACCCCTAAAAAAGGTAAAAGCCAATTTTCACCAAATGCCAAAACTATTCCTTTGGCATTTTATCTAATTTTTTTTCTCCACATCATAATCTAGACCATACTCGATGTTCTGAAACAAATTTGACCTCATTTGGATTTACCGTTCAGATTTTAGAAAATTTCCATTTTTGCCTTTCTTACTAAAGAAAGGTATAGTGTTTGCTTTTGGCTCCGACGCCAAATCAAGCTTCGTTCCCAAATCATTTCTCGAGAAATATTCATTCGAAAAATCTGCAAAAAATCATGGACGATCGATTTTCGACGCCCGATCGATTGACAATGACAGAATTCGTCTACCTCCAATATCCGAATTTTGGCGCTTAATTTACTGTAGAGCACGCGTGACGTCCGTGTGTGGTAAAAAAGTGCTCAATTTTGTGGTAGGGGGTTTCTCAGAGCCCACATTATGGATTTAAGCTCTCTTGGGCGCATTTGAAAGGGGATGTGCTGAACCTGAACCAGTTCCATACCAAATTTGAATTTATCCATTTTTTATGGGGACTCGGAGTGTGTTTTCACCAAATCAGGCGGTTTTCAAATGAAAATTCGGTCGAAAATTGAAGTATTGAAATCGTTTATTTGTCCAAAAAATTGCATTTTTCCAGCCCTACATCCTCCCAAATTTTCATCCATGTCGGTAATGTGGTTTTTGATTTACAGCTTGTGGACTAATTCACTGTGAGGGGGAAAAACCCCTAAAAAAGGTAAAAGCCAATTTTCACCAAATGCCAAAACTATTCCTTTGGCATTTTATCTATTTTTTTTTTCTCCACATCATAATCTAGACCATACTCGATGTTCTGAAACAAATTTGACCTCATTTGGATTTACCGTTCAGATTTTAGAAAATTTCCATTTTTGCCTTTCTTACTAAAGAAAGGTATAGTGTTTGCTTTTGGCTCCGACGCCAAATCAAGCTTCGTTCCCAAATCATTTCTCGAGAAATATTCATTCGAAAAATCTGCAAAAAATCATGGACGATCGATTTTCGACGCCCGATCGATTGACAATGACAGAATTCGTCTACCTCCAATATCCGAATTTTGGCGCTTAATTTACTGTAGAGCACGCGTGACGTCCGTGTGTGGTAAAAAAGTGCTCAATTTTGTGGTAGGGGGTTTCTCAGAGCCCACATTATGGATTTAAGCTCTCTTGGGCGCATTTGAAAGGGGATGTGCTAAACCTGAACCAGTTCCATACCAAATTTGAATTTATCCATTTTTTATGGGGACTCGGAGTGTGTTTTCACCAAATCAGGCGGTTTTCAAATGAAAATTCGGTCGAAAATTGAAGTATTGAAATCGTTTATTTGTCCAAAAAATTGCAATTATCCAGCCCTACATCCTCCCAAATTTTCATCCATGTCGGTAATGTGGTTTTTGATTTACAGCTTGTGGACTAATTCACTGTGAGGGGGAAAAACCCCTAAAAAAGGTAAAAGAGCAATTCTCTACGAAATCGGTCTTTTTTCTTCAATTTTAATTTTTGTATTTTTTAATCCGACTGAAACTTTTTTGGTGCCTTCGGTATGCCCAAAGAAACCATTTTGCATCATTAGTTTGTCCATATAATTTTCCATACAAATTTGGCAGCTGTCCATACAAAAATGATGTATGAAAATTCAAAAATCTGTATCTTTTGAAGGAATTTTTTGATCGATTTGGTGTCTTCGGCAAAGTTGTAGGTATGGATACGGACTACACTGGAAAAAAATGATACACGGTAAAAAAAATTTGGTGATTTTTTTATTTAACTTTTTATCACTAAAACTTGATTTACAAAAAAACACTATTTTTATTTTTTTTATTTTTTGATATGTTTTAGGGGACATAAAATGCCAACTTTTCAGAAATTTCCAGGTTGTGCAAAAAATTATTGACCGAGTTATGATTTTTTTAATCAATACTGATTTTTTCAAAAAATCGAAATTTTGGTCGTAAAAATTTTTCAACTTCATTTTTCGATGTAAAATCAAATTTGCAATAAAAAAGTACTTTAGTGAAATTTTGATAAAGTGCACCGTTTTCAAGTTATAGCCATATTTAAGTGACTTTTTTGAAAATAGTCGCAGTTTTTCATTTTTTTAAATTAGTGCACATGTTTGCCCAGTTTTGAAAAAAATATTTTTGAAAAGCTGAGAAAATTCTCTATATTTTGCTTATTCGGACTTTGTTGATACGACCTTTAGTTGCTGAGATATTGCAATGCAAAGGTTTAAAAACAGGAAAATTGATGTTTTCTAAGTTTCACCCAAACAACCCACCATTTTCTATCTTCAATATCTTAGCAACTAATGGTCCGATTTTCAATGTTAATATATGAAACATTTGTGAAATTTTTCGATCTCTTCGAAAAAAATATTTTCAAAATTTTCAAATCAAGACTAACATTTTAAAAGGGCGTAATATTGAATGTTTGGCCTTTTTGAAATGTTAGTCTTGATTTGAAAATTCCAAAAATATTTTTTTCGAAGAGATCGAAAAATTTCACAAATGTTTCATATATTAACATTGAAAATCGGACCATTAGTTGCTAAGATATTGAAGATAGAAAATGGTGGGTTGTTTGGGTGAAACTTAGAAAACATCAATTTTCCTGTTTTTAAACCTTTGCATTGCAATATCTCAGCAACTAAAGGTCGTATCAACAAAGTCCGAATAAGCAAAATATAGAGAATTTTCTCAGCTTTTCAAAAATATTTTTTTCAAAACTGGGCAAACATGTGCACTAATTTAAAAAAATGAAAAACTGCGACTATTTTCAAAAAAGTCACTTAAATATGGCTATAACTTGAAAACGGTGCACTTTATCAAAATTTCACTAAAGTACTTTTTTATTGCAAATTTGATTTTACATCAAAAAATGAAGTTGAAAAATTTTTGCGACCAAAATTTCGATTTTTTGAAAAAATCAGTATTGATTAAAAAATTCATAACTCGGTCAATGATTTTTTGCACAACCTGGAAATTTCTGAAAAGTTGGCATTTTATGTCCCCTAAAACATATCAAAAAATAAAAAAAATTAAAAATAGTGTTTTTTTGTAAATCAAGTTTTAGTGATAAAAAGTTAAATAAAAAAATCACCAATTTTTTTTTACCGTGTATCATTTTTTTTCAGTGTAGTCCGTATCTATACCTACAACTTTGCCGAAGACACCAAATCGATCAAAAAATTCCTTCAAAAGATACAGATTTTTGAATTTTCATACATCATTTTTGTATGGACAGCTGCCAAATTTGTATGGAAAATTATATGGACTAACTAATGATGCAAAATGGCTTCTTTGGGCATACCGAAGCCACCAAAAAAGTTTCAGTCGGATTAAAAAATACAAAAAAAAAATCGAATGACCGAAATCCTAGAGAACTGCTCAAAAGCCAATTTTCACCAAATGCCAAAACTATTCCTTTGGCATTTTATCTATTTTTTTTCTCCACATCATAATCTAGACCATACTCGATGTTCTGAAACAAATTTGACCTCATTTGGATTTACCGTTCAGATTTTAGAAAATTTCCATTTTTGCCTTTCTTACTAAAGAAAGGTATAGTGTTCCCGTTCGTTCCCAAATCATTTCTCGAGAAATATTCATTCGAAAAATCTGCAAAAAATCATGGACGATCGATTTTCGTCGCCTCGTCGACAAGTTGCCAAGTTGAGCTTCACATGCAGACGCGAGCAATGCTGGCGCGTGATGCTGGCGCGTATAGAGTTTTGATACTAGATTACCCCCTTTTAGTGCAAGTTGCTTTATCGATTGCTCGTTCATCACACATCGCCTATCATTATTTTCTATGCTAAGCTTCAGTTAACGCAAACTAGACGCAAGCAGCTATCTGTTCTGAAGCCTCATGCTCATTCTTTTGCCTTTCTTTTTTTGTTTTGCTCATTCTCTGATCGAACTCTGAGCGAACGAATTTCTGGGAAGCGTTCAAGCTTCCCATGTGCCAGTGACAACGCACATCGCGGGTTTGGTTTTCTAGCTTCGGTACTAGCCTTTTTGTGTATTAGTATTTTTGTTCATCGTACCAGCGCACCACGGTGGTTAATCAACTTCGGTACGTTTGCGTTTGTCGTAGTGAAGTCCCACCGAGCGCTCAGTCGTTGTATGCTTCCCAATCCCAAAAACGCCTAAATGCTTGCTTATTGAAAGCTCTCAATTTTGCCTAACGCCTAAATGACAGTTTAGTGAATTACAGTAGGCGTTTCAAAGCTTTCAAGAACATTGATGCGGCTTTACCGTTACATTGTTGTTTACAACACGGCAAATTCTCGGGTGTTGAAACACTTTCTGCCAGTCATTTTGTTACCACTTTAACGCTCTGGAGCAAGACGGAATTATTTTGTTTTCTCGTTAATTTTTAATATTTTGAAAAGTGCAAAAAAACACTCAGAGAATACGAACAATTTAGCGATATGCAGAAAACATTACGAACATCGCAAATTGTGAGCTAATTCTCTGTCTCAAAAACAATGTGTTCTGATTTTAAAAATCGAAAATGCTTGTGTGCGAGCACAGTTTACAACCGGCCATGGCAAATGGGGCAAAAACCAGCGCTTTTCAGTTATATGAAAAAATATGGTTGAGTTTCGAATTGTATTATGAATGGACCATTCTTTATATTGCTATTTCTTTGAAAAAAAAAAAAAAAAAATCAACTGCCGTTAACATCCTTTTGTAAGAAAGGCTCTATCTCACCCCAGGTGGGATTAAATCGGGTTTTTGAACATTGACCGATCTGGAAACCGTTCCGAATATGTGGGATGACTGTACGTGTTAAGTTTTTGCGAAAAGACTGGATTTCCTCCTGATTTCTAGAACAAAGTACTGAATGTTATAGTCTTTTCTGAAAGAGCACACGATTTTGAATCAAACTGCATCATTAACTCCAAAATGATGAAAATGCATATGGGACATTTATGCGATCAGGGGCAGTATAGTAACCAAGAGAAACAAATTCTCTAATGGTTGGTAACCGAATGAATTTATTTTGTTAGGTAGCTAGTCGAGCTTAATCACTAAATAATCTAGACTAATTATCTCTTACAAGCAGTACGATTAACATACCTTATTAACCTTTGGCATCCATCCAGTTCTGCAGGGATGACATTGAGTCTGGGGGTGTGATATGAAAATTCTCTGCGCTGACAAGCGTACCGTGGAAACCGTTTGTCAAGCGAATGGAAAGTGGAGCCAGTTTGAAGAATGTTGAAAGCTTAATTTTTAACAGCATGATCGAATAGATCGATTATCAATAAATTTCTAGATTACCTTTTCAAAAAAAAACCAATGCACTATATACATAGAATGTTTTCAAGAAGTGAACGAGATTTGATTGAAATTATAAAAGAAAAATAACAGCGAATTTAGTTCAAATAAAAACTGAAATACTGAAATACTGAATACTTTTTAAATTGCCTTAAAAATAGTTTCATTCAAAATAGTTTTTTATTTCCATTTATTTATTTGTTAATGATGCACCAGATAAATCGAAATGGTCCGAATGCATTCGACTTTAATTTCTTTTTTAATTATGTCAAACAAATTTGCACTTCCCTAACACAGATGTGAACTTCAAGTGCCTAGCCTGCATACAATTTTGAAGGAACACACAATAGTAGAAAAGCAATAGCTTTTACAAAACCCACCTCACCTTTCGGTATGCACAACAATGACCTGCACATCGCAGGATCCTTTCTTACATCGAGTAAGTGGTTTAATATGCGGAAGAAGCATTTTTTCCCAACCGTTTCAATTGAAACCGCACATACTCTTGTGTTACCATTGCTTGGGCGCTGGACTTCAACGAACCGTTTGTCCTTTGTACATCAACGTTTGACCTGTTTGTCCTTGTTAGGCATATAGTCCGGGTTCAGAGAGATATTCGGCGTTTGGTTTCGTCAAATGGTTCCCGTTGCAACGGGTTTTATGAAAACCAATTGTACATCATTCCTCCTCCGAGAGTCAAGCTGAGCTTCAGCCCCCTTTCCCTTGTATACATCGAAGTACTGTAATTTCTCTTTACTCTGTCCTGCACGTCCTGTAATTTTCAACTTGTTTTGACTCCGTTATTTCGTCGATACTTTGGTCAGGTTCAATTTTCAGGAAATTCAGATAAGGGCGAATCTTGAACAGCATGTCGTTGCTCGGTATTCCATTTGGCTTCATGTTTGCGTTGAAGTGGAAATATCCTGCTATCTCTTCAAACTGTTAACTGCATGATGACTGCAATCGTGTAGCCCAGGGGTACCTAACCTTTTGGCCCTGCGGGCCAGATCTGATTTTTCTGAAGCAGTGGCGGGCCGGAACTAATGTTGGTAAAAGTTGAAAAAAGTAAAAAAAAAATAAAATAAAATTTATTTTATTAGGTTGTTTCAAATAATGAAATACATAAACTAGTGTTGCAAATAAGATTTATATTTCTTGATTTTACGAAAAAAAAACTAAGATATCTTTCAAAGATGTGTTTATTTGATTCATTTTTATTTTGTTTGGGTTAAAATTGTGTTGTATAGTTTTTGTCGATTGAAATTAATTACCCTGATATCATTAACTAAAAAAACCTTTAAAATTTCATCGTTGCATTTTTTCAAGTTTGAACAATCAACGAGACAAGATAACATTTATTGAAACGTAATTTGGATTCAAATCTTCTTTACGAAAAAACAATTTTTTCTTTGTTTTTCACCTTTATTCAAATATTTTACAAAACATTTCAAAATAATTTCAAAAATCAAAAATTTAAAAAAGTGTAGAAAAATATATGGGTCATTCCATCTGAAGCGGAACACCATTTGAAAATTACCATCTCCGATTCTGCTCAAATTTGGCAGAGCTGTTGAGACTATCAAAACATGCAAAAATTCCGAACTTCATCCAAATCGGACCACCCCCTCCAGTTTTGTACCCTCCCAAAAAATCGACTTTTTGGCTATTTTTGAGCAAAACCCCTATCTTCAAACGACGATAACTCAGGAACCATAAATCTTAGAGAGTCGGTCTTAGACTCAATTTTGAAGGAAATTGGACGTAGAATCCATTTCCGTGATCAAAATTTGGATTAAAATATGTTTTCTACCTGTATTGCGCAATTCAAAACTTTGAATGGCCGTATCTCAAAACAGCCCTATTTATTTTTTAAATTTGACCTCAACATCGTATTCCCCGTCCAATTTTACATAAGAATCACTTATCGACAGAAAGGAATATGTTTCGTTCCAGAGATATCGAATTTTAAAGTTTTGAGTATTTGAGATTACCTAAATTAGCTACACTCGCCACATATGCTAGAAGGACTCGGGCGCGCTGATCAATAATTACTACCTGGTGTTCTGTAAGATGAATTATTTTTATAATTTTATACGATTTTGAGATAATCAATACCTTGAACAATCTATTTTTTGTTTAAGGAATATTTATTGGGTAATTTTGAATGCACTGTTTTTCCTGATGTCAGTGTCATTGAACCATATTAGGTAAAATTTGAACTTTCAATATTTATTTGCAAATGCTACAACGTTTTTACAACACAATTAAAAAAAATCTATTGTTTTCATATTTTTCCTAATTCCTCATTTCTTCCCACTTTATCAAATTATTTCTTTTATTTGAAGCAAGAACAAATGTAGAGCTGGATGTAGTAGATGAAATAATTCTCATGGGTTCTAGAGCTTTTGCCATGTGCGGTAGCAAAATAGTGTCATTCAGCAATAAACCCCAAAATCTGCCTTACGGTTTGAAAGATTGAGCATGATCATATTAAACTGATTTTTATATTGTGAACCAGTTTCATCTGAAAAATTGATGATTTTTTTTTCAATTCTGGTACATTTAATTTCAAAAACGAAACCATATACTTCTGATACATGTGGACAGCAGCTGTATCGTTTTCCAAGATTTCGAAATGATTGACAAAAAAAAAGATAATTGTTCGAACGGTTAATTAATCTTTGTGATTTTCTTACTTTTTTCAGCTTTATACTTTCCAGAAATCCTCTTGCTTAATCATGCTTCACGAGAGTATTATTCATGTTAATTCATAATTTTTGATACGATAATGTATTGTACACTTTTTCTTAAGTGTTACTTACAACATCAATTTCAATTTCCTGCTAGCACAGCGGGAATTCCATTCTGCTCTGTATTGCGTGTCGTTCTTGCTCTGTCCTGTGGGCTAGCACATAAATTCACCCCATACTATTTTTTTAAATTTAAGATTAATACAGCATTTTCCTACAATTTTTGCCTAATTTGCTAATGATTAATTGGGATGAAATCGTATTTCAATAAATAAACAGGTAGCAGTTATTGATCAGCGCGCCCGAGTCCTTCTAGCATATGTGGCGAGTGTAGCTAATTTAGGTAATCTCAAATAAATACTCAAAACTTTAAAATTCGATATCTCTGGAACGAAACATATTCCTTTCTGTCCATAAGTGATTCTTATGTAAAATTGGACAGGGAATACGATGGTGAGGTCAAATTTAAAAAAATAAATAGGGCTGTTTTGAGATACGGCCATTCAAAGTTTTCAATTGCGCAATACAGGTAGAAAAAATATTTTAATCCAAATTTTGATCACGGAAATGGATTCTACGTCCAATTTCCTTCAAAATTGAGTCTAAGACCGACTCTCTAAGATTTGTGGTTCCTGAGTTATCGTCGTTCGAAGATAGGGGTTTCGCTCAAAAATAGCCAAAAAGTCGATTTTTTGGGAGGGTACAAAAATGGAGGGGGTGGTCCGATTTGGATGAAATTCGGGATTTTTACATGTTTTGACAGTCTCAACAGCTCTGCCAAATTTGAGCAGAATCGGAGATGGTAATTTTCAAATTTGCGTTTTTTCTTGCACACTTCAGGTGGAATGACCCATATATCGAATACTTTTAAATGCGACATTCTTCAAATTTCTTGGAATTATTGAAGCCTATGAAACAAAAAAAATGCTGAAGCTAATTAAAGAATTGTGGTTTCTTGACTCAATTTAATTTTTTTTTAATATTTTAAAATATTTGCCGCGATCTTTATTTTTAATATGATTAATTTCCTTTTGAAAAGCTTTTATCCAGAAAAAATATCATTGAAAAGTTCTTCTGAAAAAAACATTTTTGCTTACTCATTTATGAAAAATCAATTTCAATAAAAATCCCCAAAAAAGAAACAATTCAATTATAAGTGAAAACAGCCAAACCATCAAGCAACTTAAATTGAGTGTATTTTTGTAATCTGTTTGCACATTTTTCAAGTGTAATAGTAGACTCTGGAAATATCAATATAGAAATAATAAGAATTAAATTCATACATAAAGAATGTTTAAATATGAAATTAAATCATTTTAAAAAATATAAAAGCAAAATCCAAACAAAACGTTAAATTAGCAACATTTTATGTCAAAAGCAAATAAATATTTTGTTATAATATCTGTTATAATTTTGACATTCAATTTACTTACTGAGGGCCTTTAGGGCCGTTCATAGAACTATTTTAAAAAACCGTCGCAGGCCGGATGAAATGGCTTCACGGGCCGGACGTTGGGCAGGCCTGGTCTAGTCTGGTTCTTGCTACAGCACGCGTACCTGGTGCGCTATGCTGATTGGTATGGTATGTACTAGGTAACTGCATATAAAGGGTTTGAAAACTTTTAAGTGGTGTTCAAATATTATTATAAATGCTATCAAAAGTATTGATGAGATAGTTGCAATCGAGAAATTAAATGTGAGAGTGTGTGCAACATGGAGTTAAACTTTCTGTGAAGTTGCTGTGAAGATTACCATGGCACTTTGAAAAGTTTAACTCCATGTTGCACGCACACACTCTCACATTTAATTTCTCGATAAGGCTTTCTAGTCAGAAGTTTACCAACACATTCAAAGTATGTTTACATTACAGCTGGACGTTTGTTTGCATCAGGTTTCCTTTCTCCTTCTAGCAAAAGTTTTTTTGTAAGGCGACTTCAAGCTGGTTTTTTGACTGACCGCTCGATATGACAGCCAACATACTTCGCAGGACTGTGACAGCTCGAGCTCGATCAATGTTTGCATCAGGACACTCTGACGAGGAGTTCGCCATTTTTGGGTTAAATTATATTTTTTTCACTGGGCCTAGAAAGCCTTATTGAACCCCATAAAAATGTCTATTTAGCTCTCAAAAAGTCGGGCAATAGCCACTCTTTAACCTGCTTTTTTTATTTTAATGTACAGGGCGCTCGATAACTGGGCCGGAGCCCAGTTAAAAAGCAGACAAACGTCAAAAACCAAAACAAACCAAAATGACCGAGGGGTTAATGGATGCAAAAATCATATTTAATAAATAACAAAAAAATCAAACTTTTGTTTAATTTCAAGTTACAATTAAAGAAATATGAAAAGTAAGAATTATAAATAAATTTGAGTAACTTTTATTTTTTTATTTCATCTGGAAAATATTATTCATCGGTGGTCCCCTCGTTATTTTTTGTTCAGCCCAGTTAACGGGCAACATTCGGTGACTGGGCTACGTTCTCAGCCCAGTTACCGAACAACTACTGTACTAGGAAAAGTACACCGCGGGACAAATTTGACAAATTCATAAGCAATGAAATATTTGAAATAACATTTTCAACACTGAAAACGTAATTTTATACTACAATTTGTTGAGGATTCTATGAATTTTATTCAGAAACTTCAAATAAACTCAGGTTAACAAAATCCATCTTGGAACGGTTCTTTCAAGAGACCAGAGTTTGATCATCCATTTACCCACGGCAGAGCCACATCGCTCTCCTGTGAAATACAAATATTATGATCGGATTAATGGGCGAAAAACTTACAACTTTATGAAATATTTTTCGATTTCAAATCGAATTTAAATCAAAATATCGTCGAAAATATTGAGTTCAAATGTTTATTAATCATGATTTCGATATATTGTAAAAAACCAATATTAAAAAAAGTTGTCTATTCAATTTGTGTAAGAGCTCCTAAAATTTCATTTTTGGTCATCTAAAACTGATCCAAACATGAAAATATAAAACAAGTATTTAAGCTTAACTTGTTTTTTGACGAAGAACTTCGTCTTAGGGCTCTATACAGGGTAGCAATCCAAAATTTCGCGGAGCGAAATGTAACGAAAAGAAAATAAACGCGACTGCAAGATTTGTAACATTAATATCTCAGCTCCTGTTCAACACACGTAAAAGTGGTACCCACCAAACGAAAGGGGAGATTTCACGCATTCTTACTATACCTAATTAATGGCCATGAAATTTAGTTAAAGCACTTAAAAACTGAGTTTAAATTAATAAAACTGCTTCCACACAGCAAGCAAGCACGCACACAACATACACACGCGCACACTCTCTCTTGACTCCGCCCCAAAGCCTTGCCTGCGTTTGGCCTTGACACAATTTGGCGATTCTTTCCTTTTGTGCTGCTGCTTCGCCAAACGCCAAAACGATTTGATATAAAAGGAGGTGCCGATCCAAAATCAAGGCAAATCAATTTTGGACGCCGACCTGGAAGGAGCTCCTGCTGATGCTGATGCGGGACCGAGGAGGAAACCAGCCACGAGGAATCCACGATCGGACGACGTTGCCATGGAGATTTTGCGGGACGGAACCAAGGAAGGACGCGCGGGGTGACGGATTTCACAGCTCGGCGAGCTGCCTTCACCCCGCTCCCCCAAACCGGTGACGGATTTCACACCTCGAGGTAGCTGCTGCTCGTGATCCTTTATCAAACCTGTCCTTACCATCCGGGTTGAGGAAGCGGCCGGATTTCGTGCATCGTGTTGCCATGGAGGCACAGAACCAAGGAAGGACGCGAGGGGTGACGGAATCCACAGCTACACAGAAAGCTGCTCTCTCTTTGACAAATTTGACAGTTCGGCAGTAGTGGCCACCATTTGGAGTGGCCGGAGGCCCCGGGGATGTTCCGATAAGGGGACATTTGCGGAACCATAAGAGTGGGGGCAATATGGGTATCAAACTTTAGGGATTTTGATACTGGACATGAAATTTGACATTTGAGCAGTAGTGGCCACCACCTGGAGTGGCCGCAGGCCCCGGGGATGTTCCGATAAGGGGACATTTGCGGAACCATAAGAGTGGGGGCAATATGGGTATCAAACTTTAGGGATTTTGATACTGGACATGAAATTTGACATTTTGGCAGTAGTGGCCACCACCTGGAGTGGCCGCAGGCCCCGGGGATGTTCCGATAAGGGGACATTTGCGGAACCATAAGAGTGGGGGCAATATGGGTATCAAACTTTAGGGATTTTGATACTGGACATGAAATTTGACATTTTGGCAGTAGTGGCCACCACCTGGAGTGGCCGCAGGCCCCGGGGATGTTCCGATAAGGGGACATTTGCGGAACCATAAGAGTTGAGGCAATATGGGTATCAAACTTTAGGGATTTTGGTACTGGGCATGAAATTTGACATTTTGGCAGTAGTGGCCGCCACCTGGAGTGGCCGGAGGCCCCGGGGTTGTTCCGATAGGGGGACATTTGCGGAACCATAAGAGTTGGGGCAATATGGGTATCAAACTTTAGGGATTTTGGTACTGGACATGAAATTTGACATTTTGGCAGTAGTGGCCACCACCTGGAGTGGCCGGAGGCCCCGGGGATGTTCCGATAAGGGGACATTTGCGGAACCATAAGATTTGGGGCAATATGGGTATCAAACTCTAGGGTTTGTGTGATGTGTCTTTAACACATGGTTCTGAATTACTCTTTGTAATAAATTTTATTGTTTGCAAAATATTACTTGAAAATTGTTCATTGCCGAAAGTGCCGAAACAGAGAATTGATGAAATGATTTCATATCAACTGGCCCGAAAATTTTGCCATTATGATTAGCTGAAGAAGCGTTTGAAGGTTTTAAACGTTATCAAACGTCAAAATACCATGAGACCATCTTTGAGCAAAAATAATAGATCTTACGAAATAACTATTTCGTGATTGATTTTGTGGCAAAGAAACGTAAATATTAAAAAACTATAAAAATTTCATTTACTTTTGTGTCCGAAGTTCTTCGTCATGATGGTTATGCCTGTAGGATTACCACTGCACCTTTTTTGTGGCAAAAAGTTTTTACCACCACTAAAATTTCTTCTCTGCCCTGTTTGAAAAATGTCGCACGTCGTACGAGTTGTCGCACGGTTGTGATTTTACCGTTTCGATATCGATTGGTCGAAAGGACGACAAACGGACGACAAATACTCGACATGCTCGACATGGTTTTTTCAATCGATTTACTTCAATTCGACGTCGATTATCGTCGACGCAAACAGTTTGACAGTTCTTTTCAGTTGATCTTGTTCGGACTTGATTGCAACCAAGTCGAACCAGTTGTTGCTGCTTTTAGGCTTTTGGAGGGTTTTGGACGGTTAATAGGTAAGTTGTTTACTAGGTTCAACTACTTTTTCTGCCGGAAAGTTCCGGCCGGAGTGGGTGAGCGACAGAATCAAAGTGTCTTTTATTCCAGATTTCGGTCTTCGTGGCGGAGGAGGAGGAGGACGGGAATATGGTTTACTCGGCGGGCCATTCCGGAAGACGGGACGGGAAGGAACCAGTTTGCGATCGTGGAAGCGGTTGGTGTTTGGTGTTTGGTGTTTTACCGTCCGCGGGAGGTTGCGACGCATACCTAATGGAACTGGTGAGTCATGTTTTAGAAACGATGGAGGTGTGCTGGAAGTGCGATTGGACAATCGAAATTAAAAATAGGATGAATGGAACATAACAAATTCTCAACTTTTCAATCCAATAATTCCTAACTGAAAAATAAAAAAATCAAAAATACTAAAAATTTAAAAAAAAAACTTAAACGCTGAAATTGTAAAGTTGTAAAATTCTAGCATTTCAGAACTTAAAAATGTAAGAATTCGAAAATTCTAAAAATATTGAATTTCTTGATATTGTGCAAATTGTTAGTATTCTTTTCTTAAATTCTAGAATTTATTAATTCTTAAAATTCTCAAAGTCTTCAAATATTTTTGAAAAAAAATTAAATTCAAAAATAAGATTTTTTTTAATTGACAAAAACTTAAACACTAAAATTCCTTAATTCTTAAGTACTAAAATTCATCAATTTCTAAATACAAAAAATCTAACATTATAAAGTTCTTAAATTCCCAAAACGTTGGACGCACGAGTTGGAATTTTGAATTCTAATATTCTAAAAATTATGAGCTCTAAAATTCAAAAATTGTAAATTCTATAATTGAAATAATTTATATTTTTAAATTCTAAAATTTCAAAGATTATTATTTTTTAATTCTAGGCATTTGAAAACTTAATAAGTTTCTTAAAATTTTAAAAATAAAAAAAACTGATTTTTCAGATCTTTTTTTTTATTTTCAATAAAATACAAATTTAAAAAACTTTAACAAACTAAAATTTAAAAAAAAATTATTACAAAATTAAAAAAAATACAAATTCAAGTTTTGTTTAAAGTTTTAAAAATTGTTTTTTTTTTTAATTTCGAATTTCGGAACTTAAAATTTTTAAAAATTTCAGAATTTTAGAATTTTAGAATTTTAGAATTTTAGAATTTAAGAATTTTAGAATTTTAGAATTTTAGAATTTCAGAATTTTAGAATTTTAGAATTTTAGAATTTTAGAATTTTAGATTTTTAGAATTTTAGAATTTTAGAATTTTAGAATTTTAGAATTTTAGAATTTTAGAATTTTAGAATTTTAGAATTTTAGAATTTTAGAATTTTAGAATTTTAGAATTTTAGAATTTTAGAATTTTAGAATTTTAGAATTTTAGAATTTTAGAATTTTAGAATTTTAGAATTTTAGAATTTTAGAATTTTAGAATTTTAGAATTTTAGAATTTTAGAATTTTAGAATTTTAGAATTTTAGAATTTTAGAATTTTAGAATTTTAGAATTTTAGAATTTTAGAATTTTAGAATTTTAGAATTTTAGAATTTTAGAATTTTAGAATTTTAGAATTTTAGAATTTTAGAATTTTAGTATTTTAGTATTTTAGTATTTTAGAATTTTAGAATTTAAGAATTTTAGAATTTTAGAATTTTAGAATTTTAGAATTTTAGAATTTTAGAATTTTAGAATTTTAGAATTTTAGAATTTTAGAATTTTAGAATTTTAGAATTTTAGAATTTTAGAATTTTAGAATTTTAGAATTTTAGAATTTTAGAATTTTAGAATTTTAGAATTTTAGAATTTTAGAATTTTAGAATTTTAGAATTTTAGAATTTTAGAATTTTAGAATTTTAGAATTTTAGAATTTTAGAATTTTAGAATTTTAGAATTTTAGAATTTTAGAATTTTAGAATTTTAGAATTTTAGAATTTTAGAATTTTAGAATTTTAGAATTTTAGAATTTTAGAATTTTAGAATTTTAGAATTTTAGAATTTTAGAATTTTAGAATTTTAGAATTTTAGAATTTTAGAAATTTAGAATTTCAGAATTTTAGAGTTTTAGAATTTCAGAATATTAAAATTTTAGAATTTTAGAATATTAAAATTTTAGAATTTTAAAATTTTTGAATTTGAGATTTTTTTAGCATTCTTAAATTAGGTTCAATTTTCAAATAATAATATTCTCGGATTTCAATACTAATCATCCATTATTTATAATTCTTTTTTAAATGTTTAAGTTTTGAAAGTTCATAAATTAAGTTTTTCTTTCATAGTTCAAAAAAACATATTTGAAATTTTATTGAATTGAAATTTTATAATTATTATTATTATTGAAATCTGAATTTAATTTATAAATTCTTGCCAATTGTTGATTGATGATATATTTTTTTCAGGCAACAAACATATTCCAATCTGATTCTACCGGAAACCGGAATGCGTTCCCGTGTGGTCACTCGTGGCTTCCGTAGAATCCACGAAAGCAGCCCCGTTTTTTTCGTACTCGTACTCCACAAAACCCACGTTTCCTCGTACTCCGGTAAACATCAATCCGTCGGAGATCCAAGATCGTCGCCAAGACGTCGCGTTTTCGGGTCGGGTTTTGATCAGCTCGTCGAGGAACAAAAGTCCAACACGACCAAGATGCTGCCACGGCCGCCTCAGAAGAACACCAACACCCAAGCCGGAAGCTGCGGTCAAGGCAAATCCAGAAGGAATCCAAATTGGGGAAGAATCGGCGATCCGCAAGTGAAATTAAGTGTACAATAAATATTTTTGTGAAATTTTGACAACTGGAATAAAAAAAAATCAATAAAAACAAAACAACAGTTTTTTCAACTGCAACATAACCCAAAAATCCGAAATGACAGCACACGACAATAGCACGACATTCTAAATAACAAAACCGTGCGACGTCGGTCGAATGTCGTACGACAATGTCGTACAATTTCGATTATCGATCGCACGACAAATACGACATTTTGGTGCAAAAACGTTTGACATTCGTGCGATAGTCGCGCGACATTGTCATGCGACGTCGTACGATTGCACGGACGACAAACGACGGACGTCCGACGGACTTTTCAATCAGGGTGGGAATACCAAACATGAATGCAAAGTAAAATGTTTTCTTTTTTTTTTTTGAAAAATTCGTCCCGCCAAAATCTTATATGTTATATGTACCAAAATTTGTGCAAGTATCAGGTCAATATTTATTAGATATAGATTCCTTCCACGTCTTACTTCCCGGTGCAATCGCAAAAGTTTGCTTTGTGGTTTCCTTTGAAGTTTGCACATTTTGCATAGTTAAGTACTTCAAAAGTTATGCTAAAAACAAATTTAGCAAAAGTCCGGAAGATTGTAAAAAGGGTGGTTTTTGTTATACATTTTCAAACAGGTATTTAAAAGACCTTTCCAACTCGTCCAAGACATTGAAGATCTGACAACCCTATCAAAAGTTATAAGCACTTAAGTGTTATTTACGTATTTTTTAGAGGCCGGATCTCAGATCAAGCATGAGAATTGAATTGAAGATCTGACTACCTCGTGGATCTGTGGGTCTCGTGGCGCAGGGGTAGCGGCTTCGGCTGCCGATCCCGATGATGCTATGAGACGCGGGTTCGATTCCCGCCTTATCCACTGAGCTTCTATCGGATGGTGAAGTAAAACGTCGGTCCCGGTTTCTCCTGTCTCGTCAGAGGCGCTGGAGCAGAAATCCCACGTTAGAGGAAGGCCATGCCCCGGGGGGCGTAGTGCCAATAGTTTCGTTTTCGTTTTTTTCATCTGACTACCCTATCATAAGTTGTAAGCACATAAGTGACCTGCAATATGAAGATCTGACTACCCAATCTAGTGGTATGAATAAATTAATAAATTGATAAAACACTGAAAACACCGCCATTTTGTGTCTATTTTGGATAGCCCCCATTTAAATGTGAGGAAGGCGCCAACCACCTAAGGGTGGATTAAGTAACGTTTTTTTTGTCAGACTTGCGTAAAGGCTGGAGCAAATGTTAGTTGTTAAAGAATTCTACCTTAATCAGGACTGTGATAACATGATTAAATAATACAATGTGTCTCTTTAAAAAAATATCGTACACATTATGTTCCATGCTTCAGAGCGAAATACTAAATACTTACATTTCTTGTCAGTACGAATGATCAGTCCGCACCGTTTCCACCGTGGCATAACTGGGAGCTTCCACAATTTGCACAATGACCTGTTGTTGCTGCGGCGCCGTCACTTGATGCTGATTTCGCTGCTGCGACTGCGTGTACTGCTCAGCCGTCTGGATGTTGATGGTCCACGACGCCTGTGGGGGCACCACCGGTGGTTCCACGATCACCTGCTTCTGAGCGGCAGCCGGTTCCGAAGGGGGATCTTTTTTTACGGCAGCCTTGCGCTTGCGCGGCGGCCGCTTCGGCTCCTTCTTTGGTGGTTTCCCCGGCTGGTGAACCGTTTTCATGTGCATCTTCCAGCAGGCCTTCATGGCAAATGAGCTTCCGCAAACTTCACAGACAAACGGACGCTCACCGGTGTGCTTGAGCTCGTGCGCCTTGAGGTAGCTCCTGAAAAGCAAAGAACAATGTTGTAAGTGGATTTCGATCATGTTTTTTCTGTACTCACTTGGAGGTGAACTTTTTCCCGCAGTGCTGGCAGGACACTTTCATGTCCGAATTGTGCATCATGACGTGGCGTTTGAACGTTCCGGAACCCTTTATGGACCTGTTGCAAATACTGCACTCGTACCGAATGACCTTATCCGAGTGAACCACCATCTTGTGTTCCTTAATTCCTCGCAACCCATAAAAGGCTTGCGTACATCCAGGCACATCGCAGGAGTAAGGTCGCCGCCCCAAGTGTTTGTTCACGTGACCTTCCATTTCCCGCTTGTGGACCGATTCACCGCATGTGTCACATGTAAGGTGGTGCTTCTTACCGGATGATTCTGACTTTACGTAGTACTTCCACGTTCGCTTTTCAGGAACGCTTTCCTTCTGACCTTCTTCAATTTTCTCCTTTTCCTTGTCCTCTTTGCTGTCGGGTTCTGATTCTTCCTTTTTCAGGTGCCGTTTCACGTGCGCTTCCAAATTGTACTTCAGTGCAAACCGTTTCCCACAGGTTCCACACTCGTGCGGAGTAAGGCCTGGAATAAACAAATAATCAAGTATTCGATCTCTCCAGTCCACCCCGTAGCATCGACGACACTTACCCGTATGAGTGACCATGTGCGTCTGAAGTTGCGCTTTCCGGCGGAACTTGCTCCCGCACACCTCACACGTAAATTGTGGTCCCTCCGTGTGAGTTTTTACGTGCCGCCGGAACCACTCCACGCCCTTGATGTTCCGCCCGCAGATCTCACAAACGTGGTACGATATCTGGTGGCGTTTGCTGTGCGTTCTCAAATCGTTGCGCGAAAAGTACGTCCGCCCACAGCCATCAAAGTCACACTTGTACGGCCGAATGCCGAGATGCTGGTTGTGGTGGGATTCCTTGACGAAGTAAGCTACGGTTTGGCCGCAAATTTCGCAAACGCTTGGGTCAGATTTGCGAACCTTTTTGCGCCGAGGTCCTCGCTTGCCCTTTTCCCTCGGCTCGTACTCATCATCGTCGTCCTCGGTTTGCTCTTTTTCAGCGTCAGCTTTCTTCTTTCTACCACGGCGACGCGGGGGATCCTGAAAGGAAAATTTATCAGTTTCAGTCTGCAAGTTAAGGTAGTTTGAAACCAAACCTTGACATTAGGTGTTAAATCTTTCTCTTCATCGATAGAATCTGATTGCTTTTTGCGATCTCTGGCCGGTTTGATCTGCTACAAAAAATTCATGATTATTCTACAAAAGAAATAGTACCCTCATCTGGGGCGAATCGGGACTACAGTCTGAATAGAGTTTTAGAGCTCTTCAAAGTTTCAAATTTGGGAATGAATGTACACATTTTGTTGGTCTGAATCTGGTCTAACCGAAACCACTTCATAAAAGAAAAATATTAGGCTGCAACATTGCTAAAACTGCTGTCCCAATTCGCCCAGATGACGGTAATCAGTACATAGATTTGGAAGCTAACTTAGTTTGGTTTGAAACCAATGAATTACGCAAAACGTGCGTTTCCCTAACACAGACGTAAACTTCAAGTACTTAGTGGTTCTTTACATTCGAATGGCAGCACACCAACTTCCGAGCTCGAGCTGGACTTAAACGCACCGGATACCAACGTTGTAGCTTGCTTATGCTAGTTTTCTCCTTGAGCTGCTTACGTTGCTTACCATCCCTAACCAACAGTCTGGATTTTCCGTTGTGCCAACAGATTAGTGGTCAGTTCGCCACCGGCAGCAACTTAAGCGTCCGCTTATACCCGGTAAAATTGATCAGCAAGTATGTGGTTCATATACACCAGATCTTCAACGATTCCTTCGAATCCGAAGAAGAGTTCAATCTGTACCACCGTTCCGCTGAAGGTAAAAGGTCACGTCTGGCCCGCTAGCGCTTCAACAATTCTTCCTTCGATAGCTCGTTGTCTGAGTGGCAGGTGACCTTGCACTTGGTCCGGGCGATTGATGAAGTCGTTCGATTTGGCCGGTCTCAGAAACTTTTCGCCGATAATCATGTGGTCGCATTTATCTAACTATGCCGTCGCTAATGTCATACGTCGTGCTGGAGAGCATCCGCTGTTCGAATAACTTCCACAAATCTAATTTACAAAATGCCAGTATTAACACACTTTGGGTTTGCTATGTTTGGAGTACACTAGTGCCATCAATAATTTAAATTTTAGTTCCACAAAAATAACACTGGGGGATAGAATTTCATTTTACGAACCCTTGCGGCGAATTTGCGGAACTCCCCTGTCCGTACTCCATTGACCCAACTTGTTCCTTAATAGATCGATAGATGATAAACGGGTTTGTCGACAGTTTGCCTTCCCGTCAGCAATATAGTATCCAAAAGAAACAAATTCTCTAATGGTTGGTAACCGAATGAGTTTATTTTGTTAGGTAGCTAATCGAGCTAAATCACAAAATAACCTAGACTAATTAGCTCTTACAAGCAGTACGATTAACATGCCTTATTCGCCTCTGGCATCCATCCAGTTCGTTCACACAAAAATGCTGGAATTTGTATGACACAATCGCACCCCACAGACCCATTGTCACACTGATGACGAATGACGATACATAAGCTTGACAAATAAACAATGAACATGAAGGTTCTCTTGAGTAATTGAAGTTCACGTCCGCGTTTGGGAAGCTTACGTTTGGATTAAATTTTCATACAAAACCTTCTGTTTTTTTCGCAAAGTAAAAATTAATTGAATTAAAAAAATAACAACTGTTACATGGACAAAATATGACCTACAACTATGAACTAATTACCTTCGAAATTGAAGTTTCTTCTTCGCCCTCTGATTCGCTATTCCCCGGTACAGAATCAACTTCTATCCGGAAATCACTGTCCGAATCACTCCAATCTTTCTCAGCCCAGTCGCTAGGAAACGACTGCTCTTGATCCAACTCCCCGGGAAACTCTTCCATAAAGTGGTCCTCCTCTCCAGGTTCCTCTTTAATTTCTGGCTCACACAAAACCATCTCCGTTGCAGGAATGCTATCGTCGCGTTCTTTCGGATTGTCTCCCTTCTCCAAGTCGACGGCCGCAATTGCTACCATCGGTCGGTTTTGAGTTTCTACTTCAACCTTAGGTAAGAGGGCGCTAACATCGCTGAACGTCTTATCAACCCGGGAGCGGTGATTCAAAATCATCTTTTCCGTAACCTTGACCGCGTCCTGCTCGTGGCCGGGCCAAAACGACTCGTACAGCAGGAAGTTCCGCCGATCGTGGTGCAGCTGATTGGTTTGCTTGCAAACTGCTTGGAAGCTTTGAATGATATCGACGATAGTTTCACAAACCGTACAAATCCGGACGCCCTTTTCGCTCCGATTTATCTACAATGATCAATTGAACGAATATATGTAACTAGCTATTTTAATAATCAAAAATCTGGGCTGCAAAATCAAATAGCTTTATCAGCGAAGCCAAATTCGGCAGACTTTGACTACAATAACAGCAACCATACAAAGTTATTGAAAATTAGCCGACTCTAACTTCAAAAGTTTTGTCGAGTCCGACTCCGGAACCTCAAAAAGTTCCGAAATCCATCGACTTCGACTCTACAGTCCTGATCGAAATTCACTCAACATACCTTCACTCCCAGGGAGCTGATGACTCGCTTGGACAGGTCGCGGCTTTTGGAGAAAACCTCTACCAACTGAGAGCTGGTCCCGGTGTGAAAACATAGTCGGCATCGTAACCGCCGGTCTTCGTCGGCAGGACAGACCGACGTCGGTGCTGGAGCTTCCATCCGGTAAATTTTGTCACAATTTCATCCACCACTGACTGCTCCCACACATGACTTGCGGCGGAATGTAAACAAACAGAGAAAACGAGAGAGAAAGGGAGTTTGTTTGTGTTTTGAGTTTGACAGTTGTGCATTATGGTACGTTCGTTTGAACCGCCAGTTTTGGTTCACTGAAAATACGCCACACTTTTTAGTCAAGTGCCCAAACACTTGAATGATTCAATAAAGCCACATCTTAGATCTAATTTGTTTGTGTTTGAATTTCAATCCAATCCATTATCAAATTCAAGTGTTTTAGCGATTGACTTTTTGGTATTTTTTTACACCTTATTTTCATTCGGGTGGATCAAATTTTTCAAGTGTTTTGCTCATGAATTTGCCCCACTGTGCTGAACTATTCAAAGTGATGAGGAAAACACTTGAAATTGATCTTGTTTTGATTTGAAATGCAGTTTCGTGACAGCTTCGGCAGACTTTGCTTCGTTTCTTCATTTGTGTTTTGGCGGTCCGGTGTGTTCGTTTTTCGCAAGCTTGAATGACCGCGTGAGTTCGCTGCCGCCATGTTCCTGTCCAGTAAATTGCTTGCCCGGTTTGTGGCCGCGAAGACGAGCATCGTCACAAGGCTGTGTCCGTATGGCCAGCGGAAGGGCTCGGTCTCCCGGACCCGGAAAGAGGCCAACTTTGGCGATAGAGGTGCTTTCCGCAGATTCACCCACTTGGTGAGTGGGGAGAAAGATTTTTTTGTGGGGTTTTGTTTTGATTTTGGGATCTATTTTGTGTGATTTGCAGGAAGGATGCGATTGAGCTGCAGATGCCGTACCAGGAAGCGTTTGATGAAATTAAGGAAAACACCCGCCTGGTGCTGGAGAATCGGTGAGAAGCTGGATTCGAATGCATTCCACCCAGGGGCCAAGCAATGCGTCAAGGCACAGTTTGATTAGATGGAACCGACCGCGGTTCCGAATCAACAAGAAGATTCCCCGGGGGCCTCCATCTCCGCAGAAAGCGGTGGTGGCGAACAACCCGAACCTGATCAGGAGGACGATCCTGAGAGCAGGGACAACCGGAAGAAGAGACAATTCAACAACAAAAAAAAACAAATTTCCATTTTTGACAAGCAAAGTTGATAGAAAATAAAAGCTGTCAAATTAATTTTATGACGCAACTTCACACAAACATGGATTGATTATAGAAGGAAACACCATTTAAAACCGATAGATATAATGTAGTTTTTCATGTGACACAACACATCAAATTCAAGTGTTGTGCTATTGAATTGACAGCATCTTAAGGTGCCCAAAATTCAAGTGTTTTGCGATTGATTTTTGAGTGCTCTGTACAGCAGGGCCAGATCATGTGTAGAACACTTCGTTAAGCTGTGTAAGTTTTGCTCAGTGTTCAATCGAACGTCATTAGTCAGTGTGCGTGGAACTCGCATGAAACTGAAAAATTCCGTAGTATTTAACAGTTCAATAGGGCGAATCTGCATTTGTAAACAAGCAGTCTATCCCTTTTGCTCAAGTGACAGTTCACGTCAATTAAGAGGGGGATGGCTGCTTGTTTACAAACGTAGATTCGCCCTATCGAGAAATTAAAAGTGCAACATGGAGTTAAACTTTCTGTCAAGCTTCTGTGAAGTTTACCATGATAGTTGCGAAAGTTTAACTCCATGTTACCGGCTCACATCTCTCTTTTTAATTTCTCGATTGAACTGTTACTACACTGAGCAAAACTTACACAGCTTAACGAAGTGTTCTACACATGATCTGGCCCTGCTGTACAGAGCACTCAAAAATCAATCGCAAAACACTTGAATTTTGGGCACCTTAAGATGCTGTCAATTCAATAGCACAACACTTGAATTTGATGTGTTGTGTCACATGAAAAACTACATTATATCTATCGGTTTTAAATGGTGTTTCCTTCTATAATCAATCCATGTTTGTGTGAAGTTGCGTCATAAAATTAATTTGACAGCTTTTATTTTCTATCAACTTTGCTTGTCAAAAATGGAAATTTGTTTTTTTTTTGTTGTTGAATTGTCTCTTCTTCCGGTTGTCCCTGCTCTCAGGATCGTCCTCCTGATCAGGTTCGGGTTGTTCGCCACCACCGCTTTCTGCGGAGATGGAGGCCCCCGGGGAATCTTCTTGTTGATTCGGAACCGCGGTCGGTTCCATCTAATCAAACTGTGCCTTGACGCATTGCTTGGCCCCTGGGTGGAATGCATTCGAATCCAGCTTCTCACCGATTCTCCAGCACCAGGCGGGTGTTTTCCTTAATTTCATCAAACGCTTCCTGGTACGGCATCTGCAGCTCAATCGCATCCTTCCTGCAAATCACACAAAATAGATCCCAAAATCAAAACAAAACCCCACAAAAAAATCTTTCTCCCCACTCACCAAGTGGGTGAATCTGCGGAAAGCACCTCTATCGCCAAAGTTGGCCTCTTTCCGGGTCCGGGAGACCGAGCCCTTCCGCTGGCCATACGGACACAGCCTTGTGACGATGCTCGTCTTCGCGGCCACAAACCGGGCAAGCAATTTACTGGACAGGAACATGGCGGCAGCGAACTCACGCGGTCATTCAAGCTTGCGAAAAACGAACACACCGGACCGCCAAAACACAAATGAAGAAACGAAGCAAAGTCTGCCGAAGCTGTCACGAAACTGCATTTCAAATCAAAACAAGATCAATTTCAAGTGTTTTCCTCATCACTTTGAATAGTTCAGCACAGTGGGGCAAATTCATGAGCAAAACACTTGAAAAATTTGATCCACCCGAATGAAAATAAGGTGTAAAAAAATACCAAAAAGTCAATCGCTAAAACACTTGAATTTGATAATGGATTGGATTGAAATTCAAACACAAACAAATTAGATCTAAGATGTGGCTTTATTGAATCATTCAAGTGTTTGGGCACTTGACTAAAAAGTGTGGCGTATTTTCAGTGTACGGAAATATCGAATGCGGCCGACTGCGGCACTAGAGTTTCAGTTCCTAGGTGGCGGCGAAATTCGTGCGGAACTAGCGCGAGTTTCTTTAAAAAAAAAACACTTCAACAGCTCTGATTGCAGCACTCAGTGCGGAGCTAGCCTTCAATCGAACGTCCCATTAGGGTGATGCACGAAGTGATTTTTGTTTACCGGCTCCCTCAGCAAAATCAGACCCTAAAAAAATCATGCCGGATCTTTTCAGGGAGAGATCGAGAAAAAGATCCGGCAGCAATTTGTATTGATTTGACGTTTGCTGAGGTTGCCGAAAAGTTTGATTATGATGTTACTGCTTTTAAAAGACAATAATGAGGTTTAACGCCGACTCGGTTTGGAGGAGTGCACTGTTTACATAGACTTGGCACAGTTCGATGCGGTCGTCGATTTTGTTCGGGGAAATTCGTCGACAATCGACGAAGACCATGTAAAGTGCATACGAGCTGTCAAATAACGTCACGATGTAAAACCCAATAGAGTGAACTACGTGCGTATGTATTGCGTGTACGTACACGAAAATAAAGTGAGGTTAAATTTTGTCAGGCAGCAAAATCAAATGGTGCGCTAGTGTGCGTACGCGAAACGTCATAAAGCTCTATCCAGATTTTTAAGCGAGGATAGCGTTACGAATGGTGAACGCCCCAAATGTCAAAATCACGCAGTGGTACCAACATTAAAAACAAAGTGTGGCTGTCATGCCATGGCACACTTTGTTTTTAATGTTGGTACCACTGCGTGATTTTGACATTTCGGGCGTTCACCATTCGTAACGCCATCTTCGCTTAAAAATCTGGATTAGGTTTTACGCCGACTCGGTTTCTAGGTTAGAAATTTGACAGCTTGGCTGCACTGTTTACATTTTTTGCACATGTGTCTCAGCAAAAATGTGTAAGCGTGTGCGCTTGTGACGTCACGCTGCAAAACCTAATTAGGTTATAACCTAAAAACCGAGTCTGCGTAAAACCTAATTGCAAGTTTTTACTAAGAAAGTTACATAGGTTTACATCCAATGTTCCGTCCTTTTGAAAAAATACCTTAGATTGTATGAGATTTTGATCAAAACCTGACGCAAATCCAAATAAAGAAGACCTTACCCTAACAGCATGGTATGTAATAGAGGTGGGCAAAACCGCTCTTTTTTAGGAGCCGCTCATTTTCGTTCGCTCTTACTTTTTTTAAACCGAAAAAAAACTTTTGCATTAGGTACTGTGCAACGGAATTTCACGAAAAATCAAAATATTTTTGATTGATCCCAATATGCTTTTTAATTGTTTTCAGTGGATAAAACTTCTACACCCAAAATTCAGAATCGAGATAATCGTTCTCTCAAAATTTATTGAGGGCTCAGTGCCAAAATCGATAGAATAATGGTACCAACTCACACCATCATAACAAATGAGTTCATTTGTTAGTTGAATCAATAAATCTCCAACAAGTGTCATACATCGACTTCTGACTTCTCCTTGGTCACCAAGTTGTGGTGGCCGAGGCAGCTAAGTCATTGGATTGGTTTGTCTCTGGTTCGATTCCCGTTGTCGACACTTTTGGTTTTTTGTTTGACGGATGAACTTTTTTTGCAAATGAACCTCGAGAGAATAGTTCTATCGCCCATCTCGAGCTGTGTTCTCTGCGTCCGTGAATGGTACCACTATTCTCTCGACTCGAGACCATCATTCTCTCGGACTAGCGCTGCCAGTTTTGGGTGTATTTTCATTAAAATTTGAAAGTTTCTTACTTGAATGAACAATCAGTTGCACACTGAAAAGTTTATTTCATTTTGTTTAGAATCGTTTTCTTTTGGGATTAATTTTTAAAAGCATTGCAATTTTTGAAATTGCATTTTAAATGCTCAAAAACAAATTTAATACTACAATTTTTGGAAATTCAATGATTTATATTTATAACAAAAATCATGCCATATTGAAACAGTTTTTTCAAAAGAGCGGAGTTTAAAAAAGAACCGCGGTTCTTTTTTTGTGAGCCACGGTTCGTTCGCTCTTTTCAGTGAACCGGCTCTTTGAGCGGTTCGCTCTTTTTTTGCCCACCTCTAGTATGTAATGTTGCAACGCATGCGCAAACGTGCTCATGTAGAATTAGAAATTTTTCCCACAACAGGTATCTTTTGGGTGTCCTGCATAATGCAACCCGACAGCTTATCTATTGAAGATCTACCAAACGAGGTGAGTTTAGCTATTACTAGTAAAATGTAGTTCTTGATCATCCTCCGTTGCAGGTATTTGAGCAAATTATCTCAAACTTGTGCGTCGAAGACCGCAAATCCGCGTCCCTCGTCAGCCAGCGATGGGCAAGGTTCGCCTTTTCGCGCATCGCCCTAGGAGACGTCTTGCTGGAGTTGAATTGCGCCCAACGCCGCCCGTATGACTATTGGCACGTGCTGCAGCACAGTGCACGGAACTATCGCAACGTGGTGCTCAAGTTTGCGGAGGATGAGGAGGGGCACCTTTTGAAAATTTTGGACAAATTTCAGTACAGCTTGGAGTATGTCAGCATTGAGCAAGATCCGGACGCGAGGCTGTTGCACTCGGAAATTTCTGTAAATTATTTAGTGCAGTTGTTGTCCATCCTTGAAGGTATTCGAGAGCTCAAGGTTAAGACGGTACTGGAGATATCCGACAATGTCTCGCCGGATGTCGATTTTCCACAATTGCCAAACTTGAAGTGTTTGAGTTTGGGAACCAATTGCCTAGACAGCAGTGTGATCGACTGGAGTGTAATCGCTCCAAACATCAGAAACATTGTAGTTCCACTGGAAGATAACAGGACAGAGATCCCTGCAGCTATCGCCAAATTCAGTGGTCAACTGCGAGTACTATCCGTCGATGCACGGTTCGTCGAGCGTGACCAGCTGACGTTTTGCCAGGAACAATTTCCTTCGCTGGAAACATTTCGCTTGCTCTACCCGATCTACAATCCAGCTTCATCTAACGAAGTTGTAAGCCTCATTCAGCAGTGTACCAACCTTACAGAAATTAGCTTTTTCAACAACATCATTACGGCTGACCTAATTGGCACGTTGACCCAGTGCCTTCAGCTGAAGATCGTGAACATCGACGCCAACCAGGTTCCTCCAACGATATTTTCCAGGCTTTCGAAGCTGCCTCGTCTGAGCCAGCTAATTCTACACAAAATGGAAGTCCAACCCGCAATGCTGACGTCGTTCAAGTGCTTTCCCGAGCTGCGCCAGCTGACGTGTCTTTCGATTCGAATCAGCTCTCCGGATGCCTTTTTCTGCCAGGTTCAGAAAAAGATGCCCAAGCTGGTCGTGCTGGAACTGCTGGATCGATTCCGTTTCGGGTTGAACAATTTCAACAGCACTGGCGTTGTTTCAGCGATCTGTGAGAACTTGAGATTCCTGCAGCGATTGAGTTTAGTTGATTGGGTAACTTCTGCATGAGAGTAATTTTATACTTAAAACAGAATAACGAATTCTTCATAAAATTGCAGGCCATTTGGGATGTATCTACGTTTGATAAACTCTACAGGCTGGATCATCTAACCGAACTACGACTCAAGTGCATTGGAATAAATGCCAACGGAGAACTTAAGCCTTGCAAATCGATTAAAAAGCTTGTCCTGGACATAGACTCGGTGAGTCTTCGTCTCATTCATTTTGTAAATTAACAATAAATTTCTTTTTTCCAGTTTAACCCTCCCGATGTCATCTTTCCGGTCAGCCGAACTCCGCTGTCGGAACTAATCTCCACCAGCTTGCCTGCGCTGGGCTCGATCGAACTACCGCGCCGCTTGCTGGACAGAACAAAGCGCTCCGAGCAGGAGATTGCCACCCTCCGAACCCTACTGCCCAGCTGTGCCTTCTACCGGAAGACGCGCCTCAAGATGGCAGACCGCGATTACGCTTCGCTCTTGTAATGTGGCAATTTACCTGTTTATAATAAAGGTTTTCGAGTTTTATACAAGTTTAAACATTGTTATTGTATTTTTTGTTGTTGTAAAAAGTCAGGTTCAAGAATCGATATTAAAAACAAAGACTGACTTGCATTTTGTTTTAAATTTATTTAATTGTAATCTGCAAATCACCTCAAGTTACGTTGTCTGACAAGCTCATAAAATATTTACATAACTCAAGCGGTTCTAATCACACCATTTCAGTCCGTTAACTTTGTTTCGATTAATCGCAGCCTTCATACCGTTCAGTTTTAAAATGAAGTTGATGCTGCTTTTCATAGTTTTACAACCTTTTGCCGTATTCAGTTTTCAAAATTCAACTTTCTTGGCACCATGCCTAGCTGGTCTCATCAGATTCAACAGTGCATCCTTCCACAACCAGATCAACATTTTCACCGAAAACGTGCACACTTCCCGAGATTTAGTTGAAGAATTGCTACTCGAAATCGTCGACAACTTAATAACCGTCAATTTGATCCGCTATGAGAAGTTGCTAAATTTTCACCAGCGTCAGCTGATAATTTGGCTTCTGGACACGTGGGAGTTCTTTCGAAACGCAATCCGGGAGGTGAAACGCGCAAATTACGAATTCCGTGGTCACTTTGTGGTCATACTCGGTGGTGAACTGCAAAGTAGCGGTCCGGAGGGGTGGAACCAACTTCTGAACCACTTTTGGTCACTTCAGATAATCACCGTGGTTCTGGCGGTGACGATCGGGGAAGAATTGGCACTTGTTGGCTATCAGCCGTATAGCGTCACGTGCTGTCGGTGTGTCGAACCGGTGATTGTGAATCGCTGCAATCGTGACTTTTGTGAAAATCGTAAGATTTTTGAAGGAAGCCTTGACCAACTGCACGGATGCCCGCTGAGGTTGGCAACGTTCAAGTGGTTTCCCTTCCGGGATGTTGTTGAGGGGGGCGATGGACAGCTGGTGCTTTCGGGAAAGGGTGCCGAACTGATGGAGATCATTCAGTCGAAGCTGAACTTTACGGTGAATGTAAGGGTGCCTACGGACGGATTTACTTGGGGTCAGATATTCCCGAATGGATCGGCGATTGGTGCGCTGGGTTTGGTTTTTAGTGGAGAGGCCGATTTCACCCTTGGTGGTTACCTGCTGTACCAGGAATTGCTGCAAACGATGAGCATCACAACCGGCTATTACGTGAGTGATTTCGTCTTCGTGGTTCCCGAGGAGTTGGTCTCGATATCGTCTCTGAAGCGGCTTCTGCAGCCGTTCCAGGTTACAGTGTGGATCTCAGTGTTGGCCATGCTGGGATTGGTGTATGCAGTATTAAGTTGTTACAACTGTGTGACAGTTGGCCATTCGTTCAAAAATCATTCTCTGCTGATGTTGTACCGATCGTTGATGGGAGGATCACTTCCGTCGATACCAAGGGGCAATTTCATTCGATTTGCAATGCTTTTGTGGCTTTATTATGGAGTTGTGATTCGCGAAAGTTACAATTGTGCCATGTACGGGTTTCTCACGGCCAAGCCAGAACCAACGGATATCAGCTCTTTTGCTAAAATGGCTGCCAACGGGTATCAATTTGTGGTTTCGAACGTCCTGTACGATCTGCTATTTGCCAACTCAGATCAGTTCAACGGAACGTTCACCCTGGTTGACGAGGACTTCTTCGGGCGGATGTTCGCCGACGTGATCCAAAGTCGCAAACGGATCGCCCTGATCTCCCAGCCAGAGATGATCGCCTACTTCAACAAGCGACACCCGGACAGCATCAACTTTCGCATCTCCGAAGAAAAAGTGCTCAGCTTCTACTACAGCATGCTGTTTCGAAGGGCGTGTCCTCTTATCGAGAGCTTCAACGTGGTGCTCGGGCAAATTTTGGGGATGGGACTTATCAGCAAATGGAAGGCAAACTGGATGAACGAGCGTTACCTGACCATGACGCTTAGCAACGAACCTGTAACGGTTTTAACCAACGAACATCTCTTCGATGGGTACACATTCTACGCGCTAGGAATCGCCATAGCAGTGTGCGTGTTTTTCTTAGAGGTAGCATCGAAGCAACTAGCAAAATCTACCTCCAAACCAATAAAAACATTCCCCTTTCAAAACTAAACCTCACTCTATCCCAACTCATCAATATGGAAACCATCGAACTGTTCAAGATCATCGGCAAGCGAGTAGCGAAGCTGCCACCGGCCCAGCAGGAGGACATAATCGAAACAATGATGGGCCTTATCGACGCGACCGAGCGGATGAACCGGAGTGCGGCATTTGGCGGACAAGCAGGAGGCTTTAACTTGACAAAAAGTGTGTCCAGCTTTGCGTTGACCAGCGATTCCATCGGGTTTGGGCCGATATCCGGAACTGGTGGCGGCATGGACGTGGAGTTTGGTGCGCTGACTTCGTCACCGTCGAATTTGGTGTAATATGGGCGATGGAGTGGTATAATAGTTTGTGATTAGTTTATAAGAGATTAGTGTTAATTGTTCAATAAATATCAGTTCGACTTGAATCTTATTTGTTTCTTCCTGTGAATGCCACAAGACATCTTCACACCAAGTAATTCGACGACGTCGCCATTTCGACGTTACGAGCAAAACGCGTTTTAATGTTTGACCTTGAATAAACAAAAAATTAGAGCACGCAATGTAAACAATAACAAACACGTTTTGTTTGGTTGACCATTCTATGCATTGTCCCGAAGTTTGGTTGAAGTTGGTTGCTGGAGTCCCGAGTTATGATTACAAATGTTTACGGTAGTCTAACTTTTACGTGCGTCAAACGCGTTCTGACCTGACATCTCTTTGGCCTGTTGTCGTACTTACATCAATTTTCAGGGAGTGACAAGATAGCACGATAAGATTTAGATTTCATCACTTTACATGACAAATATGCACGGAGTTTTTTCGGATTTCGTTGAACATCTCAGGATTGAAATCAAATTTTGGGGATCTGTGAAGGTTAAAAGGTAAGGCACAAAATGGAGTTCTTACAATTAAATTTTGGCTGATTTTAGCGTGACATCCATAAAGCCTATATTATTTCATTTATTGTACTGCCGTTCTACGCATAATTGTCCCATATTAAAAAAAAGTGCAACTGAGAAAAACACGATTGACGTTTTTCGACCGATTTCTGTGTTTCAATCGCGTTTTTCTCAGTTGCACTTTTTTGAACATGGGACAATTATGCGTAGAACGGCAGTATAGTAAACTTAGCAGCACTGGTATTTTTTTTAATCATGAGAAGTATTTAGTCCACTTGGTTGATCGAAGTAAGCCTCGCGTGTGTACGGATCGAAAAAAAATCGCTGTCAATTTCTCCTCCTACAATTTCGTTTCAAAAAGTGCAAAAAATTGCCGTTATCTCTGCCGATATCCAGTGGAGAAGGTGGTGGTTGCGGAAAAGGCGTCCTGACGGTGGTTTCCAGCGTGACTTCAGGAGCACATCTTTCTGGATTTTCCAAGCCTGTTGCAAAAAAAAATGAGCTGCTTTCCGGATTTCAACGTCAACGTTTCCTGGTAGCAACTCATCGGCGGATGGTGATCTTCATCGGGTGCGTTTCCTCGGACAACCATTGGGTCCCGTCGGTGATGTTTTCAAACTCGGCGGAAATTCGAATCATCAACCATCTGGCTGTTTCAAGTTTGTCGACGGATCTCAAGTTAATCAAATCGGACCACTTCTGATACTGAAGATGAAGCTGGTATTGAAGATACATAATTTGGTGAGCCCGTTCTTGTTATAATACAAAAAAAACTTTCACTTATACGCTTACATTCACTCATTCCACTCAAGACTAACTACGCCAATTTCCACTAAATACGCGGTAGGGTGTTCCCTTGGTCGTTCGCTGTGAGTTGTGGATTGCCTGCTTCTCTAATGAAGGTTCGACTGGGGGGGCATGCTTATTAATTTCTCGTCGCTCCATACCCTCAGTGACGTGATGGGAACAAGGGCGTCTATACAAAGTGTCCCTACACCCGCTACAAATTTCCGGCGCTTGGGGAGGGAAGCGGGAAACCATTTTGTTCTATGCGCCGGTATTTGTAGCATTAAAATTCGTGCAAAAAAACTTATGCACGTGGGTGTACAGATTATGGAGTAAAAGATGATCGAATTGTTCACCTAGCGCTCACATGTGTTCCAGGACCAAGTTGCCTGCGGGTATGGGGATCATACATACATACATACATACATAGAAGTATTTAGTCCACTTGGTTTATAATTTGAATAAGAATAAGAAAATGTTACTAAAATAAATTTTAATTTGAGAACTGATGGCTTTCGGTAGTTTTAGCAAATGAAACATAATGATTTTCATATTTCCGAACAATCTATTTGTCACCCAATCTGCACTGTTCAGTTAAACATCAGCAAGCACTAGAACCTATAGCAGCATTGTACCTCTTTTCTCGAACCAAGCCGCGATTGAGTGTTTTTTTGTATCGTTCTTACAAAATAAAGTTGTTAAAATTCACGTATAAAAAAGAACAGCATGTACTAAAAATCTAACGACTGGAGGTTACTACAGATATAAAGTATTTCTTTCATTCTCATTCTGCAAGACAAGTTAACGGAAATGGGGGGTGTAAAACTTTGAACTTCATGTCTTGCCTGCCAATTGGTTTTGTTGATTGGTTGGGGGAGTTAAACTAACGATAAGTAGAAGGATTTTGTTTTGGTATCACTGCAGCAGCAGTGGCATCGTGTAGAAACGCTTTACTGTGCCCAAATTTGCGTGAAATAAGTTAAAAAAGCGTTGTAAGTGTTGTTGTTGTTCGCACACAATTCCTTCGTGCGACAATATTTACACATTCACAGCATTGTAGCTTCAGATCATTTTTCACGCACGCTCACATACACAACTCGAACAAATGGCCACTTCCGTGTAAACTGTTTTGTAATAGGTAGTCCCATTTGCTCTCGATAACACGCCCATTTAAACTTTGTCAATCAACGGTTTTAAGCTAAGGCTGTTTTTTTATTTAGAGGTTTGGCGAAACGATTTACGGGGTACAAACTCTTGGCTAATTCTTCCTATATAACAAAGGGTCACTCGACCTGCTTGATGCTAATCAACTTCGTTTCCGCTTATTCGTTTATCTAGAGAATAATCTACTATGTACATGGGGTTAGTAACAAGGGAAAAGGGACGCGAATCAATTGTTCACCAACTAAAAATGCGTTTTCGAACGCTTCTTAAATGCCGCAAATTTAATAAAGTTTGTTTTATTTTTGGCTCCAACCCAAAACGTACGAAAAGCATATTAAAATGGACCAACAGCGAATGGCTTCGCGTTGGGACAATTCAAAAGATTGGATTTTGATTTCAGAACAGAACATCCAGTTCTCTCGTTGTTTCCACCTTTTGTATGTTTTGCGGAGGGGAAAAATTACATAAATAGCAAAATATAAACTTACATACTTACGATCTAAAATATGATCAAAACGCTTCTCTCTAACGAACTATACTTACAAGACGCGCCTGCTGCTTAACCTAAATGGGATCGAAAAATATTCAACCGATTTGTAGGTTCGATTCCCGAACAATTTTCGCTCACATAAGTACTTTCTCCCAAAATAACCCCGTGCCCCGGCCGCGCGTGTGACCATTCCCGTCGTCCCTGAATCGAGTAACGCATCAAGCGTTTTCCGAACGAAGTCTACACACCAGCGCGCGTAAGGGAGGGGTTAGGTGGGGAAGGGGGGGGGGGGCACTGACGCCCTAAACAAAACACTAGCTCAGCGGTCTTCCGCCGGGAACCGGCTCTCAGCAGATGATCCCCTTGTCGCCACACTGGAGCGTTTTTCGGCTGGCAACGGTCGCGACGGCCACGGCTAAGCCCGCAGCCGACGCCGGACCCCCGCCCATGGTTTCCTCCGAGCACTTGAGGCAGCACAGGGTAGCGGCGGCCGCGGCGCAGAATCCATTCTCCATCGGGAGCATAACGGCGGCTGTCGTAGCGGTTGTGGATTCCTGCTGCTGTTGGAACTTTTGTACGTAGGCCTTCACGGAGTGCGGACTCGGGGTGGAACTGCACGTCGAGGACTGCCTGCTACTCACGATGGTGGTGGTGGTGGTAGTGTTGTTGTTGTTGGTTGTGTGGTGGTACCTGCTGGTGGCGCTGCTGGAAGAAGTAAAAAAAAATGGTTAATTTCTATATGAAAAAATCAAGGTTTGCAACGAGTTGCTTATAACATTTTTTTGCAATTCCAAAAAACGCTGCATGAATGGAATTTTATGTAAAACATGTACTAGTATTGAACGGTATTAATTTTCCATTCAGTAGGGAAAAGTAGGCCGTTTCGTTTCTCCAGAAGGATAGGAAAAGATGACAGTTTTACAGCGGAAATGCCAAAACAGATTTTTGAGGGGTTTCTCTGATGCTTTTGTTAAAATTAGTCGTAGAAGGCGTAGATTGCGGAATAATTCGGATTTGGAGTAATCTCTGTGGGTCAAACCTACTGTGTACAGTTAACTGCAAATATGATTCGTTGAAATTAGATTAGGCCGATGCAAATATTTTTTGAAGTTTATGTCCCTCGACTCTGATCAAAGTCGAGGGGGGGTAGGGGGGAGGGGGAGAGTTAAAATATTGAAATTACATGCCACGTTTTCAACATTTGCATGAAAAAACGTGTTTTAATATACATTACACATCTGTCCGGTTGTTTTGCAATCATAAGTTTACAAAATTTCTAAGTATTGACGAAAATTTTATTTCTGCGTGAAAAAAAGTTTTTGTACATTGGAATTCCATGAAAGTTTAATAGTAGTTTATGCAACAAGTTGCAAAAGAGGATTTTTTCAGCACGAGTCGTAAATTTATCCAACGAGGTTCACCGAGTTGGATAAATACGAAGAGTGCTGAAAAAATCAAGTTTTGCAACGAGTTCCATACAACATTTTTTGCAATTCCAAAAAACACACACTGAGTGAAATTTTATGTCAAATTTTTATGTATTTTTACAATAAATCGTTTAAATCAAAACAAAAATGTTGAAACGTGTTACTTTTCGAAACAAGTGCTGAAAAGTTCAACTTTTCAGCACCCATTTGAGTGCTGAAAAGTAGAACTTTTCAGCATTTATTTTGAAAAGTGTTGCTATTCGATTCTATTATTTTTGGTACAGAAAAGTAGGCTATTTCGTCGTTCAAGAATGACAGGAAAAGTAAGAAGTCTCACGACGGAATTGCAAAAAATATTTTTAAACGAGCCCAAACATGCTAAATATGATTATCAAAACAGAACAGGGCATTTAAGATTATTTTCAGTTGATTAGACTTCTATTTCCATTAAAAATTTTTGAAACAAAATATTTTGATTTTTTGGATTTTTTGAAGGGAGGGGCGACATAATCTTTAATCTGTAAAAGCCAATCCAATTATTTATCCAACTTAATGAATTAGTTTTTGATTAATTTTGAATAAGTACAATCCCAAACATACGTTATCATGTAAAATTCGACAATACAAACCTGCTGTGATGATGATGACTCAGATGATGATGGTGGTGGTGGTGATGGTGGTTGTGACTTCCATGATTGAGTTGGCCGTTCTGTTGCTGCTCGGAGGGTGGCGCCTTCCGGCTGACCTTGGGCGTCGTCGGAGCGTCCGGAAACAGCGACACGGTAACGATTTCCACCACGCTGACCGGTGGCACCGGAGTGCTTGCGTTTTGTACTTGCAGAACGTTCTCCTTGTTTGTTTCGGATTCGTCGTCCTCTTCGGGCGATGACGGCTTGGACTTGGCTTCCTCCGGCAGTTCGGCGGAGACACCGTTGTTGCCGTGGCCATTGTGGTGACCGTTGGAGGGGCGCAGAAGGGGTACATTTTCAATGATGAGCGGGCAGGAAGGTTCGTCCTCTTCTTGGGGAAGCTGCTTCGCCACTACGGTGATGGTGGTATTAGCCGTCGCCGTCAGCGGGTCTTTTGGTACTTTTTGTGTATTTTCGGTCTTCTCCTTGAGCCATCGGTGTTCGAGGCATTCTTCGACGGTCGGGCGCTCCCTGGAAATAAGGGGTCGAGGTTAGAATCAAAAAAGTCGCTTTGATAATCTGTTTTACTTACTTTGGCTTGATTCGAAGCGCACACTTGATAAAGTCGATCGCATCCTCCGACACGTTCTCGAACAGATACTCCGGGAAGTCGAGGAGGCACTTGGTAATGTTGAGGGACGTCTCCTGCTTGTTGTCGCCGCCAAAGGGCGAGTAGCCCGTCAATAGCACGTACGTCAGCACGCCGATCGACCAGATGTCGGTCCGCAGCGAGAGTGGCTCGTACTGGAGCACCTCCGGCGCGACGTAGTCCGGGGTGCCCAGGATTTCCATTATCTTGCCCGTATCACCGATGATACGCGCGATACCGAAGTCGCATAGCTTCAAACCGTCTGGAGAGAGAAGGAAATCTTGAAAATTACAATTTCTGCGATATGCAAAAAGGTCAACTCCAACTCACCTTCAACGTCGTTTCCAATGAGCAGAATGTTCTGTGGCTTCAGGTCCAAATGGATGATGGACTGTTTGTGCAGATGGTTGAGGGCACGCAGAACTTCACGCATACACGTTCGAGCCTTTTCCTCCGACAGTTGCCCTTTGTTGTCGATGATTGTCTGCAGTTCGCCACCGGTTGCGCTAAGGAAAAAAAATCAAAGTTCATTAAACTTGCAACTTACAAAAATTGCCCAAAACACATACAGTTCCAGGATCAGTGCCGTCTCGGAGCGCGTCTCGTGGACCGCATGCAGCCGGACAATGTGCTGCGAGCTAGCGCACAGCATCAGCACGGCAATCTCGTGGTTGATCTCCTTGGCGCAGCACTGGCCGCGGCGGCGCCGCCGCAGGAACTTGGCCGCATAGTGGACGCCGGTCTTCTTGTCGACCGCTCGCCGCACCGTGCCGTACTTTCCTCTGGGGAGTGGAAAATGAGAAAAAAAAATCATTAGAAGATTAGATTTAAAAAAAAACGAAAATAAAATTGTGTGTTTCAGCGACAAATTATTAGATTTTTGAGCATAGCACGATTTTTTGGAACTTTCTTCTAGGCACTGATCCACACCAGTTTTTTAAGCTTTTTACCCACGCGACGCAAACTTTGCGTCCATCGGGTCAGTGGCAAGGGCACAGGAAGTGGCCGCCGAAGAGCGCCGAATCACGCACACTCATTGTAGTAAAACACGAACGAACGAAACGCGCGCGCCAAAGACGACGACGCGAAGCCAAAACGAGGCGAAACCCATTCACAAAACGTGGTTCGCGATTCATTCATAAACGTAGCAACGTGCAGAGTAGAGCGCACACACGCACGCACACAAGTCGTAGTCATGTTTTTCGACAGATGCTGACCACGTGCGTGTGTGTGTGCTTCCACAGTTAAAAAAGAAATACTAAAATATTTTTACACTGAAATAAAAAAACCAGAATCTTTGAAATTCTAACAAATTAATTTCAATTATTTTCAATGAACAACTTTTTTCAGTGCAAAACTGCAATATATCATGTTTTTGTCTTGTAAACAAACAAGAAGCAACACTCCGAACGGCTCAACTCATCAGCTGTGTGGTGTGGATCCAACCAAGATTCGACAAAATGATTTTAATGACCCGCTCAGCACACACCGGGAAACCGATGACCGGAGTCCGGGTAAACTGCAAACTGCAGCAACAGAGAGAACGAGAGACAACGCGGAAGCTTTGGACCGGCGCGGCTGCAAACCGGAAGGTCGAATCGGTGGATATTTTGGACCAATCTGATTTAATTAACCCTCGGCGGAAAGTGAGGTATATTTTTCAGATTTAAGTTATCTTTAATGTTTCAACACGCTTTAAACTCGATATAATAAAATTTTAGAATATCAGAAGAGTATAAAGTCTTTCTCTACATGACAAGCATTGATGAAACCTGCCTTAACCCGTGGTCGCACTATTTTTTTTTTTTCTAAAATTATGATTATGAGCAACTTTTTTAAACAAAAAACATGGCTTCTCTTGTTTCCTGTTTTTTGCTTCTATTTTTCATTGTATTTATGTATGCATTTATCTTAATGTTTTAGTTTTTGATAGTACAGTACTTGTTCGGTAACAGGACTGAGAGCATGGTCCAATTAGTTATCGAATGCTGCTCGCCAACTGAGTTAGCATTAGCATTAGCATTTGGAGGACGCCCCACCACCGGACGGCTCTACAACGCTTATCCCACTGTTTGGTGTGGTTGTGTTAGACCCTCATCCGGAACAATAATCCAACACGGGATACAGTCATCCCTCATATTCGGAACAGATTACAGATCGGCCAATGTTCAAATAATCATAGCAAATCGGTAATTGAACTTAATGATTCGCTTTTACCTTCATTTGAAAGCCTTTCATGCGATCTTTCGAATGCTGTATCGAACAACTGCGAAATTTAACTTTTATATCAAGTTTTTGAAGAAAATCTTTGACCCTTGAAATCCACAAATTCGGAACACTTTTTTCTTACGGATGTAAACAAACTTTGGATCTCTCCAGGAGAACATATTTGTAACAAAATAATGACTTCACACACTGAAACCAATGAAACACATGCTTAGTGATGTTTTAACCATGGGCTGATAACTTTTTTTTTGTGAAAATATCAATTAAATTCAGGTGTTCCACAATTGTGGGAGGCACAATAACATCCCACAATCGGATCTGGTACGTTTCGCCGAATGTCGTTTCGCCGACGGTCATTTCGCCGAATGTCGTTTCGCCTAATGGTACGTTTCGCCGAAAGTCATTTCGCCGAATGGACGTTTCGGCGAATTGAATAATTTTTTTTTGTATAATGTATGCTATTTGTTCACTGCAGTGCCATCTTGTAATTCACTCATGCAAACTTGAGAAGGAGTGGCAAGATAATAATATAATAATTTAAAAAGTAAAGAACGTAAAACGAAACTATTGGCACTACGCCCCCCGGGGCATGGCCTTCCTCTAACGTGGGATTTCTGCTCCAGCGCCTCTGACGAGACAGGAGAAACCGGGACCGACGTTTTACTTCACCATCCGATAGAAGCTCAGTGGATAAGGCGGGAATCGAACCCGCGTCTCATAGCATCATCGGGATCGGCAGCCGAAGCCGCTACCCCTGCGCCACGAGACCCAAGAACGTCTCATGTTTCAAAAACTCACAGAAATAATACAAATGATGAAGAATGCAAAAACTATCAGAAATTTGTCTAAATGCTATGCTAAAAATAAAAAAAACTGCTCATGTTTGAAAGATTGCAAATCCAAACAAAAATTATAGAAATAATATGCTTAAAAAACTAAATGTACACAAATTCACCGAAATAATTGAAAAGTATGCCAAAAATATAGAATGCAAAAACTAACAGCAATTTTGCAAAATGTTGTGCTGAAAACCAAAAGAACTGCTCATGTTTGAAAGAATGCAAAAACTCCCAAAAATTTTACAAATAAATTGCTTGAAAAACAAAGAATGCAAAAACAAACAGAAATAATTTAAATAATAAGTAGCCAATTAAAAGAACTGCTCATGTTTGAAAGAATGCAAAAACTCACAAAAATCATACAAATAATTTGCTCAAAAAACAAACAGAAATAATCAAAATTAGTTGCAGAAATTAAAAAAAAAAAAACTGTTCATGTTTGAAAGAATGCAAAAACTCTCAGAAATAATTTAAAAAATATGCTCAGTAAACAAAGAATGCAAAAACTACCGGCATTTTTTTCAAAATGTTATGCTGATAATCAAAAGAACTCCTTATGTTGGAAAGAATACAAAAACTTACAAAAAATATACAAAAAATATGCTTAAAAAACAAAGAATGCAAAAACTAACAGAAATTTATCAAAATTATTAGCAGAAAATTAAAAGAACTGCTCATGGTTAACAGAATGCAAAAACTCACAGAAATAATTCAAATGATATATTAAAACAAGAATGCAAAAACTTACAGAAATGATTTAAAATTGTTTGCTGTTATTAAATAACTGCTTATATTTGAAAGAATGCAAAAACTCGCACAGTTTTTTTTCAACTAGATTATTTTTTAAGCGATTGTTTTGTGCATGCTATAATGCATAAACTTATAAAAATAATATACTAAGAAAAACAAAATTTCAAAGGATTGAAAAATCACGTTTTAGGGACATTTTACTTTTTTAAAATATTTTAATACAATTTGTGTCCATTTTATATATTTATTTTACGATTATTTGTCAATTCGGCGAAACGTCCCTTTCGGTGAAACGTCCCATGCGGCGAAACGGCATTCGGCGAAATGACCTTCGGCGAAATGACCGTCGGCGAAACGACATTCGGCGAAATGTCCCGCACCCCCCACAATCATGGAACAGGCAATTTGGAGACAGTGTTTCGCCGCTCTGGACTAAATAGTCTTGAAAATTTCGTTGTTATGGTTTCGTTTGAGCAACCTGCCAAAAATGTATGGAATTTCGTAATTTTTGTTCTAGTGGATCAAACTTACTTTTTGCCCAGGTATTTAAAAACGTAAGTTTTAAAGAAAACCTAGATGTATGGGTATCAAAAGATCGGAAATTTTATGCCCTTTCCGATTCCACATAGGTTGACTTGAGAATCGTGGACCGGTTCGGATGCCGGCGGATTTTCCTACGACGTAATTCCGGGTTGGTACGAAATTCCAACGAAAAATCTATTCTATCGATACAAATACCCCCAAAACGGTTTTATACCCACTCCAAAATGTTTATTTAGCAATTTTATGGTAATATATTAACATTTAGTTGAATTAAAAGTTTGCAAAATTAAGTTTAGATAAGTTTTACATAGAATTTCCAGAGTTATATAAACTTTTATACTAAGTAGTTAGTAAACTTTATATTCAATCCAAATTAATCAGTTAAGGATGCCTATTTGGAGTTGGGAGACTGGATTTATGGTGATTTGTCAACAAATAACATTATTTATGTTAATTTTTCGAAAGGTGTACAAACTTTTTTTGCACCTTTTTTATTTTCGTAATAGTATTTGTTATATAACTTTTTATAGAAATTACCTTTTCATGAGCTTTTTGTAGCAAAATGTTTGGCATGAGTTTCTGAACAAAACGTAGTACTAGGTTCCTGTCTAACTTTAATTTTTTTACATGTTTCATCACAAAATGTGCATAGTGCCCAAGGGGTGTAAATACTTTTTTTACATACTGTAAAAACTGAGTAAACAAGTCTGTTGTTTTGTTTTGGTGAACGATTTAACTTATTGATATGGAAATTTGCTTCAAAATAACTTCTTTAATTTATTATATGTTAACAGTGGTTTTGACACTTTTTTATATATATTTTTTTAAAGTTGGTTTAAAAGTCTGTTAGGTTATGTTTTTGAAGCCACATTTCATAACAAAACTAATTAAATGGCAGAAATGTTTAAAAGAGTGCAGATTTAAAGTATCAATTGCTCTAATTTTGAAAACTTTTGAGGTGTTTTTTCAGTTTTTGGTAAAATTGATTTCTTAAATACCGTCATCTGGGGTGAAACAGAACACATGGGGCGAATTGGGACAGTCTTGTTACTGTACAACATTTGGATATTTTTTATCGGTTTCGAATAGAACAGACACAGAGCAACAACAATAGTGCATTTGTTTACTAATTTCAAGCTTTAGTCCCTATTCAGACTGTAGTCTCGATTCACCCCAGTTTACGGTACTCTTGTACAGTTTGTTGTGAAAGAAAAAAAAACTACATCTGATTAATATACTTAAGAAAAAAAATGAGGGCAATATTTTCAGCGATGATTGGTTTAGGTGAAGATATTTTACGTCTCACAAAAATTATGCAATTTCAACATAAAAATACCCTATAGTTGTAACTATGTAGAAAATACATTCCGGCGTTGCAACGTCACGAAATTTTTCACTTTATTTTTTTCGAAATATGTCTCGTATGATATCAAAACCTGCTCCAAAATTAAATATTATTACAGATTTGGATTGGAAACTGAATTTTCTACAAGTAGTGACTATGGAAAACTAATTTAAAGTTGAACTTTTCATTTGGCACATGGATCACTACTTGACGTTGCAACGGAGTGAGAAATAGCTAAATTACGACCCTTTTTTATAAACATTTCTGATTGTTAATCCAGCATATTTACATACATATATATACATATTTTTTTAAGTTAATCATAGACTAACATTAAAGACTGAGTACGCTTTATATTTTTCTAATAATGTCAATCCAACATTTTTTTCTTAATTAAATTTTAATACCTTGCGACCCATAATGTACCTCTGAAATTAAAAAAAATGGTATTCGAGGTTTAGCCTAAAAATATTCGAAGCTTTAAGTCAAATTCTCACTGGGTGGTATCATTTTGTTTCTGAAAAATTAATTGCACCAATATATTGGTCGGAGTTTCATAATTTTGTAAGAAAGGCTCTATTTCACCTCTGGTGATATTAAATCGTGTTTTTTTATAGACATCTGTTTTGTAATGTGTAATTATGTTGCGGAGATCTTATCTGATTTTCAACATTGTCAAACTGTTCTTAAATAGAACTGAACAGTACATTAAAAAAGCGACGTTTCATGCATTTCAAACTTCGACCCACATTACCGTACCCTCTGACCTTCTTGTCCCCCGGCTCAAGCCTTATCCGGCGGATGTCATTCGACCCTCGTTCTCTCGACAGCCAGCACGCACCATTATAGCATTCTGCTCTTCAACCTCAGAGAGTTCAGCAGAAGAAAAAAAACCAGGTCAGCTCCCAGTCTTGACGACAACCGCCCACCCATCACTTTGTACTCGCACAGAGTACACACAACATCAAGGTTCAACTCTGCGTTATTCGCGGGCGCGCGCTCTTCATTCTTCTTTTTTTTTACAAACAGTTCGCAAAAGTTGACTCGTCTCCGCCAGCAGCAGGAGAGATCCTACCCACTTTTGTCTGTTTCTATTTCGAAATCGATAAATTACGTGCGTGTCCTTGCACGGGCCAATCGATCGCCTGCCCCGGTCGCAATCCAAAAACGGTGCGGAGCTTAAACGCGAGACCTGCTTCTGCCATCGTCGTAGTGCCAATTGTTCAATTAGGCAGAATGAAAACATTGACTTAGGCAAAGATTTATTGAACCATCCAAGTCGTCCTGCACGCCAAAAAGGTTTATTTTTGGTCCGGCGAAGCAAAAAAGTACGAAAAAATGTTGGAGTTCAGACAACAACAGAAAGGAGCAACTCAATGTCATTCGATCGTGGCTGAACTGAATTTGAATGAGTTTGAACTTCAAATTTCAAGCAGAAGCAGAAGGTGCACAGCACTGTCAAGAGAGTTGAGACGTCCGTTCGCGCACAACAATTGCGCCCCCTTAATGACCACTTTTGGGCCCGCGTTGGGTGTACCTTTTGTGCGAAACCGTTGCGAAATGGTTTCGATTGGAGATCGCCGCTGAGATCTATTGGAAAGGGTCGAGATTTTCGGTGGCTTCAGGACGGCTTCGTCCGAATAGTTCTGAGAAACATCGCACACAGTCGAATTTTGATGGTGGTCACAAATAAATTTATTTTCCTTTTCCGTATACATTGTAATGTAAGCGATAGAAATTCAACAATCGATTATCTAATCACAATCTGTGATCAGGAAAATATTACTATAAGTGTAGTGAAGTTTCCCTGATCGTACTGCAACAAACTAATGTTAAGAAATTTGCGTCATATCTCAAAAGTACAATCTCATAGTACAAGTAATCAAAAAATATCGTATTACGCGATATAATTTGTTTGAGCCTATTTTTCTGAATAAACCTTTCCCAAGACACCAAGACGATCAGAAAATTCCTTCTATAGAAACATTTTTTTTTTGAATTATCAGTTTGGCATTCAATTACAGCTATTGAAAAAGCTTTTTTCTACTGAATTACTTGAAGCATAACGGGATGTAAACAAACAACTTATCAAAATATTTTTTAAAGTATTGTACAAAAATAGTTCAAATAACATTGCATAGACAAATATTCTGTGATTATTCAAATTTTGACCACCTATTTCCTACAACCCATCCCACAGTGCCCGCAAACTGCACCACTGCGAGATGACCTTCACCGAGAAAGACCCCGCAGAGGGCGCGTACCTACTGAAGAATTTGACACGCGCTCGCCTCGAGTGGGCGCCACTTCTGACACTTTTTGAGCGGGTTTTGAGATGTTATTGTTGCCGGAGGGCCTTTCCGCCACAGGGAGCCCCGCTCAAGCATTCCAGCTCCAGTTCCGAATCGGAAAGACGGCGGCGCAGATAATGCAAGGACACACCGCACAATTATGCGCGCAGCAATGATGTTGCGAGCGATGTTTTTTCGGCGAGACCGACGTCGTCGGGGCGGAAACACCCACGAATTTGGTGTACCAAGGTGTTATGGTACTAAATTGCAGCACAGTCTGGTATGTCTGGTGGAAGGAATGAGAACAATGTTTTTGATACTTATGAAGCAAAGTTAAATTTTTCAGGCGTCAAATGAGTGGGATCCTAACGCGCAACTCCGGATTAGAAGGCGGAGATGCTACCTCAACACCATGCTGGATTGTTGTAATCAAATTTAAGAAATTGATTTCATTCCGATCAACTTGGGAGTAAAATGCTCTCGACCGTTTTGACTACCAGTTCGAGAGCACTTTCCTCTTGGTTGGCAGCATCCAGCTTTGAATGGGCAACCTGAACCTCCTGAAGACATAATGACCCAAGAGTTCATTGCCAAACTTGAAACTCCCCCGCATCAAAACGATCCCTGCGTTGCACCGTACTGCAGAAAACTTCGCAGATTGTAATCCGCGTGTGTCCGAATGAAAAATTAATCCCACCCATAATGATCGGCGATCATGCCCTAATTTGGGCCCACCTGATCCGATTGTGCTACTTCGTCGTAGTCCGCACATCGTCAGTCAGCCGGTGGTGTGTCCTCAGAGGACAACTCCTCGAGTATCCCCGATGGCTGATAATTGAGAGGCACGTCAACCCCCAACTCTTTTCACGATTGTCCCCGCGTGATTTCTGGACAGTAGGTTTGCCAAAGAAGGAACCATCGGGTCCTCGCCAGGTAAAAGTGACGAAAATCGGCTTTGGCGACAAATATGTCAACGCTGATTGCTGGCCTGGTGTCGGATTTCAAAGTCCTTTTGGAGTGGACGCTTGTTGATTGATTTCGCCGATTGGAAACCGTTTCTGTTGAGTTGTTGGACAAAGAAACGGTACGTTTGACGTCATTAGTTAACTCCCAGCCAGTCTGAATGTGCCAAAAAAAAGTTTAATTAGATTATCGTGGGGGCTCGAACTCGTGGCTTTTGGATTGGTGACCACTTGTTGTTTTAAGGTCTTGCGACAATAATGATATTAAGACCCTTACTCAATGTCTGGTACTAAATAATGATGGACTGTCGAAAGTACTGCAGATGTCAAAGTTCTCAGCTGAATTGCTGAAGCTACTCAAGAAGCTATACTGTTCAAACCTTTCCCAAGTTTCACAGAAAACGGATCGTCATGTTCTTGTCAGTTTTACTTCTGTGGCTGATTCCTCAAGCCACAGCTGGAAGGACCATGTGTTCAGCATTTCGGATGTCACCGCCAAGATCGTGCCAAACCGTTCGCTACTTCGTTCCGAAGACAATTCGAATGGCGCTAGTTCCAGGACGGTCCCAAACTCTCCAGCAAGCCTCAGCAGGTGCTGATCCAGCCGTGCTGGACTGCATTCAGGCTCAGCTCGACTGTGAAATTGGTCCGGAATCGGGAGGGCAAACGTCCTGCCACAGCTGGAACCGGAATGTTTTCGTGCGACTCAACGGTACCATCGACGGAACATTGTTAGAGTTTAAAGTCTGCCGGGATGAGACTTTAAGGGACCGATGCATGATTGGAGCTCCCAAGCAAGTGCCTGGCAGAACCAATACAATGATGATCGTACATTTTCGTAGCAAACATGAAAAGGACATCGTGTCAGAATATCTTGAATGTGACTGTAGATATTTTGAGATATACCACACAAATCTGATTGAAAAGTGCTATAAGGTGATCGATAATAAACAAAACAGGAATGCTTGGTTTGTGGTGGCCGGACTGATTGCAGTGTTGGGAGGCAGCTGGCTGGTATATTACGGTGTAACAACGGCCATGGGCAGAGCCAAAAGGAGACGTCTTCAAAGCGGACGAAACTTTATGACCCGAGATGTCAACGGATCTGGCCAGAATCCTAGATTTTAAGCATTTTAACTTGTTCTTCAACTCTTTACTGACGTCAATCAATATATAATCTTCAACAATACTGCCCATAATTGAAAATTCGGCTATTATGCCAAATCAAGTATTCCGAGAAAAACGCGTTTTAGTTTTTGTCACAAAATCTTCGTCAAGGCAATTTCCCATAAGAGTGACATACAAGCCGTTTGGTTTTTCGCATCGGCAGCCAAGTCTGAACACTATTTCTGTAAAATTCAAGTTCCAGAAGATGCGTTGGAACATTCTCTACCACCTGGTGCTAATATCTCGTTTTTGTCAAAAGATGATATTAGCCGTTTTTTCAACGGTGGGCAGAATACCTATCTCAGACCATGCTCACAAACTCTCAACCCTAAACATTTATGCAATTGCCCCAGAAAATGCCCGGGTTACTCAATCGGACACCTGCCATACTTTTAGTGTGGTAATTGCGCGATGTCACCATGGTGGACGACCCCTTTGGTAAATTACGTCGATTACCTCAGCTAACAGTGTGGTCAAGAATAGCGACCTCGAAAGAGCCCCGTTGGCCCATCATCGTCTTCGTAACGCAATTGACTACAATCACTCGATGTCCCAAACATGATGACGGTTTGATGGGGGCATTGTCTCAGATGATGATTTCCCCTTCGTAAAGAAAGAGAGCTATTGGGGACGACAAAAGCTCCCACCTTGGTCAAGTGATAAATGGGCTGTTATTTCAATTAGTATTTAAATTTAAAGTTGTTTCTTGATGAATTTCGGTGCAATTTATTCACTTAGTGGTGTTTTTCCTTTGACTTTTTAAGCCCTTTTTGTTATCAGACTGTTGGTTGTCAAACGGTGTGAAAATACATCAATTTGATGCGACTGAAAATAACAAAAAATCCATAATAATAGCACGAATTATGATTGTAATAATGTTTTTTGCAAGTGCGATTTTAAAACAAAAGTAAGGAGCAGAAAGCGAATGGGTTTAGACTGGACCGATTGAACCTTAACCAAATAAGCTCAATTTTTCATAAATAAGAGGTGAAGTTTGAAACACTGCCGAACCGCCACAGTGAGATGATGAAGATACTCGTCGATATCGATTTATCGAACCTGGCTGTGTCCGTGGTGATTTATGATTTCACCTTGCTTACTTACGTCACCCTGGAGGTTCCATTCATGAATCACCTTTTTTTCGAGAACCACTTCTGGCGACAATACGCGTTCAAAAACGTATTGTTCAGCTTCCTAAAAGAAATCCTCTCCAAGAGTCAGAGCGGACCACATTTCCGCCGGTAAGTGGTGGCGCTCTTTACAGTTTTGACGTTTAGGCGACTTTGCGCCAGAAGGACCACTCCAAGCTCACCCCCGTATTGTCCAAGAACAACGAGGCGTTCACTCTCCGGAGAGCCTCTTTTGAATGGTGAGACTTTTTGGAAAGTAACTCTTATATTCTGCTGACTAAGGCAAGTTCAATAATCGTAAATTATCTTGCGGGGTCAGTCGTTGGGGATCGATCAGCCCGGCGACTAATTAAATGCTGTGAATCAAACGGTCGTTAAAAGAATACTGAATTTGCAAAACCGTAATTGAGACCTGCTCGGGATCGTAAAAATATGTCATTTACATACACGGAGAAAAAAGAGTTCCCAAAATCGTGAACAAGCGTTCATGAAAATGGGAACCTCGAACAAAGTGTTCAAATTCCATGGTACGATTTTGAAAAACGTACCATGAAATTTGAACACTTTGTTCGTGGTTCCCATTTTCATGAACGCTTGTTCACGATTTTGGGAACTCTTTTTTCTCCGTGTATTGTGAGCGCGTGTGAAGCACAAAACCACACCATCGATTCTTCGAAGGACTGCAGAGACGTATCAGCACTGGGTTCGCAGAGCTAGGCCATAGACGTGACATTTTTAAGCAACGAGTTTGGCCTGACGCAATTTAATCTTTTTTTTGGCAAAGGACACTGCCTGATAAGCGATGGTATTTAGACAAAAAAGCTTAATATTAACAAACGATCAGATCAAATTGTCCAGAGTACCATGACATTTGGTGTCATAATTCTGCTGACAATAAACACCCAAACATTGTCCAGTAAGACTCACATGCGTCACAAAATTAACAAATGTATTCAACAAAAAGTTGACGATTAAGATCAGTGTCAAATTTATGGGACACGCGACGCTCACGCACTTGGCCATCATTATTAAATGAATGAATGAACTGTTTCGCGTTTAGCATGTACGACGACCTACCTAACCTCAATCAGTTAGTCCAAATCTTTGCCTATCTTTGCAACGCTGAATGAAGCTGGGTCTGCTGCTGTGACAGCTTAATTCGCTTGACACCCGCTCTAGACCGGGCTTGGTTGTGGATCCACCTAGCAGAACATGAAGACTACTTAAGGTTTGCAATGTATTTTTAGTTTTGAGGAAGTCATGTTACTAAGATTTACACTTAAGTTTTAGACCCTGTTTGATTCTTCAATACAAAAAGAGTAAGTAGAAATCAAACAACGCTAAGCTACCACATGAACTTCCATCAAGATTCGGACCGGTTCTTACCGTTCTCAAAAAAATGTGCGTACGCGTGGTGACTCTCTAATTAAAACGAAACCCGTTTCTTTTTCGACCGTCAAAACTCCCACACACCCTCAGTACTGTCACTCTGGGGTCCTAACATAGAATAACCCCCCGTTCAAAATCTCGCTACCAACTCCGGACCAAATCAGGGTAGACTTAATCACTCATTCATCGCTGCGATATTCGCGATGAATGGGAGTCCACCAGCGTTGATTCGCTGATTGCTGGCCTCAATTTTTTGGCGGACACACCCCCAGAACAGGTCTGAGGCGTTGGCGTTCGGACACGTGTATATATCCTAGGCCGTACAGCTTGGTGTGACGAAAAGTCTAAGCTGACAATCGAGCGATACAAGTTAATCTCGCACTGATGGGAGATGGATGACTAATGGTCAACACAACGTCGAAAGTTGGTCGTAAGACGGTTTATGAATGGGATTTGTAGCGCGGATTAATGAAGCAAATATTTGGGGTGCTTACAGCTTTCAAGGATAAATAGAGAAATTGTGGGAAGTGAAAACCATCTGAACCCTTCGTTTAAACTAGATTTATCTAACTTTAATAAAGTCACTGTCAAGGTTGCCGTTTTCTAAACACTCCCATAAACTACCATACGATACACAGCAGTCTAGAAGTGTGCACAGCTATTCGCTGGCTTCCATCATGTGGCTCAATTAACATTCCATCAAGACAAGATACGCTCAAGGGATCAACAATCTTGACACTTCACTCACAAAGTTTCGTTTGTCGTTTGGTATAGGGTAACGAGGACAAATTGCAAAGTTAACTTATTATTTTTCAATCAAACTTGTTCATTAAATCACTTTTTTCAAAACAGAAAACTGAAAACAGACGATGAATGCAAAAAAAGTAGATGGCAACCCTATGACTTCACGTATGTGACTTTAAAATAGAAGAAGCGTTTTAATTAAAAGTAACTGAGCAGTGATGATTGGATGATAGTTTGGTTGGGGTTCAGACAAAGCAAATCGTATGATACAAAGTTTTTAGAAATCACCACTAATCAGAAGCAGTACTCAACATTCAATATGCATTTTCAAGTCTATTCATTCTTCCTGGTCTTCTTTCCGCAATAAAAATAACTTCAGTTGTCAGCTATTCATTAAATTTCATCAAATAGCTTCGGATATGATGGCGCATTCAATCAACATCTTCAACACACTAGAAGTCCTTTCCCATTCGAACTTCCTGTATAGTTCATACCTAACGCACATTCATACGATCCTCACAACAAGGATATTTAACTTTTTAATTCTTTCAATTATGACTCCACGGACGCCCAACGAAATTAATCCATTATCTCCAACGACCGATTCAAATCGCCCAAGATCACCGGTTTTCGCCCACAGCCCAACTCGCCGCAAGTGTCCATATAACTACAACAGTTTGCAGCAGGTTCCTCAACACTCCCGGCGAGGCCGATCCACCTAATGATCGCACAAGTGTCAAAACGGCAGCCGCCCGCCGATAAATATCGAATTTTACTGCTGGCTGCCTAGAACAAGTTTGGAGGATCCTGGGAAGTTTCCGTCACCAAACCCCCAACATCAACGGCTTAACGAGGCGTTAGTTTATGTCTCACTTGCGGCACTTGTGCACTTGGGGATCGTCAGCTTGGGCGAGTCTGTAGGAAGGAGACGGAACACAGGAAATTTCAATCGACCCTCCTAAAAGATTCATCTTTGCGGTAAATTCAACCTCAGTAGTTCTGGCCTTTGAAAAGCAGTTATTGGGTGGCATAACATTCTTCAGATTGATTGAGATTTAGATGTTGATTTGCTGTTATAACAGGTTTTTGTATAAATCTAAATCTTGTAACAGAGATTACACTTCCTTTTTCCATGTCTCTTAAAGTAGTGGACTAGAGAACTTGTTCGTCGAAGAAGACCGGGCCCCACATCATTTACACCTTCGACCACTTCACTGGGTTCATGAAGACATATTTTGGCTCAAGTCGTGGGACAATGATAATGACCATCTATAAGTACTTATTCCTCAGCTATCCCGCTAAGTCCGCTGGAATGGCTTAATGCTGGTGAACGGGGTCAACGCAGTGCTGTTTGGTTCATCAATTATCGGATCAACACAGCTGCAGCTGTTCTTCTGAAGGTCTACGCAGTAGAGCTTCCGTGTGGTGCGCGTATGGGATGTTGGAAAGAATCGACATCGTATTACCGATTTGGGTTGCACGAGTGTGAAATATGAAAAGAGATTTAGGTGTGACGTTTGTCATAGAAAAAATCGAGTTGACAGTGCTATAAAGGCGTTGTCCTGTGAATTGTCGTAAATCGCATCATTGTAAACGTCGCATTAATTATTGCTAATGCATAAATGAAACTTTTTCGAGATTACAAAGTGGATTCATAACAATAACTTCAAGATCCGGGATGATATGCGTTTCTAGGTCCAATGTTTCCCGGATAGTCGAGACTTTATAACTAATGGACTATCGCTGTAACTCAGTGGTTCTCAACCTTTATTGATCCATTCCCCCCTTGGCTGATTTTCAGGAACATCATCCCCCCCCCCCCCAACTAATGGGTATCATTGCACAAATGTCATAATTTTGGTATTAATGTTTGCAGAAACTTTAAATTTTTCACAACATTTAATTTTTTCTTCACTCGCAACAATTTACACATACTTGCAGCATTTTTAAAATGCATTTTCATTATCTGTTCATATTTAATGGAATGCAAAAGCTCCCGAAAAATCTTTTTATTATAATCTTTTTTATAAATGTTCCTGTATGTTGAAATATTATAAACACTAACAGTTTTAGTTTTTATCAATCACAGATAGAAATCATGACTGATATTTTATTTAAAGAAAAATTCAAAATAAACTTCATATATTTTTTACAAAAACTAATATTTCATGCTCGATTATTTTTCAAAGTAAAGGAATTTTGCCCAAAACGATGCAAAAACTCCCAGGAATTAATTTGAATAATGTTCGAAAAAAACGAATCAACGCAAAACTTCACAAATATTTTTTATAAATAGCTTCCCAGTTGAAAAAAACTAAACTTAACAAAACCAAAGCAGAATTGACATAAAATAAAAATATTTTCAAAACATTCTCATTTTGAAAGGAAATGAAATTTAGCTTGAATTTATTAAAAAAAATATTAGTAAAGCTAATTTTTTAATTTATAACAAAATATGCTCATGTTTAAAATAATGTTATTATTTATAAAATTATTTATGAAATTCCATTCTTCAAAAATTGCTCATGTTTGAGAGAATGCAAATATTTAAAAAAAATGATGCTATTATTCAGAACAATTTCAAGGAGTTAACTTTTTGAATTTTAGGTTTTGTTAGCTATATTTTTGAAATACCTGCAAAGATAAAATAAAATAAAAATTGCTGTTGTATTTTATCACAGAAATTCCCATATATTTAAAATATATTGTGAACTTCACAGGTTATTTAAATACAACCAAAGATTTATATTTTTTACAAATACGCATTGGATTTCTATTACATCGTCATTCCCCCCCAAGAACGGCCAAATTCCCCCCCAGGGGGGAATTCCTCACCGGTTGAGAAACACTGCTGTAACTAATCATCAAAATCTTCCCAATTACGGTAACTTTGTATATTTATGATTCTTCCCACGCCATAAAATTTGCCTAATTGATCAATCAATTTCCAAATTTCCGCGATCCTCAACAAATGACGGGGCGCCCTATAAATCACAAAATACGACACACTGAATTCCGGAATTCGGAAAACAACACATTCCCCATGTCAAAACCGCAGACGGCGACGACGCCCGGCCAGATCGGGAAGTACTCACAGCGCGTTAATCGCGCGAACAGACGCGATTAATTATGAGCTGATAAATCAAACGCGTTGAGCCGACGAAGAAGGCGGCGCCGATCTGCCCTTCTGCCAATTCCTCATGTCTCCGATGTCGGCAAGACTTACTTTCGTCTGTCGACGCAGTATCGTCAAGAGGAATCTCCGCTGATCTTGGATTGCATCCCTTAAAGATTCAGGAAGGTTAGTTATGGGATTTATCACTTTTTGCTCTATATTGGAACTATATGGGCGCAACTCTGACTTTATATTGGCACTATATTCGATTTTAAAGCTAATTTTCGCTGGAATTATCAGTTTTGGAAGTTACCCCACAATGTGCCAAGGGATATCGCAAGACCGCCAACCCTCACGCCGTATCATTTGGAACTCATTAATGGGATTACCCGGGGTAGAATTCATTCCAGCCCACCCGCGCACACAACGCGTCGCTTACCTTCGGAAGATATTATTTTTGCAAAGCGTCAAATTTACGAGCTGTCGTAGCGAGTTCGACCCGGGCCGCCGTGACTGGCCCAGGGGGTGCTGCCAAATTGGATTAAAACAACACCAAATCGCGGTCATCACGACGGTCAGTCGGAGGAATTCCGGCAGATTTGCTGCATGGAATGTGAGACGACTCGTGATTCAGTCTGGTGTTCTTAGTAATGCATACCTTTGAGCTGGGTTCTCAGCCTTGGGATTTGATTTGCAAAAATGTGGTTGCCGTTGTACTACATATCTTGGTACAGTTCTGCCAGGTATTACTGGAAATGGTTTACCTCAGTAGACTTTGGTTCTCTGCCATATCTTGGCGAGCTATACCTGGGTTGTAGGATTAAGGATTAAGAAGGAAAGGATTCACGTTTGATGAGTGAAATGACCCTAACGTCCATGTCGGATCTCTGGGAGCTAGTAAATGACATATAATTGATAAGCCGGATAGCTGGACGTTGGACTTGCTAAAGACCGGCAGTCAAGAGCACAAATCTTTGACATCTGTTTATCACATCACTCTGGCAGTCATCAATCCAAATGATGTGTGGCTAATCAACTGACAGCTCAAACGATGCATCTCCATGCCCATGTGTTCATTATACTTTACTACCAGCCGAAGTATGTAATTCTCTCACGATGCAATGCTGCACGCCTCATAAGTTCATAACTCAACAAGGCAAATGAGAGACACTTTGAGACGAGTCAACGGGCTAAGTGCGTACACACTTCCGGGCTGGCACCACTGCTACTGTCATCAGCATCCCGGGCCTTTTTTGTGCTCTTCTTCTCGTATTGAAATTAATGATCGCTGTCAATCCTTCCGAGACAAACATTTTTCCCAGGCCTTTGTTTGACAGCACTAGGAAGTGTGGCTGCCCAAGTGAGAGGAATGCCTTGCAGCGACAATAAGCGCCTGCTGAATTAGGATTAGCCGTTGAAGTTCTAGTTCGTAACAGTGTTGCAAAAACTAGAGACCCGCGTGTCTCGAGAGTTATGGCAAGAATTTAGCACTTGAAGGCGCCGCCGCCAACGGGCTCATTGAAGTTGATCTGTTTTTGGACACTGCCGAGACTAATTGAAAATCAGTCGAGAGTCCTTCGTCACCGCGCACGATTACGACGACGACGATGACTCCACTCTAAGACTGTCGTGAATGTCAATGAGCTCTCTGTGCGGTGACTAAAACTGAACAACCCCGACGGGGTTCTAACGACACGCGCGCGAAAACTCCGGTAAATCAATAGAATCAATTGTCCGAGGTATGCGCCAACTTGGCCGCCGGTCCCGTTTCTCCAAGTCGGAATTGTCGTTGTCGTTGTATGAGGCACCAGGGTGCGACTGTAGGTGCACCTTGAGCTCCAAAGTGCCTACCGTTGTGCCTCAATATTTTCTTAATCCAGTTTTTAGAAGATTTATCAGAACTAGTGGAATGGCTTAGTAGAAAGTATTGTTTACGTGATCAAATGTCCAGAAATCGTTGATAGAGAACTGTTAAACTGAAATATGCACAATGCCTATCGTCGAACCCTGGAAGGCAGACACTTGGAGCACCACCCAAACGCGTCGTCGGCGTTGATCTCTCACTCCACAGTGCGATTTTGCCAAGTGCACACAGCCGCATTAATATTCACAAGATCAAGAACACACAAACGCCATAACTGTATTCTGTACTACTGCCTCCCCAGCCGTATCAACTCGAGGAGGACGGCGTCTATAGACGCCACACACTTATGTAAGAGAGTTGACACAAGTGTCGCCAGCTATCCGAAGTACGTACCTGCCTGCCATGCTGGGGGATACATCACGACCTCGATCGATTGTGCACCGATTTGGATATTTGGAGTCAACTATAGGAGCGGCTAATTGATTCCGACTTTGTGGGTCCATAAATTCTAACCCCCTCTCGACGACGACGACGACGAGAGTAAAATCAGGAAGTTCTCTGTTCAAATGTCGCACGTCCAATTTGGGAAAGGGAACCCGCATCTCGGACACTCGAACACAATGGCGGAAAGGAAGTGCTGCCAGTATCAATTAGGCGTAATTAATCTTTTAATTATGTGAACACAATGTTTCCCCCCCCCCTTTTTTTTGCTTCTAACGCTCTAAAAGGGCAAATGTTTTACCCTTATTGGGACAAGTCGTTGGACGTCGGAATACCAAAGTGCGTACGGAACTATTCGGTTTTCGCCCGATTAGCATTAGCCGAGCTTGGTTCACGTAACCAAAGTCGTCGTCACTGCCGATCGATCGATCAATGATGATGTGCAATGAGATAAATTAATTTGTTTAGATTGAAGATACGTGCCGTTTTGATTAATTGATTGGCGGCGATCGATCGATCGATCTGAATATATCATCGCGATTTTCTAAGGATGCACTAATTCTAATCATATCAAAGGAAATTTTGAAGAGCACACAACAGGTTTTTTTTATGCTGCATTACATGCTCTTGGATACCGTCTTGGCAATATTCTGGATATATCTTCATTGAAGTTCGGATAATCGAACCAAACAAACGATTTTATTCTTTGTCTTGTTTTTTAATCAAAATCAAATTATTCGCTCTACAGCATTGCCTTGGCGTTCTCGATTGCGAGATTCCTACTCGAAACTAGGTGTTCGAAGGTTTGATTTTTGAGGCAATTGCAAACCTCTTTTAAAATATAAATATTTAAATAAGGTAAAAAGTTGCCCCGACCCCTCTTCGATTTGCGTGAAACTTTGTCCTAAGGGGTAACTTTTGTCCCAGATCACGAATCCGAGGTCCGTTTTTTGATATCTCGTGACGGAGGGGCGGTACGACCCCTTCCATTTTTGAACATGCGAAAAAAGAGGTGTTTTTCAATAATTTGCAGCCTGAAACGGTGATGAGATAGAAATTTGGTGTACAAGGGACTTTTATGTAAAATTAGACGCCCGATTTGATGGCATACTCAAAATTCCGAAAAAACGTATTTTTCATCGAAAAAAACACTAAAAAAGTTTTACAAATTCTCCCATTCTTCGTTACTCGACTGCAAAAATTTTTGGAACATGTCATTTTATGGGAAATTTAATGTACTTTTCGAATCTACATTGACTTTGCAGGGTTAATTTTTAGAGTGTAACAATGTTCTACAAAAATGTAGAGCAGACAATTTCAAAGATTTTGATATATAGACATAAGGGGTTTGCTTATAAACATCACGAGTTATTGTGATTTTACGAAAAAAAGTTTTGAAATAGTTACTTTTTGCGTTTCTCTTTGTTTCGTCGTTCGTGTCTGTCGCGGGTGACCATGAACGGCCATGATCGATGACGACCAACTTTTTCAAAACTTTTTTTCGTAAAATCGCGATAACTCGTGATGTTTATAAGCAAACCCCTTATGTCTATATATCAAAATCTATGTAATTGTCTGCTCTACAACTTTGTAGAACATTGTTACACTCTAAAAGTTAGAAAAAACACGAAATTTTAAAATGACAAATTTTGTTCTAAATGAAAAAATGACCCTTCTGGGTCAATGTAGATTCGAAAACTGCCCATAATTGAAAATTCGGCTATTATGCCAAATCAAGTATTCCGAGAAAAACGCGTTTTAGTGTTTGTCACAAAATCTGCGTCAAGGCAATTTCCCATAGGAGTGGCATATTAGCCATTTGGTTTTTCGCATCGGCAGCCAAGTCCAAAAACTATTTCAGCAAAATTCAAGTTCCAGAAGATGCGTTGGAACATCCTCTATCACCTGGTGCTAATATCTCGTTTTTGTCAAAAGTGGATATTAGCCGTTTTTTCAATGGTGGGCAGAAAAGTACATTAAATTTCCCATAAAATGACATGTTTCAAAAATTTTTACAGTCGAGTAACGGAGAATGGGAGAATTTTTTAAACTTTTATAGTGTTTTTTTCCATGAAAAATACGTTTTTTCGGAATTCAGATTACGCCATCTAATTTTACATAAAAGTCCCTTTGACACCAAATTTCTATCTCATCACCGTTTCAGGCTGCAAAATATTGAAAAATACCTCTTTTTTCGCATGTTCAAAAATGGAAGGGGTCGTACCGCCCCTCTCATGAGATATCAAAAAACGGACCTCGGATTCGTGATCAGGGACAAATGTTACCCCTTAGGACAAAGTTTCACGCAAATCGAAGAGAAGTCGGGGCAACTGCTATGTGAGTTGGCGGAGAATTACCCAATAACAAGCCTAGGTTTCAACATTTGGCTGAAAAAAGTGTTTTAAAATGCTTTTTACAGGCGTACAGTTTGTCATTAGTTTTGAAAACATCGAGGTATTGACGGAATTTTTTTCCCCCAAAAAATTTTTTTGTGGGACTGTACATTGGTATTTCATGAAAATTTAAAACGTTTTCAAAGGAGTTCAAACATGCTAAATATGATTATAAACGCGGGAAAATGCATTTCAACAGGTTTTCACTGCCCCTTATCGCATAAATGTCCCATATGAATTTTCATCGCTTTTGAGTTAATGATGCAGTTTGGTTCAAAATCTTGTGCTCTTTCAGAAAAGCCTATAACATCCAGTACTTTGTTCTAGAAATTAGGAGGAAATCCTCAGCTTGCTGTTTTTGCATATGGGACATTTATGCGAACATGTGCAGTTCAGTTGGCTAAACTTTAATTTTCATTAAAATTTTGAAGTTTTAAAAAAAAAAAATTTTTTTTGCCCCCTGATTTTTCAGTCCAACTTTAAAGGGGGGGAGGCGACATAAACTTTGAAAAAAAAATTTGCAACGGCCTAAAGTGATTTAAAAAAATTTGAATCCAAGATGGCGGTTAAAACGGCGGTGAGAAATTTTGTAATTTAATGAATAAAGCTTCTCCCCAAGTTGAGCCTGCACAGTCCATTTTGTATTTTTTTGTAAGTCAGTGCTATCCGAAGCGAAATTTTCCCGAGAACTTCGGATAATCGAGTCTGCTGCTGAATTTTGAAACATGAAAAGTGAATGTTAATGGTGTAACACTTATGTTTCTCATATTTTACAAAATATTTTTTTTTCAAGTTTCCCAGTCGTTTCTCTTTGTAGGAAATATTTTCGAAAATATTACTATTAGCTGGGTCTTTTCTTCATGAAGTATGCGCTGTTCGTGAAATCGCTCTTAATGCAATTTTACTTTTCTTTAAGGTTTTCCCTAATTAAGCTATAAAACTGATAAGAATAAGGTTTTGAAGATTTAAAGGTAATATTTCCCTTTTTTTGATTTAACTAAGTTTGATTTTTTTTTTCAAAAAGAAATTGAAAATCTTAGAAATTGAAGTATTAAGTTCATTCCGTGTATAGAAATTAATTGTGACTCTTTCAAAATTCTTGGAAGGATCGGAAAGATTCCGAATGTTTGGAAAGTCTCGTATCTAATTGCATCTAATGGAAATGGAAACATCTCTTTTTTTAAGAAAGGCAAAAATAACTTCATCCCTAACCGAAATATGATTTAATGAGTTTGATGCAACGGTTCTGCATTCATATTATTAAAGCCACGATAGTTATCTAAATTTAGGTTACTTTTCATAACATTATTTCTTAAAATAAACATTCTACTCATCGTTATAACCCGAGTTCATCATTCTGCAGAGTTCAATTATAACCGTATGACATACCTGAAACGAGAAAGAAAACAAGAAGAAGAAAATGAAAAATCTTTCCACAACTAATTAGTCACGCTTCATAAAGTTATTCCCATCTCAGAGAAAAGTGCAGAAAAATGGCATATGGAAACGCCGAGTTGGTGTGCCCGTGAATAATTCTCGCGACATTCCACCATTTCCCCAGACTATGAAGAAAAATTCGTCAACACGTTGGCTTCTCAAAAATGCACCTAATTACCGCATCTTCGCACAGCTAGATGAAGCATTCCATCCGCGACGGTGCGCGGTAATGAAATGGAATTTGCAAAAAGTAAAAAAACCGTTTCACGCAGATTTGCGAGTCTAAATTTAGGACCCGCCTCCTCTAAGGACTCCTTACGCGCGTATTTTTAGGGACTCATCGGCAGCGAAGATCTGTTATCGACGGAAGAATCTCACTCGCCGCGGCTAGTTATGGCATCTATACTAGCCCCCGGACACCTCCGCGAATTTCGCACGAAATTTCGCCGCGGGATGGGAATTCCTCGCGATTTATTGGCCGCGTACTCTGAGGATTTCATCTGTTGGCGCCAACGGCGTCGGCGGCGGTCATCTCTTGGCACCGGGTAATTGCCAATGAAATTATTACTCATAAAATGACGTGTGGTCGGTCGGCAAGCGGTTCTGATTTGCGATGTTTGCGGCAAATCCGGCAGCCGTCGCCTATGCCCTGGGCAAATTGTGCAAAGTGGGGGGTGTCGTAAAATCTGAGAAGTTTGTAATTAATCGGTTTTGAAATGGTTCTTCGCGGACTGCCCGGAGGATCTGCGAAGACTTCCTAGAGAATTCCGTTGGGGAGGTGTTAATGTCCAAATCGATCTTTTTATGATTCTGTGAAGTTGATAATGATGGAAATACTACCGAGGAATTTAAAGCAGGATTTAGCACTTAATCTGCTGTATAAAGTGATATGGTGCTAATGCAGAGCTGATGATGGGCTCATGTTGAGCTTCTGCATTATTCATTTAGAGCAAGCTTCCTTACAATTTAGTTTTTAGTAACGAGATTCGTGTCACATGCCCGAAGAGTCAACAGGCGTCTAGAGTGAAGACCTTCAAAACTAGATTAGTCGAGCAGGTTGCAGTCTCCAAGACTTCAAACAGTGCGCGACAAACTAGAAACGTCACTCTAATTAAAAATCACCCGGCGTAGGACGTCGTCGTCGGTGAGAAGTGCGTTGGAATTCTTGAATCATCAAAAGCAAATGCGATTATTTTTTTCGTTCGTTTTCGCTAAACCTAGGAAAGTGATCTAAATACCAGCCGGTAAGAGAAGCGCGTAGCCGCTAGTGCAACCGGTGATAAATTTAGACAACTTAAACTATCGCAAAAACGCGACTCGGTCTAAATATAGACGGTTCTTTTGGCGCAAATTGATGGAATGTACTAGATCGCTGTAGATCGCACGATATGCTGCTGCTGTTTGGAGTTCCTTGATGAGTAAACATCTGGGATAAAGGACATTACCATGTAGGCCGTCAATAGAACTTAGACATTTGAAGTGCCCAAATCAAGATTCGACCCGGCAACTTCCACTGTTGATAGCTTAAGCAGGTATCACGTCGATATCCAGTCGTGTACATCCCATATGCAACAACTGCAGCTTCTGTGCAATCGTTACGCGGATCCCACCGGACCATTACACAACGCGATTATCTCCGGATCACGTCCCCCTCCACCACGCGGTGAAATGTAATAGTCCCGCGAGAGTTCAGCCGCGTGACGACGCGATCGTGTTGTCTCAACAAACGGATGATCAAGGTCTCTGCTCAGCACACTCTCACTTCTGCCGTACAGTTGATCTGCATTACCAATTCAAATCCCTGCGCTCCACTCCACTGCCCGGGTCGACCCTTTAGCCATGTCTTGGCGGCCGTAATTGCGAAATCTGCCACTCTCCTTTCGGAGTCGACCAAGTCCGTCGTACTCTATGGTACTGTAGCTCCAGCTATTGTTGAAGCTTCTTCTGGGCATAACAACGACGTCGCTGCTGGGAGGCCTTTAGAGCGGAAGTTTCGTGCGCGCTCAACTAAAGATCCGAAATGATCTTTCAACTGTGCAACTGAAGGAGAGCCTGGACGTGGAGGGGGAGTTCCATAATCAAATAGAAACAATACCATCAAATGATTTAAATTGAATGGAAAATAACAGCGCGCACGAAAGTGCGGTCGTCGCGTGGTGTTGGCGCGCAGATCATTATGAGGAATGGCCCAGGGATCATTACCGTGAGCGCTCGCGCGAGCGTGTTCCAGGGATGAAGGTTGGGTTCGGGTTCGCCGGCTGGGATGTTCGTTGATCCGGCGCGCAATTACAACTCTGTTGAAGCTTTGTGCAGAAGATGCAACTGCTTAGAGCAGATCATCACGAAGCGCATGCCATTTTCACACTCTCTTTGCTGGTTTACTTCTAGCACAAGATCTAGCAAGCCGGCAAATCCGAAGGAGTGGGTGGAAGTGTGTTTCGGTTTTGCCTTGAAACTTAATTTGAATTAATTGAATTGGACTAAATAAAGGCACTTGCCATGGTTGCAACTATCCAGCTAGCGAGAGAGAGAGGTATTAAACCCAAGAAGAAAAAAGGGTTGAAGGTGAGTTGGTTCAAAAGCGAACAGAGAAATTAAATCGCACTTACAATAGAGGGCTCGCTGCGTGTGCAGACTTGGAGTCCTACACTGGAGGAGATAAGCCCGGCTCAGCAGCAGCAGTCTCGTTATTCTTGTGTGCGGAGCAAAGTAGCATTTTAGGTCGTGACGTGTGAACGTGTTTATTTACATATCGATCAGCGCGCGTTGCACCTGGACCTGCTGCTGCTGGTTACGGAGTCGTGCGTTGGTCTATCGGCGATGGAAAGTGGATGTGAACGACGTTGCGTGGCTTCGCTGGACGCTGCGGTTGGTGTGAACCGCAGAAAATCGGTAGAACTTGTGACAATCTTCCGTTTATGTAATCTTGAGAGTTTTGCACATGGTTTGCGTTGTTGGTTTAATACACTACCATTCGTTATTTTATAGAATTTCTCAGAATTTTCCAATCTTCAGAATTGGAGAGAAGTAGAGGTGGGCAAAAAAGAGAGCCGCTCAAAGATCCGTTTCACTAAAAAGAGCGAACGAACCATGGCTCACAAAAAAGAACCGTTTGATTTTAAAAACTTGTGTCTATTGTTATGTATACAAATATAATTGATAGAATTTCCAACAAACTGTAGCTTTAAATTTGTTTTTGAGAATTGAAAATGCAATTGCATACATTTCAATGCTTATACAAATTTTATCAAAAAATTGTCCCACGGTGTATTTTCTCAAGTACTTTGGGATAAAAAAACGTCAGGTTGAACAGGGGCTATTTTCCGACATCTCGTCGTTAAGAGCTCTATTGCAACTTTCTCATCAATATATTGAAAGACTCTAATTAGCATTGATGTCATTTGAACACCACTTAAAAGTTTTCAAACTAATATTTTTCAGTTTTCTAGTTTTTGTGAAATTCCTAAAGTAAATGATTTTCTGAATAAAGTAATTTAAAGTCATAATTTAAAGTATTTGAGCAATTGCTTAACCTGGAACATTTTCCAAAATATAATAAATAGCCTACGAGTTTTTGAAAAACAAATCCTCTTGCCCGATAAAAGTTTGGCAATTATCGATTTAATCAGAATGTTGAATAAAATTTTGCAGAATATTTTCTCCAAATATAAGCGTTTGTTAAATTTTGGCAGAAATAAACAAAATTTCGTTAAATAAAGACCAATTTTCTCCAAACTCCTAGATTTAAGTTTGAGTAAAAAAGTAAATCTTTCCCAGTTCCTGAGGGGAACACCCTTGAAGAGTATCGGGGCCGGCATTTACAAAGCGGATTCAGTGGCAGTTTCATTCTCAACTTAATGTTAACATGTTAAGGTTAATGTTAACATTCCATAGGTCGCCTCCCTAAGGTGTCGTGATAAGGTCCAGTTTGTGACGATAAACTACGGTCCCTTTACTAAGCAATCGATTCCAGAAGGGAAAAGATCACCAGTTGTGTTAGTCCGAACCGGGATTTTAACCCCGATCTACCGCTTACGAGGCGGAAGCGTTACCACTGGGCTACGTGGCTCGGTCAGGGTCGGGGTGCCTTTCAATTATTCGAACGTTTAGGTTTGGGTTTAAATCTTGAAATAGAGACCGACGAGGGGTAGCTCACTTCGCGTTAGAACAGGACCAGTGGTTTTCGAGCGCATTTTCTTGTTGTCTAAAAGATGACACCATTCTTGTAAAAAGCATTTTTATCCAAATTTTGAAAAAGCACCAAAGAGCCGTGCAACGAAAATGAGCGGCTCCAAAAAAAAAGAGCGGTTTTGCCCACCTCTAGAGAGAAGCAACCTAGAAGTCTGGACACCCGATTATAAGAACTTTCGATTATCCCGAATTTGGGTTTCCGAAGGATTCAAAGAAACTTCGGATGATCGGATAAATTGAATGGTCATATTGTTTAATCTCAACGAACCTAGCTAAGACATTGAAATGTTTTTTTTTTTGCAATTCGGTTGTGAAACTATCAACTTTTTCTGTCTTTCCTGTCAGTGCTGAAAAGTACTAGGTGTAGGCAGCTTCATACAGCGCCTTAATTTTTATGATTTACGCCTTTTATAGGACAGTCAAAATCTGTTTCGGACTCTCTCATCTTTCCTCAGATCTTGGAACAATCAACTTGACGGTGTTTGGAAAAAATATGACAGAACAACCTTCTCAGAATTCACAGGCTACTGAGTCAGAAAGAAACAAGCATAGGTTTTTCCTCTTTGAAAGGTTTTCAATATTAAGAGCGAGTCCACGAGCAAAGCATACCCATCTCGCATCGACCTCACCAATCTGCCTGAAATTTTCAGGGGTTGTTTGTACATATAAAACTAGCATCTGGCCAAAATATGAGCACTCTAGGTCAACGGGAAGTGGGGCAAATCGGGACACAAAGTTTGAAGGTTCAAAAACGTAAAAAATCTTAAAAAGGCTATAACTTAGGCAAAATTCAATTAAATTCCAAAATTCAAAATGCATCTTAAAGGACTTCAAAAATGCAACAAAATGCAGGGTAGAGCATCCCAATTGGTTAATTCTTTAAAGAGTTATTGGCATTTTAGTGAAAAAATAGCATAATTTTCAAACTCAAATAAAAAAGTGTTCCATCCAGATATCAACTCGGTTCGACCTGCAGCTTGTAGGGGACATCTGGGACTACCATCTGAGACTGAGACCGCTTTGGGTAAGGCAGTTTAACATATCAAATAGACACTTTTACTTTTAGTGAATTTTTTGGTAGTAAATTTTTGCTCGGAGGACCCCTTAGATCCCATTTTCTGGTGATAATTTTATCATAATCGTGTTCCTGAGACAATTTCACATTAGAAACATGCATAAAAATGTTTGTTTTCATCCATTTTAACCCTTTAAAAAATGAAAGTTAAAAAAAAAACATTGATTCACATTTATTGAAAATCAAGTTCGTTTCCAAGGATACTAGATGACACCAGAAAAAAGCAGCTTCTTTATTTTTTTATCTTTCATTTTTTAAAGGGTTAAAATGGATGATAATATACATTTTTATGCATGTTTCTAATGTGAAATTGTCTAAGGAACACGATTATGATAAAATTATCACCATAAAATGGGATCTAAGGGGTCCTCCGAGCAAAAAATTACTACCAAAAAATTCACTGAAAGTAAAAGTGTCTATTCAATATGTTAAACTGCCTTACCCAAAGCGGTCTCAGTCTCAGATGGTAGTTCCAGATGTCCCCTACAAGCTGCAGGTCGATCCGAGTTGATATCTGGATGGAACACTTTTTTATTTGAGTTTGAAAATTATGCTATTTTTTCACTAAAATGCCAATAACTCCCTTTAGAATTAACCAATTTAGATGCTCTAACCTGCATTTTGTTGCATTTTTGAAGCCCTTTAAGATGCATTTTGAATTTTGAAATTTAATTGAATTTTGCCTAAGTTATAGCCTTTTTAAGATTTTTTACGTTTTTGAACCTTCCAACTTTGTGTCCCGATTTACCCCACTTCCCGTTGACCTAGAGTGCTCATATTTTGGCCAGATGCTAGTTTTATATGAACAAATAACCCCTGAAAATTTCAGGCAGATTGGTGAGGTCCAAACGACGTCCCATACAAAGGGGTATGCCCTGTTCGTGGACTCGCTCTTAATAATTTCGAGAAAAATTAGAATCCTGCGCTCCAACTAATCGCCGCAAAAAGATATCGTCGCAATGGGAAAACCCTGGAAGACCTAGAGAAGGTCGGAGAGTAGGCTTAGACATTTTTTTTTCAAATATTTGTTGACTGTCAATCTTAGATTTTCGAAGGAACTTTGTCTGCTGGCTGACGATTGCTTGTTGGTTTCCAGTGGTGGAATCTATGGTTCTGAGACTTTTGCGGCCGGCTTGATGGTTCCGGGTACCGGGTCCGATGGCCACACAGCGTTGGCTCCGTCGGCTTCCCCAACTTTGGATATCTTTGTGTCCATGCATAGGCTAATCCGGGCATGCCCAGAATGGACACTTCCTGATGGTTAAGGTCAACGACCAGGCACGTTTCGTGACGAGTAAAAATGGGAAAATGACCAGCAGTTTACCGAAACACGGTTCAACCAAACAGTACTTGAGTACTTCTCTCTGGTTCTACGCAAACTATCAAAAGAATCTCACGAAAAATCTCTGCACAGACCAATAGCCGGGGAACTGGCCACCGAAATATCCAGTTTTGTCAAGAATTTAGTTTCCATTTTGATTCTATTTATTTTATCATGAACTCTCAAGTATACAAAAACAAAACAAAAATCCATTAGACTGGAACATCGGAACCGGTTCCACGATCTTCGGTGGCCCCATCCAGAACCGTAATTAAGAAAAAGCGTAAACTGGTCATGCGACGCGTCGCTACGTATAAAACTTGATGATTTCGAATGGAGAGTCTCTTTAGTGTATAAATTCGTCTCATGGGCCGGTTCCCATTTTCCCCGGTGGTCACATCCGGAATCCGTTTTTGGCAAACAGAAAAGTATAAAGCGTAAAAAAGTCTCTATCACACCCCTCTAACTGCGTTACATAATAAAATAATTAATTAATTAATTATGTTGAGAAGGAAGCCTCAGGATGGATATACAAATTTAAATCAAACATGACCCCTGCAATAGAAGGAAAGGATAAATTTTAAATATTAAATATCATTTCCATTTAGAACGCTCGCCTCCAAAAAAGACTTTCAAAACTAAAAAAAACAAGCATAAACAATTGAGCTGAACTGACAGCAATGTAAAGTAGAAATCAAAACGGTTGCTGCGATAATTCGAAAAATTCCTTGCGCTCCTATATTTGAGACCCCTTTAAGATAATCACCAAAACTGATTATTTCTCAATTTTTCAGAATTGATAAATGCACGACTCGTGCTGAAAAATCTTTTGAGAGGATAAAATCAATGACGTTCGTGGACATTTTAATGCAAGGTTCATGAAAAAAATAACAAGTAAAAACTAAATGTGTTTGTAACGGAAATTGAATCTGGAATCTATGACATGACATAAATAAGTGCCTTGACTGTTTCCGCCACCATGACTATGTTAAAGAGGTTCAACGTCAATATATTCATCAGAATGGGGAAGTCGTCATGTCGCAATTAAATAAACATATTTTTATTATTATTGTGAACTCTCATTTCGTTCAAGTTTACTGTCTTGTGGACAGTAGTCCAATGAAACCAATTGCATGATTTGACACTGAAGAACCCAAAAGGCTCAAAACAAACCAACTTTCGTGACATTTCAGCCTCACCACCACCAAGCCACAATGAACTTGAACTAGATACCGCTTCGAATTTGCAATCCGTCGAAATTCCAAGACAACCAACGTCCGTCATAAACCACAAATCGAAAACCACCAAAGATCAAACGTCACCCCCGCGCACATTCGCCAGAGGCCACCACCAAAGGAAAAGGTCACTCCGGCGTCGCGATATGCCATTTTTGTCACGCCCTTCCCTTGGAGGTGACGGCGCGCGGCGTTAGATACCTCTGGATTTGTGCATGGTAACCTTTCCAGAGAGGACCGAGAGACCAGAGGCAGCGGCGTTCCACTTTTTGAGCCAGAACTGCATCGGCTTTGGGTACACACCTCTTTAAAGAGTTGATCGCAGGCCGATATAGGCCGAGACCTAAGTTCAACTGTGGCAGAGTGTTTGTTTTGTTAGACTCCTCGAGGAGGTGCCTTATAAATGATTTTTATCATTTGAATTGCCGTGGTAAAGCTTTCGCGAGCGATCGCTCTCAGCTGGTTAGACTGATTCAAGTTTGGTCCAAAGATTTCTTCGGACTTCGGAAAGAATCCTTTTGCAATTTTGGCTTGCAACTCTGATCTACAAAAACCTAATCGAGTTGAGATCTTCGACAAATTGTCTTAGAACTTGAGTCAGCCTACCGCAACCATTTATTGAACCAGATTGCAGGCTCCAACGTTGATCTCTCAGATTTCTGCCTGGCAACACTGACTGCTAAACTTTATTATATTTAATAACCGAGCTCAGCCCAACCGGCAGCAGCGCCACGACGACCAAATCGATTCGGCGCGGCTCCCAGTAATGGGCTGGTGAATGCGCTGCAGCAAATTCTATTTATCTATATTTATGTTGCACGGATAGTTATGAATAAAAGAGCGTGATTTTATTTGGTCGCCTTCGCCAATGTGGTTGCCAAACGACTCTTGGTAGAAGGGCGGTTCATGTTAAGCGTTTTTTTTCTCTCTCTCTCTCTCTCTTTCCGTTATCTGACAGTGCCATTAGGCACTCCAAGGAGGGCTTTTGCGGGTACGCTCCTTTAGGTCTCTGGGAAAATTAATTGGGCGTACGCGAGTGACATTTCTAGGCCTGCGTGTGGCGTATGGGAATTTGGGATTAAGGTGCATTTGGCGTGACAAGTGCGATTCGTGTTGAGGGGGACCGCTTGAAGTGGTGCAATGCGACCGTAACCACATTTTTATTCGATATGATTCTGGAAAAAGCTAACTTCATAGCGTCTGACTCGTTTGCCCAACGCGTAATACCAGCAGTCGCGCATTACCTAATCCAACCTTGAACTTCCTGCAGGCACGATCCAAGTTTGAAAAGAAACATGTCATAACATCGCGCGCTAACCGCAAATCTTCTCACCGGTTTCATGATCTATTCCGACCTAATTTGGTCCCGGAACCTGAGCCTTTCGCGTTTGCCGCCTTCTCCCAGGAGCAGTGTGGTTGTTGCGGTAACTTCAAACCTCAGGTCCCGCCCAGGTCCCGGATGATGAATGGACCGACCCGGTGTGCCCCACTTTATCTGGTGGATCGTCATCACGTCACAGACAACAAGACTTGAACTTAGGGTCGTCAAGAACCATAGGAGCCTTTCGAGAGTAAAAGCGCCTTCGATTTGCCACATCATCAAAATCAAATGGTCATAACCAAAGAGTTTTATATCGGCTTATGCCCTACCCAATTACCTCTCAATCTGAACATTTTTTGAACCCTTCTGAACGCGATCTCCTCATCCTTTTGTCTGTGCCCGTATCTCGACTGCTCCTCCCTCCCGGCAACTCCGAACTCGCAGTTGCCCTTAATTTCCATGTTCACCTTTTAACTCACTGACAGGCTCAGCCAAGAGACGCAGCTATTGAGCCTGTGCGGAGTCCGTAATCGCTAGGGCCTTAACCAGTTACCCCTCGCGCAGCAGCAGCAACAGTACACAAAGTGCACATGACAAGTCGCGGGCTAATTGTGTTACATAAATATGTCACTCGGTTTTGGAGTGTTGTTGTTGTCGTTGAACGTTAAGGGTCTGCCTCCCGTTCGTACGAAAAATTACGCAATTCGGCAGGGGTCGTGCTGGCGGCTCCGGGTGACGACGCCTCCTGGAAGCGCGACGCCTTGTCGACCAGATCTGCGATCGGAACAAAGCACAATACTGCGGTTGAGCTGCCAGTTCAAACGCTTCCTTTTTGCGGTTTCTGGGAGAGGTTCTCTTGAGTAATCGGGTATGCGATCATGTGTTTTCTTGATTTCGACGATCGGCCGGGGTGAAGGGTATGCTAATGCGCTATATTTCATCGCGATCTCTTTTTTATCGCGCGGTTGTAATTCAGAGCAAACGTACCGCCGTCATATCGTACCTGCCAAAGAGGGGCCGGCCCCGGCAATTAATCACCATAAAATCCTATTTGCTACCCGTTGAAACTTTGTATGAAGCAATGGAGCCGAAATCAGACCGTCTTGGGTCATGTGACTTCAGCGGTTCAGTTGAGTGCAACTTGCTCGTGAGTACTGAAAATTTACAATGATGTAAACTTTGTTCAGTTACTCCATAATAGTGTCGATGGTTATGTGTTAAATAATTCTGGATTTTTAGATTTTAAGAACTCAAAAATCCAAATATAGTCCAAAATTATTAATTCAATCAGCCCCATTCGGTCACCTTATTAAGTCTCAACATCACCCCAAACGAACACCACTGTTCAAATCCCAAGATTGCTAAAACACTGACCGCTCAGTTCAACATATCACGCTCCACAACAGCACAACCCCCCCGCAGGGCGAGGCAAGTATCGCGATCATAAATAGGCACACGATCGCCAATGGAACGCGGAGTTCGTTGAAGGTTGAGCTTACTACTTTTTTTTTCTTCTTCTTCGTCTTACTTCCAGCCATCAACTTGTACCAGCACATGTATGTGTATATGTTGCAAATAACTGTGTCAAGAATGTGAACTATGAGTTTGCCAAATGCCAAATCCGATCGGAAAGACCACCTTTCGTTGAGGAAGGGGAGGGGGAAGTGGCCTTAAATCGAGCGAGTTGGGCAAAGTTATACGCTGGAAGGTGGTTGATTAATAGATTCCTTCTTTGTTTGTTTATGGGAATTAGGTAAGGCAGTAATTACAAACAAAAATCAAAAAAGCAAATTATAAAAACTGTGCGGACCAAGATACTTATAACCTTAGGAATAGAGAACAGAAACAAAACAAAAACAAACGGTTTGCTGGTCCCAATCGATTGCTTTGGCCATTACACCACTTTAGATAATTCTAGGCATGTTCATAAAATTGTGTCAGGTTGACAGGTTTTCCTGTTGTAACCGGTTCCAGTTTCCAGGTCCAATTCCGCAAGTATGACCATGCGACATGCTAATGTTCATGGAAATGTGTCACGAATCCAAATATGCTTTCTCAATGGAAATTTGTCAGAATTCTGCCACACAAAGTATCACAGCTCTTCCAAGATCTTTTCGCCCATTAAGACACAGAACGAGTGACGAAGACGGCGCCAACTGGCGGCGGCGCACTGCTGTCGCCACTAATTCCCCATTTTGTACTAATGAAAAACAATCAACATATTTGTAAGCGCGACGATTTATTGAGAATTTTTTAAACCACTTCGCACCAGCTAAGCCCGACTTTGCCTTCTCCGATACTCTCAAGTAGTGGAGAATGGTGTGTGTGTGTGTGCGCGCAGCCGTGATTAATTGGTTATTTATTAATTTTTGCAAGCCTCAGTAAGCATTACTTTACGCGCGCGCTCTCTCGCACACAATCTCGCGATTGGAACCCATAAAGCTGATTAATTAGCTGTGGCGTTTTGCCATTTTCCATCGACGCTTTATAAGCCTCTCACACAAATACTCTCACGTGCCTAAATATTTCACGCACATTCCGTCCGCGATCGAGCGCCGTGGAGCGAAAAATGTCTTCCATGGCAAATCGATCCGCGATCGGTCTTGGGGGAAGATTATGTGATTATGCGATATGGCCCCAATCGGTCCCGTACAGTTTGAGGTTATGAATGGGGTCATCAAGGGCCACCGCCGGGGGCGCCGGGCAAGTCATTTTTGCACGCGTGATCGACGAAGGTGTTCACGGCGAATTACCCAACGAGGGTCAACAATTTGTCGTGGCTACAAATAGTGTGTTTGTGTTGAAATTTTAAGATTGATTGTTTTTATATGAACTGTGATCGCTGCTAGCTACCTGTGGCTCCAGCTGAGATCATTTCAAAATATATCTATGTTGAGCTAGATTATAGTTGTGAAGATCTGTAATTGATGTCATGATTTCGAAGAGGCCTAATAAAGTGCTTGAAAAATATTAGGATTATGTGGTAACGGAGTATACCCAAAGTTCTTGATTCCAGAACACTTAGAAGGCAACTCAGAATATCTCAAGTACTTTTCTTGTTAATATAAGTTACTACAGTACACCAGAGACCGCCTTAAAATGAATTACAAAAAATAAAGCGGTCAGCCCTACTGCGCCGTGTTTGCCGCAGAGAGGCTTATGAGAACTGATCACATTTCACAGAATCTACAGTAAAGGAGGGATGCTTTGACATACCGTACCAAACGCTCCATGTGATAATATCGCTTTGGTAACACTATAAACTATTTTTGAAATTTTCAAGGTCATCCAAAGTGTTCGTAAATTTATATATAATGTTGATGTTCTGGATCATAAAGGTTCCAAATAAAGAAATTTGGCTCCACTGCCGTATTTACACGGCCTTACAAAGTTTACGAATTATGTCAAGATATACTACTGCTCGATCCTAATCTGACCCATATCTAGTTAGCACAAAAGAGCATATAGGTATCGATATGTAAAAATAGCAAGATAAGAAAAACGCAAGGCACATTAGTTCCTCCCATTTGGCTACGTGCTAGGATTTTCCTAAAGGTGGGATTTTCAACGACTTGCTAGAATTGTTCAGAATTCCATATCACGTAAATTAAAAAATAAAACATTGAACGAAATTGGAAAACCATGCGCTCAGTTTTCATTTGCCAAACAAATACTGAAAACTATTTTTTTGCAATTCCGTCTTGAAACTTCCTACTTTTCCTGTCATTCTCGCGTGACGAAACAGCCTACTTTTATCTACTAAAAATAACAGAATCGAATAGAAACACATTTCAAAACACTGAAATGGGTGCTGAAAAGTTGAACTTTTCAACACTAGTATCGAAAAGTAACATTGTTCAATTTTTTTTTGTTTTGAACGATGAAATTACTAACCACATTAATGTGGTTGACATAAAATTCCATTAGAGAAGCGTTTTTCGGAATTGCAAAAAATGTTGTAAGCAACTCGTTGCAAAAATTGATTTTTTCAGCACTCTGTACAACTCGTGCTGAAAAAATCTTCTTTTTGCAACTTGTTGCATAAACTACTATTTTGCAATTCCGTCGTGAAACTACTTACTTTTCCTGTCATTCTTGAACGACGAAATAGCCTACTTTTCTGTACCAAAAATAACAGAATCGAATAGCAACACTTTTCAAAATAAATGCTGAAAAGTTCTACTTTTCAGCACTCAAAGTAACACTTTTCAACATTTTTTTTTATTTAAACGATTTATTGACAAAATACATGAAAATTTGACATAAAATTTCACTCAGTGTGTGTTTTTTGGAATTGCAAAAAATGTTGTATGGAACTCGTTGCAAAACTTTTTTTTTCAGCACTCTTCGTATTTATCCAACTCGGTGAACCTCGTTGGATAAATGTACGACTCGTGCTGAAAAAATCCTCTTTTTGCAACTTGTTGCATAAACTACTATTAAGTGGAAAATGAGCTACACCAATCGATTCTACCAGATTCTGCAGAACTTACGGTTCCAGAGATATTGCAATTTGAAAATTGAAGTTTTAACGTTTTTTGCAAAAAAGGCGAAACTTTGAGGTGATGTCCAAAAAAAGGTCTGGTCCGGTTCGAACGAAAATTTAGATTCTTGCTTGTTTTATTGTATCAACAGCTCCACCAAATTGGAACTTGATCAGTTTATTTAAATTTTGCAATCGTCATCGGCTATTTTTTCACGTGTAGTATCTTCCAGATATGTTCTACAAAACAGAACTTCGAATCTACTTTGTTCGGCCCAGAACATCCTAAAAGATGATTACCGTGTTCATACACAGAAAAAAATCAATTCTCGTAATCGTGAATTTAGTTCACGAATGTGAGAACCATGAAGGAATTTATTCATGAGTATGGTGCATTTGCACCATAAACGTGAATATATTCCTTCGTGGTTCTTGCATTCGAGAATTTAATTCACGATTTTGAGAAATTTTTTTTCAGTGTAGTGTTACCAAAAAGAGCTGAATATATTACGCTGGTAAAATTCGTATATACGACATGCAATGGCGGTAGACCAATCTATATTTCAGAAACTTTGAATGTCCCTGTACAAATTGTGAGCCATATTATAAGTAACGCAAGTTTTATGGTCAACTAATTACAATAATTTGTAGCAATACACTGCTTTGCAAAAAACAAATCAATAGATTAATTTTGAGTTAATCCACAGAACTTCCAACGTCTAGAACATCTGACTACTTAACGATCCAGTTCAATGATTACCCGGCATCCAATCCAACAATTTACCAAGCATCGTATCAAACCAGTAGCTTTTCAAAAACAACCAAATTGTTACGCCACGCTGTTTTTTATGATTGCCCAGACTGCGTCTCTGCACAAAAGGTCGTAAAAAGGCGTACCGACCTAAGGCAGGGCCGCCGGAATCGTAAACCAACGATAAACTTCCGCAGGAAGTCGGATCGGATACTGTGCCGACACGCGCGGCGCTCCATTCAAAGCCTCTGTGCTGAGGGCGAGAGAAAGATCGGATGCATAGACGCGTATTCAAGACTCGATTCTTTCAGCTCGAAGGTTGAGCAGACAGCGTCTCAATTGAAAAATTCGAAAAATCTACTTACAACCCACTCATCAAACTTTCGCACGCAGTTGAGGCAATAAGTTACGTGCTAATGTCTCAACTGTTTGTTTACAGTCCTCCTAACTAACCTGCGGGTGGCGATGGTTAGGGGGGCCTTTCATTCATCATTGATCGCGATGAATCACGAGCGCGTGCGGTGTTGAAACCAACAGCGTGTACCGTCATACCTTAAGTCGTACACAATAGCAGCATTTGAGCATAGTTACGCACGCTCTCTCGCAGCAACACCAATAGCCGGGTTTCGACAGACCCTCTCAGCTGTGGGACTCTGGACCAGAACTCCGGTAGTCAATGAACCGGCCAAGACTCCAACGCGCGCGCGCACACGTCCAAATTCGGAACCGACTAACGGCACGGCGTGTTCCTCTCAGGGTCAAGTTCAACCCGCGGGATCGAAGTTGCATTTCCTCGTTCCAATGCGAACAGTCGGCGGCACCAGCATCCGCCGAGTCGTTTGTCACACCGAATTGAAGTCGGTGCTGCTGACAAATTGCTAAGCTGCAAACCGCGCGAGGAGGCGTCAACAGTTCTGAGTGGTGGTGCTCCGGAAAACCTGCCAGCGCCGCAACGCGCGCTTCTGGGTTCGGAGACAATGGCGTCGTCACCAGAGGCGTCCAAAATGGCAGCGGCGGAAGCGAAGGACGGCGGGTAGGGAACGAAAATGTAAATACGATACAACGTTTGATTTCTTATTATGTCAATCTCAATTAGCGAGTTGGCTCTCCGAATGTGTGTGTCTCCACGTTTTCCGCTCTGTGCGGTGTGTAGTAACAGAGCGATCGTCGATCGAGCGTGCGATCCGCTGTTGCGGCAGAACCGCGTTTTGTTTCAGGAACGAGTCGATCAGGGAAGGCTGGAAGATTAGGTCATAGCTATAGCTGAAAATCTTCAAATTTTTGTTGGACTCTGTTCTAGTATGGAATTTTGTGCAATCAAAACTCAAACCTTTAACAAATTTAAAATTTTTGAATCAAAATAAAAATTTTACCTTATCCAAACTCCGCCAATCGTCACCGTACCTATCTGAACATCGATTAGCAGCTAGACCAGAGGGGGCGATACTCGCGCCATCACTCTTGACGGGGCGGGGACAAAGTTTCATAATAATTGTAATCGCTTGCACCAAGAGACTGCAGTTCTGCACCACAAGCGCCATATTAGAGGAATTGACAACTTGGCAGCGCAGACCTGAGAGGTGCAAACGTTTCTCGCAGCTGCAGTTCCGCGTAGTTTGGAATTTGTCGCAACCAACGCGTGATCGTATCCAGCGAGCGACTTGATTACCATCAATGTCGAGCAAGTTCAGAAATAGAACCGATCGCTTCCGAAATGATTCGCGCAGACATCTCGAACCGAGTCGCCAATATCTCAATGGTTGAAAGCGCGGATTAATCTAGGTCATGATTCGCATAATTTCTCCATTAATCCAATTTTTCGCACCCCGTACAAGTACAAGACTAATGACGAGCCGATCTTGACGTCGCCGTCGTCGGATTGAGAGATTAAACGTAAGCGATTCCGGCGCGCGGAGCAATAATACTGTCACCCAGAGCTCGATTCATGAGCGATGAGGAGAAATATTACACTCATAACGAGTTGCCAAACATGGTTCGCCGGAATAAAATTAAATCAAATGGAGTTTCGCCATAACTTTCTCGGCGTTGTTCGTTCGCCCTGCGAATCTGCGCGATCTGGATGCGGTTCAGGTCACTTTGCCAGAGTTCAGACTTTTATGCTTCCAAAAGGTCCAAAATAGGACCGTCGCGCTCGATCTCGATTCAGGTGACTCAGATGCTGAACCGTCAGAGACAGGTAGGACGATCCGGTCCATTAATCGAAATGCGACAAGTCGCGTCTCGGGTGAAAGAATTTATACGCGTCCTTTGAGGTAAACAGGTTGATCATCGATCAAACCAGCACACTTTACTTTTACGAGCATTTCTTCTGGCGTTCTGAAGGGAACTCGCGCCAGTGCGGCAAGGTGACTCATCTAATAGCTTTCGGTAATAAACCATAACTGGCGATGACGACAACGGAGTGTTTTGATTATTACCACTAATAACCGTTCACGGAGCATTGAAGTAATGCGCCTTTATAACTGCAATTATTTGCCATTAGAAGGTAGGGAAATTACGTTTCCTTGCATGGAATCGATGCACTCAGGACGTGCTACAAACGTCTCACGAGGGAGACACAACGAGCTTGGGTTGAAGGTTGAACGAGGTTAGTGTTCCGAAGTCAAAAATCAAAGTGTGTCAATATCGAGTATAAATCTGAAAATAACAAACTGGCAAGCCCATACTTTAAAATCCTCTGCTCTCGGCGTCGCCATCATTTTCTCAATCCAAATCAAGACCGTATTACTCGCAACCGTCTGCTCCGGACGGTTATAGTCCTCAAAAGAGCAAATTCTATCTGGTGCGCAACCTGTCACATTGGCGCACTCTACCCCAATCGCGATGCCCAAACAACAGCCGCTCGGGACTTGATCAATTATATAATTGATATGCGATAAACAGTAAATTATTATTATTAACCACACCGTCGTCGTTGTCTCCGACCAGCAATCACACAACACACACCCTCCATCATGTGATCGTTACTTTAATAGTGTCGTTTTTTCCCCTCCCGGAGGTATTCCATTCGAGATCATAACCGTAAATTGTCGGACCGCCGCCGCCGCAGTAACGTTTTATGAATAATTACTGTGCGCGAACGCGCGCGTGAGACAGATTGATTACAATCTCCCGGGGTCCCCGTCAGGACCATGCTAGAATCGTGCGCACTTCCAGAACCTGTAATTGAACCGTGCGCGCGATCCCATTCATGGGCCCGGTCAAATACGGTGCCGTACCGTTCCGAGATCATGCGTCCTTTTTTAGGTCGCTCGCGCAACTAAGATGACTAATCGGCTTTGTCTCCTGCGACGGTAATAGTGCGGCGGCGACGGGAGCAGTCAAAAGGGCCTCGTTGCGGAACAATTTCGCGCGATTTGACACCGTTACGGTTCCGTAGCTCAGACCCAGTTCATCTTGGGAGACTTCCCTTTGATCGGCGGGACAAACAACACCGCAAAAGGAGGTCCGGCTGCAACATTGTTGCACGCTGCCAGCCCGCCCCACCTAGGGCCAATTCTGGGCAGATCGAAGATTTCAGAAACTCGCGGTCTTCGGTCGTTACATTGTAGCGCGCGAACTGTGCGGCGCTGTTCTTGAAGGTCGGACTCGGACAACGAAAGAGCCCGTTTGAGAAACAAACGAGTTCTCGCCCCGACTATTATTATTGCATTACGCAAATAAATTTGCGAAGCAACTCCTAAAGCGGGGAACACAGCAGAACCTGACAGGGATTAGTAGCGTTTTGTTTCTGGTGCGCGACGTGGGCTTAAGCCGAAGAGGTGTCAGTGAACTGTGCGCTCTCAAGAAGTACAGGAACTTGGGTGGGTAATTAGTAGTCGAACGGATAGACAAAACCAGTCGCTTTACAAACCACAGATCTTGGTGGTCTCTACAGCCAGGTTTCTACTCGAATCTAGGCTTCTGAAGGTTTAAGATTAGACACCAAGGCTCTTTTTACACTTGTCCCCTTTCACCTTGGAATTCAAACGGCTCTTTGATTGTGAGTCTAACCGTCTCATCAAATATCGTGTCTACAAAATTTCGTAAATTCCACTAACCAAAGGTTGCGCCTTAGACCATCGAATGTTAAAGACCGTCATCCTCCAAGCGAAACATATTCGAGGAAGCCGTTATAAAAAAGTGGAGCATCAACATTTCTAGATTTCTAAATCCCATATTTTTTTCCTTGATATCGGTGCAAATAACTGCTAAGCTGCGTTACGAAATGATAAGACTACATTAGATTACGTTGATTTAATTCTGTCGGACAATCCGCTGGAAATCACTGCATCTCTTTAGACCAGTTGATAGATAAAGATAATGCGAGGAGTTGCAGAGATTTTAACGATTTCATTCTCAGGGTTTTCTAAGAAGGCTCGCGTGCTACTCCCAGTGGTTATACATACTAGGTCACCGGGTTCTTGAGGTTGCCGACAAACGTGAACCCTGCCGCCGTGCTCACTTACCTAAAACGAGACAAAGAAAACGAGAAACAGTTAGTTATACGCGAAATGTAACACATTTTCGTAAAAATACATATTGTTCCCAGCCCGCGTCAGAAATGAGGTTAGTAGAACCTTCCACACTGAGACCCCGCGCGCTAATGATTGTTTCGAAACTTTGGGAAGGTTTTTGCCCTCGTCTGTCGCAGCAGTTCAACAAACAGCGGCGTGGCCAAACGGTATTCTCCTTTGCGTAAAACATTAAAATTCGAAAACAATTGAAGTGTGCGCCCCAAGTGTGTGTGTGACGCACTGCCAGCCAAATTGTCTGGGAAAATTTCACAACACAGCAGTTCTACATACTGGTCCAAACGGCAGCGTTTAAGGGGGCACCCCAACCACTTCATTTTGGTGCCCTGGAGCAGTATGTACCCGCCTGACGGGGAGGTGGAGGGGGAGAGCAGTGTGTGATAATTGGATTACGACCGGGGAGCAACGGTCTACGATCGGACAAACGCAGAAAGAACGTGCCTCAAAACAATAACCAATTTGTAGTGAATGTGCGCGCACTCACAGAACACTCTGCGGCGGCTGCATTCAGAAACGCAAAACAAAGCGCCTTTGAAGTGTCACCCCGCCGCCACCACCACCACACCGTTTCTTTGGTATCAACGGAGGCAGGTCGACCAAGCTATCACATCAGAGACCTGTCTACGCCGACCGACCGAAAGCGCTGGGAGAGTGCGGGAATCAATCATGGCCCATGGGCAAACCCAACAACAATCAACAATGTCAGCGAGATCGCGCGCGCGATCTTGTTACATTCCAGCGAGAGTCGCTCGGCAAGATATTGTAGCAATCGCGACTCGTGTTAAAAACAAAAGTAGAATACTTTCCCATCCATGACCCACAGCACCCGCAGCTGTGTGCGAAGCTCGTTCGGTTGGGGTCTCGAGGGGTCCACCAGTGTTGTCGTACAATTAAGATCTACATGGTATAACCGCAAACTTGAGTCGGAAATCTATTTTAAATTGACTGCCAATTCTGATTTTGGGCAAAGTGTCATCGATTACGCAAATAACAACCGTAAACCTGGTGTGTTTCTTTCGCCGTTTGTGGACCCCTCGACGCGTGCCCTTCAACTCTCGCGGTGACGTATGGTCGTCGGTCCTCTCAAGCCCCGTTAACCAGGCGCATGACACACGTCGTAAGAATGGTCTGATTACCTCGATTTATGTTTCACTTTGCTTTGTTTTTGCTTTCTGCCAGCCAGCATCAGCTGTAGAGCTACTCTGTGTTTATATCTTTCATTCAACGAAGAAACGCGCAGCGTTCCCTCGCATTAACTCGATCGCGCGGGGAAAGCTGCAACCACCCTGTCTGTCTGCGAGGTAAACAAACTAAATGCAGCAAAACAACTGCATTAAACAAAACTGAGAAATTCTCAGCCCCCAGCTGTATCGCAGATTAAGTGTACGAGATGATGATGGTGGTGATTTACAGGTTAAACAGCTCGGTTAAACGACTTGCAACCTTTCTACGAAGTACCTTTGGGGCACAACTCCAAGTGACACAATATCCTCTGTTTAGAGAGACACAAGATCTGCTTCTCAACTTACGTTACGTTCTGAAGAAAGCAGTCGAACCTTACGTAAGCTTTCCCACAGGGTAATTATTTCATGTCTCGTTGCGCAGAACTTGGCCAACCTCCGACGAACTTGGAAACCACCGCTAGGATTAGAAATGCCACAAGAGAGCGGGAGAAACTTGAAACCCCAGCAAAACGATTAGACCTCGTTGAACTCTGTGTGCGCGCATCGGTAAGGGACCATCCATAAACCACGTGGACACTTTTTTGGGAATCTCAACCCCCCCCCCCCCCCTTCGTGGACAATTGTCCATACAAAAAAAATCTTTTTTGTATGGAGCGTGGACAATCGCTTACCCCCCCCCCCCCCCTAAAGTGTCCACGTGGTTTATGGATGTTCCCTAAGCTTTCGCGGTGAGATAATAGGTCATCCTAGCTCGGCGACGTTTAGGTTCGACGATCGATTACCTTTGGTCAGAGAGATTTTACGATGGGAATAGAACTTTAACATGGAGTATTAGGTTTGACCTCAAGAGAGGTCGCATAGGAAAACGACGGCCGAGAGGCCCCGGCATGTTTGATCAAAATTGACCCCGCCTTAAGAGGTCTCTGGGAAGAATAGGTTTAGTTTTATGGGCATAGTACTTTATTTCTGAATGAAATTTTGTTGGTTTTTAAAGGTTATTTTGGATTTATTTCAAACAAAGTATACCGCAAATACGATAAGGTACAAGCCAACACTCGGAAACATCACATTTGAACTACTTTGCATTTCGAGGCTACGAGACATTTTTCGCTTCTGGATACGCTGCTGCTCGACACCGCAATCCATGTAGTTCCTCAAGAACTCCTGATAATCCTCACAATTACAAATCCGTAGACTGGCTTCCCTCGGTTTCCAGTACGCGAAGTTCTGGTTAAACATCCGTCGCGCTAGGCTGAGAATACCCCAATCATCCTCGGGCGGTCCCGACGAAAGCAGTAGGTGACCTTTGTGGTGCACTTGCGTGTTACCTAGTTCATTTTCGTCATTACGACACGTTGACATCAGCAGATGTCTCCCTGCGATGATCTTCACGTAAGCTATGTTAAACAAGGTCAAAGGCGGCGCGCAGGTTGGTATTGGAACGTAGGTCACCGTTGAGTGGATGGGATTTTCGGAAACCAAGAACCGTTGCTTGAACTTGGGGTTATCCATGCAACGGAACCAAAGCGTTCCCAGTTGGTAGTCCTGCTCCTTGAGCGTCTCGTTCAGAAGACAGCGAAAATCCACTTGCAAACACTCCAGCGGAACGCTGCCGTAGTCAAATATGGTAAACAGGTTGGACTCGAAGGGATCGTACGAAATAACGCGGTAGGGCCAGTCCCGACGAGGTAGAGTGGCACAGCTGGTATTACCGAACCACCAGAAAAGGTTCGAAGGACACATTCCTGGAGCGGAACTGCCCAGAACTGGGGCTAGAACTAACACTAGTGTTACTGCACTTGCGGACATCGTAACGGGTAGTGAGTAGGTTTTTTGGAATCCCTTTCTCGTTTCATTGCGATCTGAGAAAATCTACACATGCTTGATCGATTTATTATTATCGTTTATTACGAAATTAGGGGAAAATATCATCTGTTTCAGACTAGAATTGCTCGTACAATACTGTATAAACTATCAAAGTTTCACCATGTATTGATTGAAACTGCATTTCAAACATCCCATTCTTATTTATTTCTACAATAAATTAAACATCAGGATTAGGCCTTGTAGTTTAGATAAGCCACCCGAAACGCACGCATTACAACTCAATTCCAGCGGCTAAAATGGATTCATAAATTATCACAGCAGTACCAGTGTTGCCCGCAACGCTAATTGAACCAACAGATAACTATAAATAACAAGGATGTTGCAACGGCAGCCCTGCGGACATCGTGGGACAAGGCTGTCACTTTTTGTCACATCCCCATGGTCTTCACAGACCAAACTGCATTCGAATAACGAATTTATTAACTGGTCGTTATCACCTTTTCGCTCGGCTTGGTGTTGACTACCGTTGACCGTTGCATCTGTTGTTGTTGTCGTCGTTGTCGTTGTGAAGATGTCAACCGATCTCTTCGCGAGCCCTTCTTCGTAGGTATACGAGCGCTCACACGTCAAAATAATGGTCCCCACCTTAAGACCTGCCGGCATGGCGTTCCGAGGACACCTCGAATAGCGTTATCTAATAAATAATTCATGGCGTTTTTCTCAGGTCGGGTTTGTCACTCTCTGCTACCCCACGAGGTAGCTTGAAATCAGACGGAATAATGAGCTGTCCAACAATAAACACCTCCTTCCTCAATTTAAATAGAACTTCAATCACGACCAGGGCCTGACGTTAGTGTTGCCGCAGCCGTAGGAGCTGCCTCACGATGACGCATTGTTCTATGTGCGTGTTGCCAAAGTTGCAGCGGCGATGCATATCAACGGGACCAAACCCCCTTGTCCTATTACATTGTATGAACTCTTCTCAGACCAGACCAGACAGACAGTGTGGGACTGCCCACGCTGCTCCGCCGGGGGAACTGGACACGCCGTCCGACGTTGTGGTCATTTGCATAATGCAACATTATTATTATTTCCGTCCGCGCGATGATGTTTCAGGTTGAAGTGCGAATAAGAGTACGCCCCTTGGACCACCTTGGAAGTGTTGACTGTCCGAGCGGTGTGAACACTGGATAAATAGCTAAAGGGAGGAAGCACTTTGAAATGCATTTCTCCCCTGATTCGGTAATCACGGTTGAGGAATCTTGAAGGCAAGTTTGGTTCTGGTTATTCTAATTTTCCTACTATACTAACACAACAACTCCCTTTTCCAAGTAAAGCTGAAGTAAATCGTGTGAAGAATAAATCGAGTTAGTCGGCAACTAACCAGTTTCGTTTGGGGATACCAAGGAATCTTCCCTTCAAAAAAGTGACTGACAGTGCTTACTTTTAAATATTTTTTCTGTTGGATGTAACAAGACCTGACCTTAACCTTTAAAAACAATGAAGTCCGGACTTTTTTTTAAGAGTCAAAAATCAAATCAAATGATTCGCTCTACAGCATTGCCTTGGCGTTCTCGATTGCGAGATTCCTACTCGAAACTAGGTTTCCGAGGGCTTGATTGTTGAGGCAATTGCAATCCTCTTTTTACACCTAAGCTTCCATCCACTCCGGGATTCGAACTGACGATCTTTAGATTGTGAGTCCCACTGCCTACCAGCGACTCCACCGAGACAGGGCCCAGAGAGACGACTCCTACACCTGGATTGAGCTTACGACCTAACTACTTAATGTTAAACCGGGGCCAACATTTACTTCCCCTGCCGATGGAATGCCACCGGGACCGTTTGGGAACGAACCCAAGCTGACTGGGTGAGAGGCAACCACGCTTATCCCCCACAGAAAAAAAATCATGGTAATATTACATCTGGAAAGGGGTACATCTGTTATGTCCAAAAATATGTAATTTCACCACTGAAAATGAGTAATGTTACCACTATTCTGGTGTAATGTCGCATTTTCAGTCTAAATTGAGGTAAAATTACATCATAACAGAGGTAATATTCAACCTTCCAAAATTACACCTTCCAAATTTACACAATTTTTTGCTGTGCTACACCACGGTCCCGGACTTTTTTTTTAAATCACAGAATTTCCAGAAGCCAGAGTCGACGATTGACTTTTAAATTACCAAAATTTATGAAATTCATTCATTGAGCTTTCATTTTAACAATATTTCATGCACGAGAGAAGGGAGGATTCTCTTTCGAATTTCTCTTTCAGTGAGTGTTGTGTTTAACTCTTTTGATAGAGATTCTTCCAAACTGAGCAAATCCAAATAATAACGTCTAAACTTTCGTTCGAAAGCTATAATTTGCCAAGAGCTAACATATTTCACAACTTTATTTCCAACCCATTATTAGCAATTCACGAACATTCCAACGCCGATCAACGACTTCTTCCCAGATCGTGTGTCCATTCAACAAAAATCCTTGGCAGTGTCAGCAGTGCCAACCGCACCAGCAGTGACCAGTTCCACACATCAGCAAACGAAACCTCACAAGTAAACACAAAATACATTAGTCGCACGCAGCAGCAGAGTTCATTTGCACTATATTCGCGGCTTCACCGCACCGCAAACCCTACCCTGGGGGAGTGTGATGAATTAATTCTCACCTCACAGAAAAGTCAAGCTACTTTGCGAAGGTTGCAAAACGGAGCTCTGTAAGTTTGTGATACATTTTTTTTTCGTTGAGAGAAATTGTAGTTTTTAATCTGATTACTATTAAAATATTACATTTTACAAAAAACTACAAAAACTTCTAAGGGAATTAACTTTTTTCTAAAGCAAATCTGTGTCTGTTAATTCATGAGATAAAACAGACATCACTAAACCATTTGCTGTGATTACAATAATCCATCTGTTCTTAGAACTGTCCGTTACTTTGTATTGTCAGAAAACCTACCTTCGGCCCTAGTTTGGTGACAATCCGCAACACCGACCAGAATGCAAAAGTTACGCAACACGTGTGCCAGTGTCTTCTTGTTGTAGTAGTCAAAACAGTGTGCTTGACTTTGCAGATATGCCAGCAATTTGTCAGCCTAGTTACAGTCCGTTCCGTGCGGATATTTGTTCTAGTGCTATTTAAAGGCCCGGATCGTAGCTTTCTCGCAACCAAAACAAGGAAGATTCAAGAGATTTCGCTGCGAGGGGTTTCGTTCTCTCCTGGTCTAATGCATCCTTGGTGAGGGGCTGGGATGAAGGAACTGAAATCTCGCAACATTTCAATCGAAAGGATGAACACTTAAAATCAAAAATAAGAAATCGTTTTAACAACAAGTCGTGCTCAAATTTGTGCTTTTACCAGTGGAGAGCGGAATGGAGAGCGACAACAATATTGGAATGCTGACCATAGCGCCTGACATGAGTCGAATCAGCAGTCAGTGAACGCACACGAAGTTGAAACGAACGAAACCGTGCTCGGCACTCAAGTAGCCGTCAGACACATAGGGCATATGCCCTCTCTTTCTTTCTCTCTCAACCTCTCTTTTGCTTGCACGTGCGGCTCTGTGTGTGACAGCAATCTTTTGAATGCAGTCAAGGGGAAGGTGTCGGAATTTTGGAAAAATGTCAAACGGTCGTTCTCTGGGCGAATGAATTTCTTGTAAGAGTCAAATGACTATGTGAGTGACTTTGCGTTGTGATTGGCGAAGGAACGAAGCGTTGTTATTGTTTCATACCAAATTTAGATTTAGTGTATAAGAACTCATTTCCTTCACATAGGCTCCTCAAACCTCTCGAGTGTCAACTTTCGTCCGATTTCGCTGCCGCTACAAAGCCGCTAAAGTGCGGCACAGATGGGCGGCGGGACGCAACATTCCGTCGTCTTTCCGGCGACGACGGCGTGCACGTCAGAGTGACACTTGTTGGACGGCGGGACGCATTCCCGGTTCGAAAACAAAACCACTTTCTCGCGCTAATGCCAACACGGCGACGGATTGATGAGCCCCTCCATCGAATCAATCGGTGGCGCGACGACGACGGCGTGAAGAAATTCCAAAAGCATCATTTGTCTATCGTGAAGCGACGCCGCACAGAAGAAGCATATCTTCTATGGCGGAATTGCTACGCGGGGACATAATCGTTTAGAATCTAACGGAAATTACGGCGCAGAGCGTAGAAATTGCGTGTAATTTTCATTAATTTAGCGACATTTCACCAGCCAGGTATTTGTTCTGCGACGACATTGGATTGTTGATGAAGCTTCCTGAAATGCAGAAATTTAATGTGATTGAACTAAAAGGAGAGAGATAACCGAGTGCATTGCTACTGTTAAACTTGCGCGTATACCATTTGATGATGGTTAAGGTTGTCTAAACTTGTATAGACTTGGACGATCAATTTAAAATCCCATTAGGCGATTTCGACAATTAAAATCATAAAATTACCAACAAATAAAAGATCCCCAAACTGTTCACATTTCAAATGCCACGAAGCCAAACAAAACCTCGATTCCGTCGAAAGTATTTGTAAACAGTAAACACCACATGAACGTACTGTGCACAATTAGGGGGAAATGAAACTTGTGCGGCGGCGGCGATTGTGACCGCAGCAAAGAGTGTGCCCAGAACGAACGAACGAGACACGGTTTGTTTGCCGTTGTTGGACCGCGGGCTCACACAATCTCGGAACTTTTCTCGGTACACGTGAGGAGCCGCGTCATTGGGTTTGGGAAGTTAGAATGGTTCATACATTGTTCGAATCCTGATTTATAGTTTTAAAAAACGCAATTGTTACAATAATACGGGATTCGAACTGACGACCTTTGGATTGTGAGTTCAACTGCCGACCAACGACTCTAACAAAGTAGGTTTATTTAGTCTAGGTTAGGCCGGGACCAACATTTACTTTTCCATTCGACGGAAGGCATGATCAGATAAATCTCATCTCGAAAAAGGTTACCAATTCCGACTGAGATTGAACCCAGGCCAACTGGGGTAAGAGGCAGCCACACCACCGATCCTGATACTTTTTTAAACTTAAAATTAATGCTAGAGCGTCATATCTTGAACCAGTCTACACCGTACAAACATATGTGATTTAACCCGATTTTCCCCACGGAGAAAAAGAGAACGACGGTCAGCACTTTAATTTCCAGAATCAACACATTACACTTGGCGATTTGTGCTCTGACTTCAATTATCGCCAGAGCACATACGAGCTGAGCTGGGCTTGCATTGCAAGTCACATACATTGTGCCCCACGATGTGATGACTTCTTCACGGTGCCCATAAATACTTTTGTCAATTCAACTGTACCGTGGAGATTTTTTTTTGCGACTAAATTAATGTTTAAGTTGATTCGATCAGAATTTAAATTTAAGGTTTAACGACGGCTAAACTAAATGGTTCTTGCGCAGAATTAAAAACTGCTTAAAATTACTATAACTATTGCAGATTTTTCTCTGGCTCTCCTTTTGCAATGCTCTTATTAAAATAGGAACAAATTAACGGTTCACATCAACCAGAGCTTTTGCACCAAGATTTTTGTTACAGACATTGTAGTATCTTGAAAACTATGGGAACTATCGATATAATTTTTGATTCATCCCCTAAAGTACAGTCTACCAAATAATTTACAACAAAGTTTGACTATTTTTACAATCACATTTTTGCAGGATTGGGTCCGTGAGTTTTACAATTTTGGTATAAGAAGACAACAACTTCCTTGGTTGCTGTGCACCCTTAATACTAAAGATATTCTAGTCATCATTTTAAGCAAGAATCATTGAATCAAAGAATCAGTTTCGCAACTTATTCCTCACATGCCCGACAACGTTGTGGTGGCAAGAACTGTTTTGTCAATCCGACTGTCGCGACAGTGCTGGCAGAACGGAATATGACCGCTGCGTTGTTGGCCCACGGTCAACCACCACCGAACGAATGCAGCTGCAGGAAACCGTTACATGAGCGATCTCGGGGGGCCGACAATGACCTGCAACGACGAACCTTGCCAAACAAATCTTGGCCTTCACCAGCTCTCTCGAAGCCGGGATTCGTAGAACAGCTGACGGCCAAGAATAGAATGGGACACATCACAAGCCATAAATCAACAAGGATGAATTGCGCAATGGATCATCCCGCAACTAGCCGGGTCCACCACTTTGGAATGCAAAGCCAGATATGTTCCTACACAATGTAGTTTGTTAACCCATTCAAAGAGCGTTATGACAAGTGCTCGGGCCATTATTGAAAACTATTAACATGGACCATAGAGCGACAGCCAGAGGCCGCCCGCGGGGAGTTCCCCGTACAAAGAATCTTCCCGCGGCGAGCGGCTTGCGACTCACTCCGAGTGTTGAATTCTACCTCTCCAGATTTATGTCTTATTGCCATGTTTGACAACTCAATAAGTTAATGATTATTGCGCTGCTTGCTGCTGCTGCTGTCGTTCAGTCGCTCCAAAACCGGCGTCACCGGATTCGGATTCTTAGCGGTGGCGTCGTTTGGCTCCCCCTAAATAAAAACCTGAACGATCCATCAAATCGGAGCAAAACGGTTTAGAGCGGATTCGGCAGAACTCGGCTCGATGATACCAAGACGACAACAGACGATGAGTTTCCCTCCCCAGACAGCTAAACTAATGGTTCGGAATTCCTCCGCACTGCAGTTGATGTTGATGCTTCGCGCTGGGGTTTAGGGAACGATCTTCATTTTCTGGTAAACTTAATTTCAGTACATAGCTAAATATAGAATTATGTTACCGTTTGTAAAGTATTTGTATCCAAAATAAGCATCCAGCCTTTACATGCTCCATGAATTTTATGAAAGTTCAAAGTTCTGAACTTCTTTTTAAAAAGTATTCTGTCATGACTAATCGCGACTTTTGCCTGATTTAAGAATTTTAGATTTTTTTTTGTTGAACGATCTAATACGTATAAATATACTTTCAATACATTTTCAAATGCAAAAAAGTAACAAGCAACCAGGCGAAATTCTCGTATGTTTGGCAGATTAAGTACTCGCTGCCAACTCCATCCAATTTGCTGATTTTCACTATTTAAACAACTAATTTTGCAAAACTTTTCATAGAAACGTGCTTGCTCACTTCTTATTGAGCTATTCATCACTCGATTTCAGTTGAAAACGCTTTTAATTAGCTTTAATTGAATGTCAATGTACTGAAAAGGCAACATTAAAGGCACGCTGGAATTAGATGCTGTTCCCCTACAACCAGATTAAGTTTCGATTAACAAACTAATTTTGGTTCAAACGAACGTCATTTGTTAGTGTGCGTGGAACTCGCATGAAACTGATAAAATATCGAGTGTGGCAAGAGATTTTCAGCTCCAAGATGGCGGCGAAACTCGTGCGGAACTAGCTCGAGTTTCTTTAAAAAACACTTTGACAGCGGCACTCAGTGCGAAACTAGTCCTCAAACGAACGTACCAAAACTCACCAAATAATATGGAATCTACCATTGGATGACGTCCAAGCATTATAAATTTGACTTACCTAAAAAGAGAAAGAAAGAAAGATACAAATTAGTCAAATGTTTCGTCAGATATACATTTTTAACAAGGTTGTCCAAATTAAAATTCGTCACCGGTGAATGTGGTCAAATAGTAACTAATCCCTAATCTTTTAAACTCAAAATCAATCAAATTTTGCGAGAAATTTCTCTTTCCGAATCAATACTTTTAAAAAACACCCATCATAACATGCTATCTACCTCAATCAGTCAGTCACGACATTGACGACGACGACAATTTCCAGCAACCCACAACAGAGCACCTAGTGACCGACATAACCGTTATACTACAGGCTAGAGAGAGAGAGACGCGACCGTGGACCGAAAACACGTTGATTAATTTATCATCCTTCGCAAATCAATGAGCTGTCACCGTCGTAGCGCTGGCGCTGGTCCGCGGTGACAAACGGGTCTCTGAACGCGGGGGTCAACCCGGAGATGCCCGGTTCCCACAACCGACCGGAGCGCGCTTTGGACTATGATTTCTCGAAGGTTTCTTCACAGGAGAAAGACCAGTCACAAATCGTTTGTTGTGCGGATTTCGCTGGAGGAGCAAAAAAACAACAACAAGCAAGCAAGTATGCTCAAAGCTCTTTGATTTATTTTATTTAATTAATACTTTGTCTGCGAGGTAAAAGAGAAGGGGTCGTCTCACTCTCTTCAAGACTCGACAACTCGAGCGGTCGCCGCCGCCGCCACTACTGAGGTACGCCACGCGGTGATTTAATTAGATCCGTGGGAATCCATGTGCTAAAAAGGCCGCCGCCGCCGCCGCGCGACTTGGTCTCATCATCTGAGTGTCTGAGGTCTGGACATTGCTGGCAGATGCCAACTTTGTGGTCGTCTTTTTATGACCGTATAATTCTTACGGTCTGGAGATAGTTTTCAGCATGGTGACTGCTCAGTTAATGTAATTTATAAAATTATTTTAAAAATAAAATAAACACAAGAATTCAGAATTCAACATATACTATGCACGACTTGACAGCTATATATTTTGATCTAGTGGAAATATACCCTTTATTAGCCCATTCCTATTGTCGACTTATCAGAACTTTAATTATGAATTCAGCTTTCATGAAGTGTTTTTGACTATAGAGGAGAAAAGCAACTCGCGACAAAATTTTGAGGCTAGGAATTTTGACAGGTATGATTTTCATAAAGTATTCGCCTCCTTTTCTCTCCCACAGAAAACCTGGGAACGAGGTAGCTGTCAAACTAGGCCAAAATGTTAAAGTCACTCACAAAATGAACTTTGAGTGATTTGAGTTCATTTCTGACGTCACGATTTTCTCCTCTATTTCAAAGTAACACAAACATGAGGAAAATACTATTTTGCGAGATTATAGACCTCTCACGTGTTCATTCGTTCATTGAAACAGTTCATCCTATTGAGTGGCTTATATGGGCAAATGTCCGTCACTTAGTCACCGAACCATGGTGGCCCATATGGTAAAGGCACAGTTCAATTTCCCAAAGGTCTGGGGTTCGTGTCTCGGCACCGGTACTTTTTTTATCGATGACCTTTTTTTTGAAAATGAACCCATGAGTACTCTCGGTATTTTCAGGATTTATCCTCTGCGTCCGCACACAGTACCATTTTACTACACAGCTAAAAAAGTAGTAATCCAGCTGCGTGTAAAAGGCCTGGGTGTAAAATAAATATTGCATTATTTTATGCAATTTTATGTGATTTTACACCCTGAAATACATACACCCCGAACTGGACATCGGCATACGCGAGGATAAAGAGCACGATTCGGTAGTAAAATGGTACTGTGTGCAGACTGAGAGGATAAATCCCGAAATTAACGAGAGTACTTTACTCATGGGTTCATTTTCCAAAAAAAGTTCATCTAGCAAAAAAAAAGTACCGGTACCGAGACTCGAACCCAAGACCTTTGGGGAAATGAACCGTGCCTTTACCATATGGGCCACCATGGTTAAGTGACATTTGCCCATATAAGCCACTCAATAGGATGAACTGTTCCAATGAACGAATGAACACGCAAGAGGACTATACTCTCGCAAAATAGCACTTTCCTCACGTTTCTTTTCGTGAGGACTATCCCCTCGTTCTTTAACTTTGGGTGTAGCTCATCAGTAAGGGAAGCCTACCTGACCGGAATGCCTAGCTCATATATGCGTTTATCCTTACAGTTTTTCATCGGTCTGATGGCCGAGTGGGCTAAGGCGCCAGTCCTTACAGTTGGTGCTGGGTTTGAATCCCGTCGGTCGTAATTTTTATTGTATTTGCAAAAATTGTACATGCAGTGTGTATTATTAAGTGTTTATTTTGACGAAGGTGCATGCGATTTTACCATCGGATTTTTTGCTGCGTACCAACCCGTGCTCTTTATCCTCTCGTATGCCGATGTCCAGTTCTGGGTGTACATAGCTCAAATAAAAGTGAGCAAGCAACTCTCTATTGTTGATGTAAAGTGACGAGAATAGGTCGAAAAGCTTGACGAAAATGTTTTTTTTTGCCTCAACATCCGATATTTCTTAAAAAAAGGTCTAAACTTGAAACATTAATTTGTGATAAATATGGAGTTTTTTTCAATGAAAAAAAAACAAATAAATTCGGAGGAATATAATAATATTTACAAAAAAAAACATTGTTCAACTGTAGATAATCACATATCTGGAGTTTTTTTTGAAAAGGTCCAATAAACCAAATTTTCAGTTTTTGCTTTTAGGGTGTTTTTTAATACCCCTGACTCGGTTTCAAAAACACCCAAAAAGCAAAAACAAGAAATTTGGTTTTTTGGACCTTTTTAAAAAAAACTCCAGATATCAACCCTGTACTGCCCAAACGTTTTCAGAAAATAACCGATAGTTTTGATTTTATTTCGAGCAACTTTTGTATGTAGTACAACTTAATTTTTGTTGTTTTATGTATTTTTCAACTATCTGGTGTTCCTAATAGAGTTTTGGCCTTCCTCGCCTCAATTAGGAAAGACTATGAAATATATCGAAAATGAAGTTCTTTTCTGAGCCTCCTTTACGTACTCTACCTACCCAGGATCTCATTCGATTTTAGCTAAAATGTGTTTCAAACCCCTTTGTTTTCAAATGGTATTTGAAAGGCATTTCGAATGAGCCAAATAAATTGAAAATCTAACAACCCTATTAAAAGTTATGAGCACTTCAATGCTCTTTATACACTTTGTTGAGGCCGGATCTTTGATCTTTGATATGCGTTTTTTTCTGGAAGAACACACTTTTTTGAACCAAACTGCAACAATAACAATAACGTTATGAAAATGCATATGGGACCTTTATGCAAACAGGGGCAATTGAATGCTTTTTATCAAATTTGTTGAGGCTGTATTTCATATATTTTATGAAAATAATTTTCGGATCTATTTTGTGACCTATTGTATGAGTATTGAAAATATTCACCATTGGAATTAGTTAAATTGAGGTAAAATATAATAGTTAATCTTAACAAAGCCTAATAATCAAAGAAATAATAAAAAAAGTAAGTTCAAATTTAAAGGAATTGAAACCACTAAAATGACCCAGCATGTAGCCACCCTGTACTTCTCGCGTAGTGATATCTCTCCCAACAAACCACCTGGAGAAAGGTTGTGCGCAGAAGGGAACCACCGATAATTATTATTAACGTGGTGAGGTCTATTATCGACTTTATTGGTCGCGAGCTTCCATAGCCAGAGGTAACACGCGCCAATTCTGTGACCACCTCTCGAAGCTAATCTTGATTGATTCTCGACTGCAGAAACCACGGCAGCTGTCAGCGGAGCACCAGTTTTCCTCAGAGAGATTCTGAGGAGAAGATTCCGGGGGAGAGATTCCACCGGAGAAAGCACACCACCAGGAATAATGATACCACACACCGAAATTCCCAACATTTTACGGACCTGAACGTTTATTTTTATAGCCGGCACCGGGTCGTAAAACTTATTAATACCCGCGGGTTAAGAGTTCTATTGTTTTGGCCCCCGTGATTTAGGAACCTATTCTGGCCGCAGAAAATAAGCAGAAGATAATTAATCGGTGAAAAGTGGGTCATCGAACCATCGCGTTTCCCCCTCCTTAAAACTATTCAGAAAATTGGTGCTTCAGATGGCGACTTTGGGAGTGCGCGTTGATTGGGACGATTTTACGGGCATAACTGAATTTATGAGCCATAAAATTTCGTGAGTGATTAATTTTTGTAGTGTTCTTTTTCGAGAAAATTTTATCAATTAGGGGGATTAATTTCATTATGGGAAGGATCTGGATCAACGACCGCGCTTTAAAGTATGTTCTTTGGATTTGATTGGTTTTAAAGTTATTTATTGATCTTTTTACACCCTTACTCGTCAAAGATTATTTTTATCGCTAGATAAAAAAAAACTGTGAGTATAATTATTTCAGAACTTACCATTTCGGAGAACTTTTGAATTTGAACATGCTGGCTTCGTATGAAATTTTAAATTCTTTTAGTGTGACATTGTGGTCTCAATATAATCGAGGAAATGTTAGCATTAGTGACTTTAAAATTACTTTCACGTCCTTTTCTTAACAACCACGGTTGGTTGATTGCTCCCAGAGATATCAATCATAACCATTTGAGGCCCATCTTGTTAAGCGATTTCGTTCTTTTCTTCCAAAACCATCGTTTAGCATTCCAGTCCGTTTGTTTTTGTGTACTTGGAATTTGCACCAGTTTGACGAAGCCGCCGGCCGGAAAGTGTCCGACTTTTGCCTTGCCTGGCTTGGGGTTTTGTTTTATGAATTCCCAGCACAACTCGCAAACGCTACAAAGGCCAACAAAAGCGATCCAACCCGTCGTCGCCAGTTTACTGCCACTTGGCCAGGGTGAATTGCACTGAGAGATTATTCGAAAAACCAAACAAAAACGAATAAAGCAAAAAAAAGTTGAATAAACAATTGCAAGTTTTTGTTTTTTTTTTCACTTCTTGTTATTTTTCCAAATTGAAGACGTGTGCGAGTTATACTTTTTCTTCGTAATAATTCTCTTTTAGAAAAAAAACGAAAAAAGAAGAAACCAAACTGGCAGTCGCTCTATGTCAGCATGGCGCGTGGAGACGGAGCGCAAGAACCTCGAACTGGATGAGCTGGACATAAATAAAAATGGCTCTGCGTGAGTCCCCGCTGGGTCTGTGGACAGCCCGGCACGGTTGCCATAAATGTGGCCCAAGCACGGGAGACAAATTGTGACATCATCCAAATTGTGTGTTACACAATATTGATTTGAGTTATGCGCGACCGAGGGGCGCTTGTTCAGTGGCCTTGAAGTTCCGTAATTGTGAGGAAATTACTTAATCCTGTAACAGAACGTTTAGCCAAAGTTCAATGACATCGTTAAATTAATTAGTTTCGGATAAACTACAAAATAGACATACAGACACAAAAAACACAGCATTTTCGGTATTGTTCACAATTACTTAATTTTGACAGGCTTGACATGCGATCGTTCCATTCTGTATTCCACCAACATCTGTTTTGTGCGACGGTTTTTATGATCGCTGACGCAAAACAAAATATATACGCTCTCTTTGGCTGTCAAGCTGACACATGTAGGAAGAGGCGAAACAAACAAAAAACGTTTAGCGGAATCATTAACTACTTAAAACTGATGATTTACCGGTTTGGATAGGACACATTTTGCCTAATGATAGAAGAGATTGTACCTTCTTTGAAAGTTTAGGAAGTAACTTTTTGTTCAATGTCAATCTTAATCTGCTTAAAAAACCATCAAAATTTGTCTCACAAGCATTTTGAAACATCTAAAATAAAAAAAAAATCTAAGACTTTCTATCCGAAAAAAAATCTCTATCAAAAACAACGATAAGTAGTACCAACAATTAAATACTACTAATAAACAAATACAAAAAAAATGTGAGTTCCTCAGGTGGCTTTTTAATATTTATTTTAAGAAGAATTTCACGCTATGAAAAATCCTTTCGTATGTTTGAATCACAAAAATTAAACTCGTAATTTGGTCCCAGTTTTAAGAGATCATTTTAAATGGTCGTAACGTAGTGTATACGATTTATACTAACAATTACGTATTATACTAACAAAAATAGTGGAAAAAGTATGTCGGTAAATGAATGTCTATTCGCCTGCAAATCTATGATTAATTCTTATCTCTTTCATTACTATGACGTCGAGCTAAGTTATAACTACAGAACAATTAATTGACATGCAGATTGGTTCTGGTGTTCAGCTGTCCAGAAAACGATGATGCTTTTATGCATTCTACATTACAGTACACAGTGCAGAGTGCATGCACACAAAGCATGAGGGAAAAAAAGTGTCACTTCCTGGAACCATTCAACGATACCAGAACCATTACCCGCTACTGCTGCTGCTTCCAACCAGATAGTGCGCGCGCAAGCAAAGTGAGACATTTCGCTGTCAAGTTTTATTACACTTGAACTCTGCTGCTGCAGCAACACCCCACGAGTGACTACAGAACAGGACGTGCCGATTGATTACGACCGATGTCTTGCGGCGCGGGTGAAGGACTTGGAGGAACAGAACAGAACGCCAGAGAGGCGTGTGCGTGCCACAACCCCGAAGAAAATATGCGGAAGTTCAAGTGCTGCCAACCAACCCAAGAGCGATGCCTGTCGTTGACACATTTCGCCACATTTATCGGAGCTGGCAAGGTGTAGTTGGTACCTGAGGAGAACCATAACAACCGGCCGGATTCACCCACACGTGAGCAGTTCATTCCTCCCGCGCTCGGCGCGAGAGCACGCAAACAGCATACGGTACAAAGCAGTATGACACCGTTGGTTTGGCAGTTAGTCTTTTGTTTAAGTAACAGGGTTACTGTTTAGTAGGTATATGACAAACTGGCATCAACCTAAATTTAACAATTCTCGCTTACTTTTTCAAAAGGTCTTATGAACATAGGAAACCCATGGCTCATTGGTTGTTTTGAAACATTAATCTAGAATTCATCCAATACATGTTTGCAAGTTGTCAAACAATCGGTGTCTATCTCTACAGTTAACAAGGTGCAGCCAGCGGCCAACGACGTGCAAAACGAATAAAACCGACGACAAACAAAAATGTCAATGTCAATGGCACCGCCGCGCTGTTGGTCGTGTGGCATATGTGGAAATGTGCTGCAGCCACGTCAGATGTTTGCACAACAATAAAAGGAAAAAGAGTGATCGCGCGAAAATCATCACTTCAACACAGCATCGGAGAGCGGAACCGTTTCTCGCACGTAATTTCGCACGTGTGTGTGTGTTTGTGTGTACTTATGCCCTCGACATTGCAACGCATCATCGTACTGCTAGTTGGTAGTTGGCGTTCCGGATGATGCCGGAGAATGACCCCAGAGCAATGACTGCGGGTCTGAAATCTTATTTCACAGAATAAGATATTTTTTTTGGTAATATTTCATAAGTTAGAAAAAATAACTAAATCCACAATGGATGACCGAAAGAATTACTCTATCGAAACGAGAGGATAGTGCCTATATGGAGTGATGAAATATCTCTTCCAATCGAGCTGTTCCAACGACAAGATCTTGATCGGAATGCCCGATTGGAATCGGTAACTGGCAGAAATTGTTGAAATTTGACAGAGTTTTGGAATCAGCTATCATTACACTAATCAACCAAATTTCTGCGCAGGCCCAACTCGAGGAGAAGCATGAAGTTTTTGGTCCCCAGTAACAAGTGCTCAATGATTTTTTCAAAAATATTTAGACGGGCCGAAAAAAAAGTTTGTATGGAGAATTAGTGCTGTTAGCTACTCCCACATATTGCATACAATTTTTACTTGTATGCAACAGCGACAAACTCCCTAATTCTCCACACAAATCCTGAAATCCAGAAAATCTCTGGACGTAATATTTGAACAAACCCTGAAAAATCCAATGAAAAATGGACTAGGGTATTCAAGGTTTTGTCCAATCGAGCCCATAACCGGTATATACGAGCGAGTCCACGAACAGGGCATACGTTGTTTAGACCTCAGCAAATCGGGACACAAAGTTTTTTTTCGAGGCAGTTGAAATTTCAAAAACAAACAGAAACTCCAGCTAAATAAAATTAAAATCCTTGTGACCAACTAATTTTACCAACCACGCATACATGACTTACACTAAATTTTAAAGCAAATTTGTCAAAGAATACAACTCTCTACATTATTAGCTAGTAAATTTTCAAGGACTTATATTTTTGACGTGACATTTTATTGAGGTAGATTTCCTGCCATAACATTAACATTTGTGATAAAGTTAACTCTCAACACAACATATAAATCTGCATTATTGTATAGATCGTTGAAGGCTCTGAAATGTTGGGGCAGTCGATAAGTTGTGGAAACAATTTGATCTGTCTAGTGAAGGAAACAAAAAGTGCGCCCAAGACCGCAATATTAGTAAGACATGGCTGAGAAGAATTTAATTCAGACTAAAAAGTTCATGCTTCGACATTCGGACACCTCATCTTATTTTAACAATTATGTAGACATACTTTCGCATAATAATTGTAAAACTGTGTTATTTGATAAATTATCACATCAGTTCAAAATAATCTCCGATTCACATATATTAAAATCAAGTTCGTTTCCAAGGATACTAGATGACACTAGAAAAAAGCAGCTTCTTATTTTTTTAGCATTCATTTTTTAAATGGTTAAAATAGATGAAAATAAACATGTTTCTGCATGTTTCTGTTGTGAAATTGTCTTAGGAACACGAATATGATAAAATTATCACCAGAAAATGGGATCTAAGGGGTCCCCCGAGCAAAAATTTTCAACCAAAAAATGCACTAAAAGTAAAAGTGTCCATTTAATATGTTAAACTGCCTTACCCAAATCATTCTCAGTCTCATATGGTAGTCCCAGATCTCCCCTACAAGCTGCAGATCGAACCGAGTTGATAACTGGATGGAACACTTTTTTATTTAAGTTTGAAAATTATACTATTTTTTCACTAAAATGCCAATAACTCCTTTCAGATTTAACCAATTGGGATGCTTCTCCCTGCATTTTGTTGCATTTTTTAAGCCCTTTCAGATGCATTTTGAATTTTAGAAATTAATTGAATTTTACCTAAGTTCCTTTTACCTTTTTACAATTTTAAGACTTTTTACGTTTTTGAACCTTCAAACTTTGTGTCCCGATTTGTCCACTTCCCGTTGACCTAGAGTGCTCATATTTTGGCCAGATGCTAGTTTTATACGTACAAACAACCACTGAAAATTTCAGGCAGATTGCTGAGGTCGATGGGAGATGGGTATGCTTTGCTCGTGGACTCGCTCTTAATGACCCCAGGACACTTATACAATTTAGCCAGCCAGTACAAAGAAAAGTCAATCTATGTAATCAGTTAAATAATGATCAACCTACCTACCAGTAAGTTACGACAATCACGAATATGCTCCCGTTCATGTAGCGAAGACTGGGGGTCAAACATGTTGTTCCTCTAACGAAATGCGTATAACCATAAATTATACCAAGCGGTTCTCCAGAACCAATCAACGCTCTTTCGTTGGGGACATTAAAAAAAACAGTCCCTCAAGCGTAACTCCCTTCATTCCTATGACGCGGCCAAAAAGACTAGTCAGTCAATTAAAGCCATTCATATTCCACGATTTTGCCATAAAGTTTGTTCTTTTCGTCTTCTTGGTTTGATTTCGGCCTTCCATTACATCTACCAGCGCGCCACACTGGCAAAATTCCATGCCAAGACACTTGACGCCGCACAACCTAGGACGCCAAACGCTGCGGTGTTGTTGTACCATACCGTTCCAGAGGTACCCTCCGGGCAGGAATGTATTGTACGGTGGTGTAGAGGTTCCCGCACATCAAACCCCGTTCACACAAAGCAGATTCCGTGGACCACGACGAAGGGCTCTACTGGGGCACCGTTAAGACGGCGACAAGCGCGATGACGGCTCATCCCACACCTATCGACGATCCATCGATCCCGCACAGAACACCGAGAGGGGCAAGTTCAACCATGCAACAGACAGAACTCATACAGGCAGGGCCGGCCCTGCTGATCCCGCAAAACTTGAGGAATGTCGGTCGTGTGCAAGGACCGTGGTGTTGGTAATTGTACCTTACTGAAAAAAATTGATCACTGGTAAATGGATGTGAATGTCACTTTTTTCGATTTGATGTAACTGTTATCATTTTCAAACTCATTCCTCATGACAACTATTAGGTAAAAAGGATTTCTCACTCGCCTTGTCACATCCGTTTGTCTGTGTGCCCTCCGTTCTATGTGTGTGATTAAAATAATTGCAAACAAAAGCAAATAGCAACAATCACTTGTGGTGTACACACAGAAAGAAAAAAAATAACGAACTCCAGCACGACTTGGAGAACTCAACCCCCCTCCGGGACGGGAATTTTTCCGAGAGTTGGAAGAGATGCGGGAGTGATTCATAATGAAAGAGCTATTTCCTACCGCCCGCGTGCCATACCGTGACAGACACACACACACACACAACTTCAAGTGTGCACCAGCAACAGCAGACACTCCCTCACTGTAGTTGGTTCAAGTGTAACCGTCTTGTATGATGAACTTGGTGATTTGCGGTGGAGCTTGTTGCACTTCTCGTTATGACATTATGACTTTTTGTCATTGAAAATAGCTCTGCCAAAAAGTCGTGTTTGTGCTTGTCGCACGTGCATTTAAGCTAAATTTAGTTAAGAGAGTCACTTTGTGAAGCCTTTTGATCGCGGATCGGGCTATCTTGGCACACTGCAAGTGCGACATCTGGACAATGGGAGAGGACATTTTGTCACTTGTAAATACCCGCATGCATACATTTTTTTTTTTAATTTTCGGGAACCCGGCAACCAACTGCAACAAAATGTTGGGACAATGCAAAAAATGGTGAACCAAACAAAACGTTCATGGTCAAACACTAAATCACATTTTTTTTCCCTCAAAACGTCAAAAATCAACAAAGGACAAGGTAGTCGTAATGATCCTTATGCTAACCATTTTACAGTATCCTTAAACTGTCAAAAAACGCATAGCTGTGCAAAGTGAAATTTTTAAACATTTTTGGTTTATTCAGGAATCAATTTCTAACCTCTTCAAAAAACTCTCGGTTGTTGATTCCGGGATGAAAATTTCAACATTTCAACAAAAAGTGTTAATTAATCCACCATAAGGATAGTTATGTTATCGCTAAAAATAACCTACCATCGACGGGTCACATGAGGGCATCAAAAAGATGAACAAATTAATGTATCTAAGTGCTCATAAATTCGGTACATGGGAAGAGTCTTTAATTACATCACAATCCGGCTTAAAAAAATGATTTGCACTTAAGTTGACATAACATTGACAAGAGTGTTGATAGGTTGCCGATAGTTTAGAATACAAGAAAACTATCTTAACTAAGGTAACACCAAAGTACAATGAATTACGATCATCCAACGTCTAAATCTTTTCTCTAATCACCTATCTACCTATCTAATAAGAACTCTTAATCATAAAACCAGCGGCTAATGAACATGCTTTCTACTTTAAGAACAGTAATCTGCCTGGTTTTATCAGAATCAAATAGAGCCCGCCGCAGTAACGATTCCAAAAGTAATGTTTTATTTCAGCGTCGCTGGGCCGCCACATTGATCGATAATTGCTATTTTGCTACAAAGTATCCAATCATTCCGCGTCGTCCCTTCTCTCCACCACTGGAAGTCCTCCTCCGCATAGAGATCATTTTGCGTAGGGCAATCTTAAGCCGCAGAACCTTCTCTCGCACGCACAGCGGGAAGCCTGAAATTAGCTTTTGCGTGTGAGATTTATTTCCCCGCACGCCCGACTGCTCGCTCGTCCGGAATCCTTTAATAGCAATTCTATCCCAAGCGATATCGATCATGGGAGATTATAGGAGTCCCTCTTGCTAGGAGGTTTGCGGGCAGGTCGAGTTAATTAACGCTAAAATGAGAAGCCGACGGTCTGCGCCGTGTCCGGAATATGATAATCAGGCGCGGTCAACAGCCGCCTGAACCGAACGGTGAGAACCCGTTCTGATCGCGGAGGAGTCCCTCCATGTCATTCACCTTACGGTGAGCTTCTCTGATAAGGACCTGCTGAAGAGCGGAACGACAATCCCTTGGGATTGCGCAGATCTTCGCAACGCTGACCACACTGCTGCTAATCCGAACATCAGGTACGACGGAGTCATTGACCGATTACAATAAGCCTCCCCTCGGATGGGAGTCCCGAGTGGGTTCCACTTGACTTCTAACCACTAGTTCCAACCGAGTGACCACCACCGCGGAATTATTGCAAAGAATGCGCATCATCACTATGTCACCGCGCGGTGACTTCCTGCTCCTCTACCTCCTCCAGGCGGGCGGGATTATGCAACCTGCACTCTCATCGCGTACTACATAACTGCGTGTTCTGGTGCGCTTGACTGCGCACCCTCTCTCCAAGGTCTCCCCAACCCAACTTGACGTTCGGATTTCCTTCGGGGACCCTCATCATGACGCCTCGATGGCTGTAGCCCGTAGCTAGAGAGCGTTGAAGTTGCCCGCAGAAGCGCGGCAACAAGACAGTTATTATGCAGCACGTTTCGCTTCAGACACCGTGTTGAGAGAACACGTGAAGAAGGGTGCATCGTCGGCGTCGTCGTCGTCGTCGCCGCTATTATTACGCTCCTTTCGTTCTGGAGGTGAATTAAAAATAGAAAAGACCTGTCTGCGGCGCGGTGGTGTGGTGTGGTGTCATCGCAAAACCATTCTTTGAGAGCACCGCAACTTGCAGAAGAATTACTGCAGACAGCTTTCATCTTCCTCTAGCAACGCACAAGCGATGAATGAACTCTACAAATGTGACTTCCAAACCGGTGTCATTCCAAAAGTATATGAAGTGAAGAATCACTCATCCACAATGTTACGAAGCATTACTTCCTTTAAAACATTCGTAGAGTTCTGATCAACTATTCTATACATCTACACACTGATGTGAGTGTTTGAAGATTTGCAATCAAATTTAAGTCTCAGCAGTAGACAAAACATTTGTAGTGTTCCTACCAGCAATACATGCATCGCTAGAGAAGCACGCTACAAGATTTTTTTTCAAAGGCTTCTGTTCTAGCGCTCTTTCTTTGAACTCTTAGTGCTGTAACTCTATAGTACACAATTCTTCCTTTCCTTCCTTCGACACCAACAACACACATGTGGTGTGCACCGGTCTGTATACTTATGCTCACTCAAACGCGATGTACTCATCCGCGGCCAAGAATGGTACAAAACCCCCCTCGTTTTTTTCTCTCCTCACTCGGAGGAGCCTGGCGATCCATTCCGAGTGAGTGCCTTGGAATTGTTAATATCTCTGGGTCTGTGTGCTTCCATACCGTTCCATTACCGACCGTCCCTCCTCTCTCGTGGAATAGAAGGCAACGGCTTTTGTAGTTATTTTGGGGTGCATACCTACTTGTGCACAGAGATGTTTAGGTGGCGCGCGGTGGGGTTTGCTTTTCAAAACATTGTATTCACTGAGCCGAGCATTGCAGCAGCACATATTTGATGGAGGTTTTCCCCTCTCGCCATTTCTTCACCACGTGAAGAATGGCCTCGTGAAGATCAAATACGAGCTTAAAGATGTACCTCTTTCCTTTAGGTTTAGCACAGAGCACGCGGCGCGGATGAAATTGATAGGCATAAGTCTTGCATCACGATTGCTGGATGTTTGTGCCACAATTATGGTCAGTGTTGTTGATTTGAGGCCGTTGGTTCTGAACGAACGTTCGAAATTGGATATCAAAGTACACGAGATGAAGATATTGATGGAAGCTACAAAGCTTTCTTTACATTGTTTGAATCTCTTTGAAACGTGATGAAACTCTTCGATTTTGTATTGAACGTGCTTGAGTCAATCAAACAGAAATGTGATGCATAATTGAAAGTTCTTTGAAATTTTGTAGTTGAATTTCAGTTCGCTTGTTTCATTAGCGATACACGCATATTTTTGGAGCCCTACAATTGTTAAAAAAAGACAAATGCTAGATTTTTGTCCAAAAAAGTCGAAAGAATTACACTTATCAAAGAAATACTCCATTTCATTTTAAGTAATATCATTTCTAAAGCGCTACAAATGTTGTACACACAAAGCTGCTCTGCACCCCGCTGAGAGGAAAAAGCTCTCAATCTGGTAAAATTAAAACTGAATTGACTGAAATTATCATGTCCGAAATGGTCGAAACGAAATTTGAAGGAAATATACCCCTGCAAAAATAGTTTGGATAGTGGGAACACAACCAGAATCGATTGACTTGATAAGTTCGTGCCTTTACAGCATCGGCTATCATGAATACAATTATGTGTTGTTGTGGGTTCGAAAATTAAAGAGCATTATGCTCTCTATGTTGACGGCGTTTAGTCAATCGAGATCGAGACCATTTTTCTCTGCCCTGTAGTTCTGATTTTTTTCTTTATTATTTATTACAACAGTTTAACTGCTATCCTTTTCTGAATCTTACTCCTTTTTATGCTCTTTGTTTGGGTTCGAAACATTTACGATGTAGTTCTTGAGTAAATTATTCATTCTACATTTTCCCTTCTTTGTTGGCTAAATTCAACATTAATTTGCGCTAACCTTACCCAAGACGCTTCATTTCCGAGTAGTGGCAACTCTTTTTCATTACGTTTCGGTTCGCAAACCATCCATCGGAACGTATTCGGCTACGTCATTTTTTCCACCACACACACTTTAACTGACTGTCTTGGTTGTGTGTTTTTGTTGTTCCATTCTCCAGCCCAGTTCAAACTTTGCCTTTGCCGCGATGGAGCACACATTCATCTACTACTCAGACTTGAATTATAGTTATGATAGTTATTTTTACCTCGCTATTTTTTGTTTTGTTTTTGTTGTTCTTTTTGTTCTTATATTGCCGCGGCTGTGCGGCTCTCGAAAGGAAAGGAAAACATTTTGTGCTGCCGGAACACACACTTGCACTGTGAAAAAAGCATGTAATACTTTCTTTGAAAAATCAAACTTGTGTATTACTAATAGTCGTTCCTGCAAGCGCGCGTCCTTACAACTCGGAGATCTGGCTTCGAATCCCTTCAAATCCCTTTTTGTTCACTGTGCTCACACACGCGTAACCTCAAACGGAGAGTGATCTGCGCTCTCAGATAAGCGCCCGAATCGAGCCCTCCCTTTCGGCGAGAAGGGAAAAAATTGCACTCTTCTGTGACTTGTGGCGCGCCGGTTGATTTTAAGCACGTGTGTGTGTTTGTGTACGTGTGCCGGTGCGTTTTGGTTGAGCGAATCCGTTAGAATTGCTTTCCGGTTGAGACATCCCTCTCCTTTGGGGGCTGCCTGGGCGGCCTCGACTTGTGTTTTAAGAAGTTGTAATAACTACGCTCGAAATTATGCTTCGAAAAGTGGAAAACGAAAAAAAAAACTGAACAGTCACGTGAATTTATTATCTTGGGAATGACCCATTTCCGATAATGGAACGTTTGCAGAATAGAGAAGACAACGACGGCGACGTCCTCGTCAAAAACAACGTTTAGTCATGAAGGTGAACTGACACATTACACATTGCATTTATAAACAAGAGATTTTTTAACAAATACATGCCTAAACTTCAAAAAATCTATGTTCAAACGTTGTTTTACTGCAAAGTTCAGCACTATCTCTTTCTCTCTATTTGGAGAGGTGAGGGTGGAAAATTTGGGCATTGTTCCCGTGACTGCTGGTGTGGCAAAAAATAGCCGAAACAGAAAAAAAAATCATGCTGAGCTGCGCGCGGTTCAGCATAACTACATTTTGTGGTGACCCGAATTTTGGACAGCTCCGCGAGAATGACGTTTCAAGGTAGAGGTGGCCGGCGTTCTTTCAATAGAGCTGTCAAGATATTGCACAATAATCTGTATTGTCGTAGAATTTACAGCCTGCGCGTTTTCTTTTGGAAAGGTCAGTTCTCAAAAAATATATTTTTTAAATGTCAGACCCCATTTTTAAATATTTTTACAGATAACTGTGACCCAGGATAAATAGCATAACTAATCTGATGTAGATGCCACTTTCTAATAATTTCGTAGCCGGCCTACGATTTGTTAAGGTACACGGAGAAAAAAGCGTTCCCATGGGATTTGAACACTTTGTACGTGGTTCCCATTTTAATGAACGCTTGTTCACGATTTTGAGAACTCTTTTTTCTCCGTGTATAAAAATGGAAAAAATGCCAGTTTTCATTTGTTATGGGAAAAAACGACACGATGACTAGGATAAAAAATCTAATGCATATTATATTTTATTCATAATTTCGGTGCCGACCTTCGAACATTGGATTGTTTGAGGTAGGAAAATTGAAAGTTTCGCTGGGAATGTTTATATTGGATATAGGCGGACTATTTGCAGTTCAAGTAGTTTAGTGACACATATAGCAGCAAAGGAAATTTTTCAAACCAAGTTAGATTGAGTCAACAAAATGAAGGTATCTGCATGAACTAAAATAAAAACAACCGCTATCAGAACCAATCACAACCCCTTCTGTTCTAATTGCAGCGCCCTTTCATCTCCGTCGGCTCGCGCGCAAATACCCTATCATTTGCGATCCTTAGAACCGAGTTCATTGAAATTAATAGCCACACGGCGGCGGTCGTCAAGCCCGGTCCGTCACCGCGACCAGATTCCATTCCGTCACTGGTAGGCAAATTGTCGCCGCATAACTTAGCGCTCGCCGCCGCCACTCACTATCGATATCGATCTTCATAGACTTGACGACTCGATCGATATATTTACATATGTACACAGCAGCAGCAGCAATGGCACTGCGACTGCCGTTGGTGACATCAAAGACCACCCAGCTTGGGCTTCGCGAGTCCCGAGTAGAACCCATGGGTCACGTTTGCTAGCCTTCGATCAATCACCATCTGCCAGAGGAGGTCGTCCCTTTGATGGCGGCGAATTTCGCGTGGCCGCGTGATCGACCTTGATCGAATTGATTCGGAATCTGGGTCAGTGAATCGCGCGGTTTTTCGCGCCCAGACTTTCCGGACTGCAATTCCGCGAGGTCAATTAAAAAGAGTTAGTGGGAAGTTCCGCAGATTGGTTTTAATTGTCGTCATCGTGGCCGGGATAAATTTCAATGGAATTGTGGTAGCAGCCGCCACGGCTCGATGGAAAAATACGTTCCCAATGAATCATCAAATATTTGTTGTTTATCGGGGGAAGGCAAACTCACGGCAGCAGCATTCTTCCAATTACTTGCGCGAGTCGGCGCGAGGTTGAGTCGGAGTAGATAACGCTCGTAGATAGCAGAACCTTAGTTGGGCCGGTTGTTGTGATTGTCTGAAGTGGGAACTTTCGAGACACTTACCTGGAAAGAAAAGAAGGGAAAAGAATAGATTTAATACGAGGCGTAAAATTGGTTGAGACTTTCTTAAACAGAGTCGAGAGGGGGGACTCAGGTGAGTCGATAACGAGGTCGAGAATGATGACTTTGGAATATTGAACCGAGTGTTGGACATGAAATTCGTGCGTTCCTGTCTGACATAGAACATGGTCGCGGCGAGATATTGCCGAAGGTAAAAGTGGGTCAATAAATAACCTTAGAAAGGAAATCGTCTGATTGGATTTAAGGAAACGTGCCTGGGAAGATAAGAACCATGAGATATTCTGGAGGGCACTAGGTTATTCGGTGACTAGGACATTGACCTGTGAAACCAGAGTGTAGCCAGGCTTGCCACACGTACAGATATTCTGGGCACAGACCAAACACTCAATCAAGTATAACTTTAAAGAAAAACATTTTTATCAAAAACTAAACAAGCAAAAAGACGCAAAAAATGTTTATCTTTTTAATGTAGTTTACAAAAACTACTCAAATGTATTTTAACTGTAAAAATAATTAGTTTGAGTGTTTGGTCTGTGCCCAAAATATCTGTACATGTGGCAAGCCGATATCGAAATAGTGCTTTCTTCACTAAGGAAAGGCTGAGTTAAGCTTCAGGAGCGTCCGTGGCTGACTGATTACGGTGTTCGCTTTGTAAGCGAATGGTTCTGGGTTCGATTCCCATCTGCTCCCAACGAGAAAGTTAAGAACACAGGAATTTGAAATGATGAATATGAACGAAAACCCGAAGCCGCTCGAGGCGGGGTTCAATCCTCCGTCCTTTAGATTGGTAAGCAAAAATGCTAACCACTAGGCCATATGACGACTTGGTGAGCTTGGACTGAAATTAGGAATACTGTTACAGAGAGCCAGTTGTGGCGCTATAATCACGGCAAATAGATCCAGGGCATTCGTGGAAATACAATGTCCCATCCCAGGGGGTCCCGGAGTACCAAACCTTCTTAGCATGGTGCTCCCAACCAATAAAACCAAATCTCGGAGCGTATGGTGGTGTGTCCCCACGCTTCTTCCTCCCCTGTCGATTCATAATTGTGTTATTTTTCGAACACTACGTGCTCAAAATCAACCCACTTCAACGAATCATGTTTCTGCGGTAAAACTTTACGTAGTATGTCTGGCCACTTTAACGCTTGTGATGTTTCAATGAATTCCGATGCAATGGCGCACTGCAGATGTTAATAAATGACAAGAAGAGTGCTAGGCGTAATCTAACCTAATTCACTCTCCAGGATCCCTTCAAAAGATTGGCTGCGCTAGGGTTTGATTTGATTAGATTAGGCTGAATTATGCTTCGCTTGGAGATTGTGATTTTAGCGGATTGCAGACTGGATTTCGTCATGTTTATGCGATGATTTTCTGACTCCAAGTTGTCTAGGAATTGTTAGTTGAGAGTAGAACCAATTCCACTTGAACCAGATTCTCACCACCATGACAGTCATCCATTGCCGGGCGCTCCAATCTCCACCGTGATCACTTATTGAATGAATTCTAGATGTCACCTAGCCTATTTGAGTGAGGTAAATTTATTTAAAAAAAATGGATTGGAACTAGAAATAACATTAAATCACTAGCATGACCATCTAACAACACTCTCAATAGATTTAGTAGCTTTTGTGCAATTTAAAGAAACGAAACAGATGTGAGATTAATAGAATTTTTAAGGCCAGACGTTGTAAATATTGATGTCGTCATTGTTGGTTTGATACATTTTTTTTCTTCTAACACTGTTCGGAGCAGCCTTGATTCATTGAGGTTTAGAGATTTTTGCACCAAATGCCAAAATTTTCATTGACATTGACTTCACAGTACATCGTTTGATAAATAATATGACACTTCGATTTAGTGATAAAGATAAATAGACTTTTCAATTAGTGATCAGACAACACTGTTATAAGTTTACTATACTTGATTATTAACTATAATTCTTATTATTAGTTTTCACCTTACTTCTTCTTTTAACGACTTCACAGCTCTGAACATAAACACTCAGTGAACTATGTCTATCGTTATCGCAACAACCTCCATTAGCACCTCTCCAATCCATGTGACGACCCTGAAAAGAAAACCTATCGCGTCACTGCCCAAGGTAAGGTCACCAACCGTGTTCATCCAACAACAACGCAATGCTATCGCAAACAAACGCTATGCGTGGTGTGTGGTTCGTTGCTCTTATCGCACCTGGTTGCCAAAAAAAAAAGTGGCGGGCTGAAACATAAATCTTGTAGCACACTTTTTATCTCCTAAATGTTTAATTGTTGTCATAGTCTATTATCTTGACACAACTCAAATAGAAGGGCAAGCATGGGCCATTTTCATAACAGACAATAAGTTTGGTCAGCGAAGGTTCATTCATATACTACGTAATCACTGGAGGAATAGATTATGATAAAAGTTTGCACCCCCCAAATATATATTTAAATGTGAATTACGATGTTTAATAGCATACCCCAACCAGTGGGCATGCAGCAGCACCGCGGCAGTTTCAAGTCCAGCTCGTGTTTGTTTTCGTCTACTTTTTTCTACAGTAATATACTGTTTACAGAACCTAGATAACGAGACCTGCCTCAGTGCGGTAAAACCTATTGAGTCGTTCCAGGCAGGAACGCGACTCACAACTCTCTATTTGAGCAACTGATTCTGAAGGGTGTCACTGCAGCCGCACAAATTAGCGCAACAATTTGCATCGAACATGACTATTCGATTTTCTCTCTGAATCAACACAACAAATCTAACAGGGACTTTTTTCCCTAGCGTCTGTTGATTGATATGTCATTGACATAAAGTCGCCGCCAAAGTGCTCGCGCTATGGACAACTTATAGCTATACGCCACTACGCGCTGTTATCTCTACTCTCCCTGTAGCGAAAGTGACGGACGGATCTTGGCCGCGGTGTGACCTGTGGCGATCCGAACGATGTCTCCATTTGTCATCACTTTCAGAGTTGAGGGAATGTTCAGATGCTACGTAACGCTTACAGGGAAGACAAGGTTTGGGAGATTTTATGAGCTCGATGAGTTTAAAATTTCTCGTTGCGTAATTTACGAGCGCTCCCTTTGTGGCGCGCGGACCCACCGGATGAGAGTGAGAGCACTAAAAGGGTCCAGGCGAAGCTGACGCGCACATTCGTCGTCGTTCACAAATGATGAGAAAGATGTGAATCTCGTGGAAGTGCGCGACCCGTCAACATCGAGAAATGTTGAGAGCTGCCGGTAGCAATGGCGGCGGCATCAGCAAGTAACGATCCGGGAGGTAATAGCCGTCAACTCTCATCAAGTGTCGACCGAGTGAAAGGCAGGCTGAGCGAAAAAAAAAAGCGGTTCGTTTATTAATTGTAGATAATGCTAAAAACAGCTACGTCTGAAATGCTAGCGCATGATAACTATTGCGTGGATAATGAAAAATGTTACTGTTTTCAGAACCAACATTTTTTTTATTTGTGATCAAAATATAAAAAAGATAGTTATTTTTTATCACCTTCACCAATATCAAATTGATTTCGATCGATCCTAAAGCAACAGCCCAAACAAATCAAAGTTGAAACAATGACTCAATTACGGGACAATTAATCGCTCACGTTGCACGGCCCGATAGACTCCGGGTTTTCGTGTACTGATAAGACTCCCGCCGACACCTCAGCTACTCGAACGGCGGACTGCTTTTATCTGAAGGTCACTGCCAGCACGTCGGGGTGGCGTGTGTCTTTGGTTTGGATATTACCTTCCGAGTGGTGGTGTGGCCCATTGCGCCAAACTACACTCAAACTAAACAATCATCATTTTTGGCAACTTATATGACCATCAGAGGAGCACAAATGACAGATCTCCTGATGGTTCCGGAAATAATTTCCATCAAATTTACTTAGGATCATAGTTGCAAAAATATCAATCTTTCATTTCTCATCGACTATACAATTACCATGCCCGAAATCTTACACTTCAACTATCACTGCCATTTCCAACACCAAGAATTGCCGATCAGTCGTGTTTACACAATCCCGACTCTCTCTCATTTTCACATTCACAATCAACCCTAGTCAATAGTGTGTAACCACAAAAGATGCCACAAAACCAATTTTGCTAGAACATTTTCACGGGACGTAATGTGCGATCGTTTCCAAATCTCTCTCTCTCTCGCGTTCTTTGATTGCGGTTTGCTGGCAGAACAAAATAATTAGCGGCGAGTGTGTGCAAAACGAGGAAAAAAAAGAGAAGTGGTAAAAAGAGATTGCTTTAACTTGAGAGAAATAATGAGCACTCACAAGGTATAGTGACGATCGCTAAAATCTCTGATGTTTAGTTGCAAAAATCATCAAATGATAGTATTTTTCTATCACTCATTTACAGCACTGCTTTGGATCCTGATTTTCTGTTCAATGATCAGAAATCAAGAGCTCATCGCCGATCAAATTGTCGAACCGTTGCTAAATAAACCTAAAAAATACACTTGATTCGCAAGAAAATTTACAAAAACGATCCTTCAAGTTTTATACTTGTTTCAAGAGCGTTTAAAAATTGGAGACATTTTTCAAAATTTTCTACATACAGAAAATAAGCTGAATTTAAATATTATTTTTATGTTTGAGAGTACAAAATCTACATTGGACTTTGACTGTGCATGTTTGGGTGTACTTTCCAACAGCTACCCCTGGAAGGAACCTGCCCTGCAGTTTCCAGCCAGCTCACCCAGAGTGCAAACCGACCAGATTGATTGCTATTCCGCGTGCTCCGCACCACACACGAAACAGGAACGTGAGCGCGCGCTTATAATATTGAAATTTATTTGTTTTATATTGTTATTTGAGTTATGATATTAATTAATTGCGAAAAAGTGGCCAACGACGGCGGCTGCAGCTGTCTAGTGGCCGAACCCCGTACAGCGCGCGTGTAGGAGTGCCCAGAACCACACGACCCGCGAGTGAGAGTGAAATGCGAAACACAGCTCAACTGAGAGTTGAACAAGGGGTTCACAAGTCCACCAGTAGATTTCTACGCCAGAAGCTTGTTTCCTATCAGGTACGATCGGGTTCAGCGTGGCGGCGGGTTGGCGTCGTTGGCGAGCAAATTTGGTGCGCTTGCGCACTTGGGGCCAACGCCACTACAAAAGACTTCAACGATCCGACACTCGCATGTGTGCCGGCCGGGCGGATGCAAATGACCTGACTTGTTACGAAGGTGGACGAAAGGGCCACTTTGTACGACGACGTGTTGAAACATTTGTTGAAGCAGCATTTGTCGTCAAGTGCCGCCGCGTTCAAGCCAACGCATTTGTCCAAGGACCTCTCTCGCTTGGAGTTGGGTGCTACAAATAGGGAAGAAGGCGGCGAACCCGGCGAAAGTAGCGTTAGACTGTTGCACGTCATAAATTGTTACACCATTTAGTCCGCCTCCAGTGTGGTGTTGGAGAGTTGGGTTTTTCCGCTCCACGACTGGAAAGTTCATTTGTGCAAAGTTGAGGAATGATCCTGCGGGGTTCACAAGGTTATTCCGGATAGACAGTCAGGGCTGCAAATCATTGATACACCCAAACGAGAGCAGCTTCGCTAAAAATCACCACGCCAATTTCTTTCCTTCGTTGTCGAGTTACTGACAAAGAGCTGTAGAGTCGGAGTCGAGATCAAAGCCTACAAATTCTAATAACCTGGAATCGGACTGTGAGTTGACAAACTATGAGTAACCAGAGTAGGGTCTTTGGTCTTTTTGGAGAACTGAAATCAAGAGCGGGATCGCTAAATAATGTCACCTTCCGGAAGGGAGGTCGATCACCAAGTGTCGCCATAAAAGTTTTAAAACCCCATCGCGGTGCAAAGCTTTTGCGGGTCTTCCTTTTAAATTTCCATTGCATTTTTCGGCGTAATTTTTCCACCTCTCTCTACGCGTAAACTCAAGCAGCAAAATAAAACAAGCCGGAAAAAGCGCCACACCGTGAGACCCGTGAGAAATTTGTTTGTTTTGGGGGTTTGTTTTCCTCACTTCTCTCCGTCTTTCTCAACTCAAACTTGTCTATTCGGAGCGCGCTGGCTGGTTTCGGTGAGCTTGAAAAGAGAAAGAAGAGATAAACGTTTTTAATGAGCAAAAACCCCATTTATTTCGGGGTGAAGATTCGCCGCCACCTCGTTACGCCGCCGCCAAGCTCTCTTTCGCGGTAGGTTATTGAATTGTTGTTGATGTTGTTGAATGAAGCGCGAATTGACCGCAAATAAATATTATTTTCACTGCGATGGGAATTGCGCGATGTACGCGATTAACGGCTTAGCTGGTTCCCAAGGTCGTTGGAAATTTTCTGTCTGATTTTTTACCTGGTTTTGGCTATTAATATTAGCTTGGTAGATTGGGTCGGATTAGCGCTACCTAGTAGAAAAATTACGATCTATTTTCGGTGCTAATAAATCAATTATTGCTCAATTTCTAAATGTTTTGAGTTTAAACTTGAAAAACTTCTATCACTTGACAGTTTCCCAGTTTTCCAGATTTTGCTTCTCATGTTCAGACTAAAATCTCTTTCATAACATCGTTAAACATCTACTGTACAATTTTTTTCAAATATTTTCATTTTTTTCCGTGCTGAGGAGGTCATTTTGAGCAGCTTTTGATCCAAGACAAACTTTAGTTCTCTTGTTTTATATTTTTCTTGTTTCATTTTTAGTATTTTAATTTGCATTTATTTTGTTTAGTTTATGTTTGTTTCCTCCTATCATTATTGCCTATCAAGTTTTTTCATGTTTTATAATCACTTACTTATTACTTAGGAAATGTTAGTAAGAAACACAGCCAAAGTTGACCCCAGAAAAAATGACATTTTTAAAAACATTGGCAAAGTCACATAAAGCTAGTCACACTTAGATTTTAGATTATTTTTTTTCAATTTTTAGAGTTTTTCCAAAGTTTTTCTTTCCAGTGCTTTTAAAAGATCAAAATATTTTGAAAAATTGTTTTTTGGCGATTTTCTAGATCGAAGTCCACCCAAAATCTCACGTTGGTAACGACAATTGGCAGTGCGCGGTGGAAGTAAGGCAAACCCTTTGTCCCTGCAGATCTTGTCGTAATCCTCCACCACCAACCACTCGGCCAGTTTCCCCACAAACAGAAGCAAAACGTCTCGTTCGCCTTGCCCTAAATCGGAGCAATCACCAAAATAAACCGGATGAGTAAATTCGACGCTCCTTGCACTCCCGAAAAATCTGATTGATCGTGGTCGATCCCCAGTTATTCCCATCCAAGACTCAACCCATTTGAACACCAGCACGAAAGACCCAACAGGCAAGTGTTCTGCATCAAATCTTGCTGCTCCAAACGACTCAAACCAAAGCTCAAATGCAGAATCTCGTACGGCAAGTACTTCTAAAATGTCTAAAACTTTAATTTACAATAATAATTATGGTAAAATACCTTCGATCAGCTCCTCCAAACTTCCGCTCAGCAGGTTCGGCTGCTCCTGGCACTTGACCAGTAGTTCCGTTTACTCCTGGACCCTGTCACGATTCCTCGAACCCGAACCAGCACGTTCCGCGGCGCGTCGCCCGACGGGTTTTTTTACACCGGTTAAACTAAATATTTTTCCCCGAGAATTTGAGGAAAAATGACTTTTCCAAATCAAACCAAAACGGATTTGATGTTGTATTTTATCGATTGCGCAGATGAATCACAGCGAGGGCGGTTACGAAGGAGGGGAGAAATGTCAAAACATGGCAATACACGTAAATGGAGAATTGATTTTTTTTAGAAAATGCCGGCGATTGCCACAGTTGATTTTGGGAGGTGTAAGACTAGTATGCAGATCGGAAGGAAAGGGGTCAAGAAACAGCTTTACGAACAGCAGAACAAAGGAGAGGGAGAGATTTCTTGGGGCTTTTCTTCACCCTCTCTGACTTGCTTGCGCTACCGCTGCTGCCCATTTGATTTTTTTCTTGACCTTCCGAAGTGCATATACCGCTGTACACTGTAAATCGCACTTTGCTGAGTTCGTTCTGCACTTTTTCATGCGAATTTATTGTGAAAGCAGACAAAAATCAAAATACGAGCGCAACCTGTCAAAGCTGTTGCGCCACAGGCTGATGTACACGCTAACGACAAACCACTACATTTTTGTTCGGCGCAATAGATTTTTTCGCGCAACAGAAGTGTTGGGCACTTCGGTTTGGTGGTGCGTGGATAATATCAGTAACTGTAACAGAACTACGATAAGGGAGCGTTCTTCTAATACGTAACGCAAAAAATCGGATTTTTATAGACCCCCTCGTAACAAAATTTCCATACAAATTTTTAAAAAATTGTGTGGAGCGTAACGACTAGGTGTTCGAAGGCTTGATTGTTGAGGCAATTGCAAACCTTTTTTAACACAAATGCTTCCACCTGCCCCGTGATTCAAACTGACAACCTTTGGATTGTTAGTCCAACTGCCTACCAGCGACTCCACCGAGACAGGGACCCAGGGAGACGACTCCTACACCTGGACTGAGCTAACGATCTAACACCTCTATGTTAGACCGGAACCAACATTTACTTACCCATCCGACGGAAGGCGTGACCAGACAAATATCGTCTCAAAATTTGCCACCGGGACCTTCTGGGATCGAACCCAGGCCGACTGGGTGAGAGGCAACCACGCTTACCCCTACACCACGGTCCCGGTTCTCCCTTAACGCAAACCCTTATTTTTGAATCTGCAAGGCTCAATTTCAGGAAGCCATCTGCCATCCACAGCGAATACCCGCGAAACTGTATGTCTCTAGATAAGATAACCAAAATTACCTCAGGTGTAGACAGCGGTCTGTGTTTTGTCACCTCCTGAGTAGCTAAATTTTTAAGGGTATCAATTACAACCACTTCCAACGGTGCTTAAACTTCCGTGGGATCTTGGATTTCCCAGGCCCTCCACCACTTTGGTGGTATCTTCTCCCCGCACCAAAGGTGACATCCTCCAAAGAAGTGAACCCCGATTTGCATATTCAAACAAGAACTCACTCGCCGACCGGCGCCACTTGATCGGTCACCGCACACGCCCAGCCCAGAACGAGGAAGCAAAATCGAAACTTTTCGGTTGAACGCCGATCTTCAGAAATGACCGTATTTGGGGCGGATCCCCCCCCCTGCCGGGGCCGGCGACAAGCGCGCTAATTGACACCCTGCCCGCGGGGAAGTTATAAATTCAGTGTCCGGTTTGGTTCTATTTGGATTGGTGGAGCTCTGCGTGGCCGCCGCGGGTTCACGGGCACCTTGTCGAGTTGTTCAACGAGAAAAGGAGAGGTGATTAGCCGAATTAGAGAGTCAATCGCGATCGTCGAGCGAGTGAATGGCTCAATTGGTGGGGCGTTCTAAGGGGTTGATTTATTGACCGGAAGAACGGTAACGCGGTTTTAGGTGATATTTTTGGTATCGGTTCAGTCGTTTTATAACAATAACTAAATTTTTTACATATTTTGAACGAGAGCAGCAATGGTAATAAAAAACAGCTTCTTATACTAGAAAGTAAGCAGATTACGAAATTTTGCAGTTTTTTAATATTTTCAAATAATCATGTCGTGATGATTTCCAGCACTTTTTTTAAGGGGTCATATATGCTATTGTGTTTCATATGTTTATAGGAACTTAAAAAAAACTCTAGATTTGCTCTTTATCTTCCAAACAGGTAGTTTGTGAATAGAAACTACAATTTGTTTCTCAAGCATACCACTAACCTTTATGCATATGTCACACCCACAACTACAACGAATTCGCATTTTTCGAATCAACTTTCGATCGCCCATCGGAAGTGTCTCCTGCGTACGCATCAGGTCCAACCAACCACGCTTCCTGAATAGCTCAATTACTATTCAACCCATCAAAACACACAATCCTCACAATTTCACAACAAATTTCGCGTGAAGCCGCCCCCGAAAGTTGTCGACCCGCGGTACAAAACGCGTACGCACGCCGTGTGTTTGTTTTGCTGTTCAAAAATAGTCAAACCATGACAACAACAGCTCCGAGAGAGTCCCCCCACTTCATCATCATCAGCAGCAGAGCAGAAGGAACAACATCAACAACAAAAAGAGTCTGGTCTTAATTGGAGGAGACACCACACTCCGATCTTGGCGATGCGCGCACAGCTTCCGAATCACGGAGATTCTTTTTTTTTTTGTTTTGTTGTTGTTGAGGTGGCTCCTCTTCTAGGAGGAGGTTAACGATACACTTCACGGTTTTCCGCGCGGTGAACGTACGTGACTTATTAGCTCTCCCATCCACCTCTTGGCGGTTCTACTGTACCCGAGTTGAAGGCGAATTTGTTCCGGCGTCCAGCTATGGTGGTGCCACCTCCACGCGAGCACCCCAAGATGCGGTGGCGTCGTCGGGTTCTTCTCTATAGAGAAGAGAGAAGCGCTTCGCGCGCAGGAATTTGTTGCAATTATTTCGCGCGTGATTCTTTTGCATATATTGCGACGACAAACACACAATTAAAAATCTGTCCGCTGTCATGTCAATTTGTCCTAACCTAACGGCGGCCAGAACGCCCTCGCGGACGGTTTATAACCTCCCTTGAAAGTCGGCAGGTCGCCAGGCGCGATCGCGTAGGTCGTCCTTTTCATCGAAGCTGCGATGCTGACGGACGACAACTTGACCAGCAGCAGCACAAGACTTGCGTGCCGCCAAGAACCATACTCAGAAGCAGCAGCGGCAGCATCTCGCGCTACAACAGAACATTAAATTTAATTACTGCACTGGAAAACCGTCCATAAACATTGCTTTTTTATGGGGGGAGGCCCCAATCAACAGGGCCGGGGTGGCCGAGGAAGAATCGACGAATGGTGATGCTTCTGCAGCCGAGGGTTCTCCAAGAAGTCATCGAGACCAAGATCAAGGGCTTAATTTAGACGCACGCAACGCTACCATTCAACCAACGACGGGTAATGACGGCTTTAAGAGAACTTTTGCGCGCGCGATGTGGAGCTAAAGATTGAGACTAATAAAAATGTTGTATCAACGACGACTGTCAGCCGAGCTAGCTGTTGAGGGAGGAATGCAGATGCACTGCTGTGCGTCCAACGGCGGCGATGATGATCAATTTCGCTGATCTGTCTCAATTATATGCGGGATTATCACGCGATGCAGCTGGGCTTTTTGCGCGGACTGACCAACACGGGGAGAAGTGTTGCGCAATTTTACGCCGCGTGGTGCATTTGATCGCTCGTTAGGCCACGGTTTTGTAGGTTATGGACACGAGAGAGATGATAAATTTTATTCTTGAGGAATTTACAGGCAGTTGAAATTTCAAAAACAAACAGAAACTCCAGCTAAATAAAATTAAAATCCTTGTGACCAACTAATTTTACTAACCATGCATACATGTTCCGCCCGTGTGGATCAATCGGACCGCGCACTGGACTCACAATCCAGAGGTCGCCGGTTCGAATCCCGCGGCGGGCGCTCTAAAATTCTTTGTGTAAATATGGGTATTCGGCGCCGTCGCTCCGTGCCATACTTTCATACACTTAGGAGCCCAGGGCGGCGAAGTCCTTGTAGATAAAAGGAAGATACTAGTGGTTGGTACTAGCAATGGTGGCCGACAGCTATTAAGTCAACTTCGTTTTCGCATACATGACTTACACCGAAAAAAATCAATTCTCGAAATCGTGAATTAAATTCACGAATGCGAGAATTGATTTTTTTCGGTGTAAGTCATGTATGCGAAAACGAAGTTGCTATTAAGTCAACTTCGTTTTCGCATACATGACTTACACCGAAAAAAATCAATTCTCGAAATCGTGAATTAAATTCACGAATGCGAGAACCACGAAGGATTATATTCACGTTTATAGTGCAAATGCACCATACTCATGAATAAATTCCTTCGTGGTTCTCACATTCGTGAATTTAATTCACGATTACGAGAATTGATTTTTTTCTGTGTACACTAAATTTTGAAGCAAATTTGTCAAAGAATACAACTCTCTACATTATTTGCCAGCAAAGTTTCAAGGACTTATATTTTCGAAGTGGCATTTTATTGAAGGTAGGGGAACTATACCCTTTCTCAGCCTATTTCTATTATCGGCCTATCAGCACTTTGATCATGAATTACAGCTTTCATAAAGTGTTTTTGACTGTTCCAAAGTAATAAATAGCTCAAACAAAAGTGAGCAAGCAACTCTCCATTGTTGATACATCTGAAAATGTTGATTTAATAGCCGAAAACGGCAAAAGTGATGAGAATTGGTCGAACGGCTTAGAGTGATTAAAATGGGCATATTTCCCCTATATTTCCTGCCATAACATTAACATTTGTGATAAAGTTAACTCTCAACACAACATATAAATCTGCTTTATTGCATAGATCGTTGAAGGCTCTGAAATGATTGGCAGTCGATAAGTTGCGGAAACGATTTGATCTGTCTTGTGAAGGAAACAAAAAGTGCGGCCAAGATCGCAATATTAGTAAGGCATGGCTGAGAAGAATTTAATTCAGACTAAAAACTTCATGCTTTGAAATCCGGACACCTCATCTTGTTTTATCAATTATGCAGACATACTTTCGCATGATAATTGTAAAACTGTGTTATTTGATGAATTATCACATCAGTTCAAAATAATCTTCGAATAACATTTATTGAAAATCTAGTTCGTTTCCAAGGCTACTAGATGTCTCCAGAAAAAGATAGCTTCTTAATTTTTTTTAACTTTGATTTTTAAAGGGTTATAAAATGGATGAAAAGGGGGGACCCAGCAAAAAGCAAAAATTTACAACCAAAAAAAAACACTAAAAGAAATAGTGTCTATTTAATATGTTTAGCTGCCTTACCCAAAGCGTTATCAGCCTCAGACGGTAGTACCAGATATCCCCTACAAGCTGCAGGTCAAATCGAGTTAATATCTGGATGGAACACTTTTTTATTTGTGTTTGAAAATTGTGTTGTTTTTTCACTAAAATGCCAATAACTCCATTGAGATTTAAACAATTGGGATGCTTCACCCTGCATTTTGTTGCTTTTTTAAAGCCCTTTCAGATGCATTTTGAATTTCAAAAAGTTTACGTCAAACTAAACTTTAAAAATCTAAAAAATTAAAAGCGTTCAGCAAACTCGCTAGATAAGAGAAAGTCGAAAAAAGTGTTTCTTCGAAGCGTGCAGTGTTTTTTTTAAATTGTTTGACAGGATCAAAATTTAATTTAATTCAGTTTCAAGATGTTAAGTGATTAACTTACATTCAGCACTTCAGGCGTATGGTAAGGCAGCAGGCTTGGCCGAATGGTTAAGCTGTCCGCTTAGTAAGCGGAAGATCATGGGTTCGATTCCCAGGAGTCGTCTCCACGCTATAAGTACAAACCAAACCTTTGCCTTTGACTCCTATGTTCGAGAAGAAACTTGCAATAGAGACCACAAAAGACCTGGGGGTCGTTAATGTTCTTTGCATGGTTTGTTTTTTTTTTTTTTTGTAAGGCCGATGCAAATATTTAAAAAAGTTTTTGTCCCTCGGCCCTGGCCGAGGTCAAGGGGGCAAAAAAATAAAAAAAATATAAAAAATAAAATAACAAGCCATAGTCTTCACATTTAAATGAAAAAAGTGTTTTAAAATGCATTTTACACTAGTTCAGTTGTTTTGCAATCATTAGTTTTCAAAAAATCTAAGATCTGACAAAAACAAAAATTGTATCGAAAAAAAAGATTTTGCATCGAAAATTTTCAAAAAATCTTAAGATTTTTTAATAAAACCAAACATGCTAAAAATGATTTTAAACGCAGAAGAATGTATTTTAATTTGATTTCAGCTGGCTGCACTTGAATTTTCATTGAAATTTTGAAGTTTATTGTAAAAATATTTTTTTTTGCCCCCTGATTTTTCGGGGCAATTTTGAAGGGGGGGGGGGGGGGGTGACAAAAACTTTTAAAAATATTTGTACCAGCCTAATGTTCTACTGTATCCAACCAAGAGTATCCTACATAACCACAATGTTACGCAAAACGTCTCGTTATGGGTCCAGATAACAATCTCTTTTGTTTGGCCCATCAAATCCATATGCAATTTGGAGTCGGTGGCAAAAGTCCATTCTACTGGACAGAGTTCGCAACGACTCCCAGCAGTGTGGATCGCTCCAGTTATGATTCGTAGCCGCTCAGCATATTTCACACCGTCCAGCGCCACCAGAGAACCTCCTGGCGGTGAATCGCAACGGTCAGCGGCCAGATTTGCGATTCAAATCCGTGGCCATTCACCGCCACCACCACCAGCAGCAGGGGAGCTATTAGCGGGGCCCGCTGCAACTAGCTATTATCCGCCAGTTTAGACACCTTGCAAAACTGAATGCTGACCACCGTACAGTGATGAGTACGCCACACACCAACCATTTTTGCGCCCCGCGCACTACATATTATCATCATCAGGCGTTTATTAATTATGGACACAATTATCGCCTGGGTTTTTTTTTTGTCCAGCGGCTCGCAGTTGTGGCTAAATGTCGGTCCCCACCTCAAACCCCCCACCCGCGTGCAGATCTTTTGTTGCAGAGGTATTGCGCCGTTTGAAGCTCTCCATGACCCCGCGGTGTAAAGACCCCGTCAGTCAGTCCGAGCAGTAGTATAGAGTATAGCCTCGCACTAAAAGATGGAAATTAAACGTTTCGACATTTCAGTGGTGGTGGAAGAACGAACAGCTGTTTGGTGGTTCACTACCAGGTCTGTAATTTGGCCATTTCGGAATATTAGTTGGTTGATGATTTTTTGTTGTTGCTCACCGTATAGAAGACTCGCAGTTCTAGTGGGGAAAACAATGACCCCGCGCTCTGGTGCTGTAAGCGATTTGGGTCATAGTGGGAATTGTTGTATTAATCATATGGACAGGGTTTACTTTTTTTTGTATGTTGTTTCAAGTAAACGCCAACCGAGGGTATTATTACTTAAGAGCCCTTTTACCGTAAGATTCAACAAAGCCGACAAGATGAGTAAACTTGAAAATGACCCTGATGAACGGATGATGAAAATAGGCAATCGATTGCATACAGTTTGAAATGAAGAATAAGTAATAATAACCTTTTTAAAATATTATTAAATTCTATTTTAACAATTCGTCACAAAAGCTGAAAATAAGTGCAAATTGTATTTATTGGTTTGGCTAAAGTTTTGAGAGGTTTTGCAATGGCAATTTAAAAAAAACATTTTGCATCATTATTCGTTCCTCCATACACGTTTCCGTATAAATTTTGCAGCAGTTCATACCAAAATACACATTCCGATATTTATAAAAACTATGATTCGATATTAAAATTTAATGTTTAACGGTAAAACATCAGCAATAGTACAGTCTTAACTTTTTGAAAAATAAATTTTGATAATTTTCAAATTCACGGTTGAATATGGAAATTCTCTTAAAGAATTATCTGATCGGCTTACTATATTCAATGGGTGTTTCAAATACGGGGAAAAACGGCGAAATCGTCAAAATGTATGGAGAAAAGTACCTGTTTCAGTTTATTACCTATAGAGGGCGCAATAGTTGACCGATCCTAACCCATTCTCGGATGTAGGATCTTTATTGAATTCGGAACAACTTTTCCTAAGACACCATTTTTAGGATTTTTTTTCCCGTAAAGACACAACCGGCACTAAAGGGCTACAAATTTGGATCAATTGATTTTTTTTTGGGAAATTAAATATGTCTTTATTGTACTTTCTTATAATAATTACATTTCATTTACATTCTAAGTGGTATGGCTAAATGCTCTTCATCTTTGTTGTATTTTTCGTTTTATTATTACTGTTCACATTCATTCATTTATTTCAAATTGTTTTACATTTTTGCATTTAATCGAATACATTTGGGTAAAAAAAAAAGAAAAAAAAATACTTTAACAACTAATCCTAACTTAAAACTAAAACAGTAAATTCATTGAAATATTCAAAATCATTAGAACGAGTAAACTACGAACTGTATTTCAAGATAAATCCTCCAAGCGTTCTTACTTGTTCCGCACGAGTTTTGCAACCACGCAGTGTTGTTGTCATCTCGATGAAAATGTTCATAAGTTCTTGTGGTGAAAACAGATCACTACTGCCTTCATCCGTTGATGCTGGTTGGTTTTCCCTCGGTTGCTGACTGAAGCCAGGAGGTGTTGTATTCTCTGCATCTTTTTGCCGCTGATTCAACGGCAATGGCTGCAGATTTGGAACCACTCGAACAGATCCCGCTCCAGGTGACGCCAAAGCAGGAAAATCCACGTCCGTGAAAGTTGGTGGTGTTTTGCGACGATTTGGTTGGTGCCTCGTCGTCGCTTGCTGCCGAATTTTTACAAACTCAGCTCGTTTTGGGCAGCTTCGATTCTTGGTAGAATGGTCGCCGCCGCAATTGAAGCATTTCGCTTCAATGTTCTCGTTGATTGTTTCACAAGCTTGAGTTTTGTGCTCACCTCCGCAGGTTGCACAACGACTCTTGATGAAACAATTCCTTCCACCATGCCCAAACTGCAAACAGTTCGAACACTGTGTCACGTCACGGTGCACTGGACGATAACGTTCCCAAGTCACGATGATGTTGAAAATTGCCCGAACTGCTTTCAGCTCAGACGGCGTTGTCAATCCTTTCTCGAAATGAATAAGGTACAGTTGATCACGATACTTGATGTCCTTGTTGTGTCTCGTCATCTTGAAGACTTCAATCACGTTCAACTTCAGAGATTTGAGCTCTTCTTTCAGCACATTCACATCCATGTCATACAGGCCTCGGAGGACCTGTTTCATGGGGCGTTTACCTGGATCGTCATGGCTGTAGTATTCAATCTTGGTGTTGTTCAGGAAATCCCGAACGTAGTTGTAATCCTTTCTGGTAGGTAGCAGAATTTTGAGTCCATCAGCACACAAGCGAATGGAAGCTCGTAAAGCACCAGATTTGATAAACCCGGTCAGCCACTTTCGCACCGAATCCGATGACGATGTTTTCACAAAAATGGGTGGCAACTTTTCCCGTCGTTCAAATTCTTCCTTCTCGCTCACGTCCACAGGGAGGGTAGCGAACTGGTTTCCAGACAATTTTTGAGCGTCCTTGCTCAAACTGCCTGGCTTTGCAGGTAGCTCTTCGGCATTCTTTAGCTTCTTCAAATCTGCCGATCCTGCTGGTGAGGACCGCCTCTTTTTCTTGCCCTGAGGCATTTTTGCACTTTTTAAGCACTTTTTTTGGTGTGTGAGGGACGCACGTCTGACTCGCTGCTCTGTCAACCACAGACTCCTGGATCAATTGATCAATCTTTAAATTCAGAGAGAGTTACCCGGATTTGCACTACCCTAATATTTATATTGCATATTGTGTGCACAGCAAAACATTCGATGGTAAAATCTCATGCAAAAGCATGAAAAAGACAGTTAATATTACACACTGCATATACAATTTTTGTAAACAAAAAAAAGTTGCAACCGACGGGAATCAAACCCAGCACCAACAGTACAGACTGGCGCCTTAGGCAGCTCGGCCATCAGACCGACGAAGAATTGAAAGGATAAACGTATATATGAGCTTGACATTTCGGTCAAGTTGTAGGTTTCGAATACTGGTGGGCTACATATTTCCGGGTGTAATATTACATAGAATTTCATAAAATAATGCAAAATTTATTTAACACCCAAGCCTCTTACACGCAGCTGTATTACTACTTTTTTGCTGTAAAGGTGTAAGATTTTAAATCGAAAAAAAAATATTTTAGGTTTTCTAAGATAAAACATATTCTTGAGAGAATATGATGAAACAACCGGATGCCTATTGTTCTGACCAAAACTTCCAGAAATTCTTCGATGACCCAAACACTCAAAGATTTCAACAAAGTATCCATCCAGTCTTCAGTTGATCAGTTTTAAAAGTGTTTTGAGTTTCAATTATTTTACCGCAACTGCAAAATAGTGCTGAAAGATAAAAAAAAATACATTTCCATAAAAAAATAATTTTATGTCTACTCGATTTACGTCCGTTATCTGTCGGCTTAGCCAACCTGCAACCTGCACTGTTGTCGCCGCACCCACTTTGTTTACAGCGGCACCAGTTCGACAACAACAGGCGTCACCACCTCAAAACTTCCGTCGAGCCTCCTCGCAAATCAGCCGTTAACGAACGGACGGTCCGAGGTTTTTTTACAATATATATTTGTGTGGTGCGAGCAGCTGCTACTAATCCGCTAATTGATTAATTATTTTCAAGGACAACGCGGCAAACCATCCCCCTTCGCGTCCATAGCAGTGAGGATCACGCGGATCTTGTACGACAACGACAACAACAAGCGGGCACTTTGTTACTGTTTGATGTTTTGTAAATATCCTTTGTACGGAGCGGTTGCCGCCGCCAACATCACACAGACGCGGCGATCGATTTCCTAGAATCTGCGCGCCGATTCAAAGTGCAACAAGTGCACAACACGTGTGCCGCACCCCGTCCCCTCGAGATTGTCAACTGTCGGGCTGACCCATAACTTGAAGTTATCAGTCGGCTTAGGCTGCGGGGAGCAGGTTTCGCTGATACTAAAAAATACGATCGACGCGGGATTACTTTGCAGATCGCGCGCTACCCCTTGCCAGCAGCAAAGCACTATCAAGTGGCTTATCTGAAATGTCTTACTTTAAAAGCTCTCGAGCGACGGCGACGAGCAGGGAGATTCTTTCCGCCACCGACGCCATTATCAACGCGACGCGACGGAGAATTATTAATTAACGACTTAAAATGTTGTGTGTGAGTAGTTTACAAACTACGCATCAAGCAAAACTGTCACCACCCGGCGGCCGTTTATTGCTTTCACGCGTCCGATCGAGAAAGATCGCGCCGGCAATGTCCGCATTGCTCGCGAGGAGTTCAACGCACTGCTCAGCGCCATTCTTGAGGAATTCACACTCAAGTACCCCCCCTCAAACAACCGTGCAGAAGAGGAGGAAAAAATCTGCGCGAAAAAAAACGCGATGATCATGAACTTGTCGATCATCGGGGCATTTCTCCGGAGCCGCACCTCATTGCCGCGCCGTCACTCAGTCAGTAGCACACAACTACTTGAAGTCGCGACATCGCCGTCGTGGTGGCGGCGAAGAAACGAAGCAGGGAGCAACAAAAAAAACCGATCGATCGAACCGATGATCGCTTAATAAGGCGTAATTATCGCGATCGCACGCCATAGCTGAGCTATAGGGGAAGGGTGGCGCGGTTGCGCGGGTGGACCAGGTAGGACATGACGCGAAATCTGCCGATTCACCTGTGCCGTGGTCGTTGAGCAAAACGGTACTTCTTTCTTCGCGCCCCAAAGTCATCGTCAATCAGGTGTGTGTGCGGAGAAATGGTCGTCGTCGCCCGGCGGGACATCGTTCTAGGTTAAGGTAGCGCGTGAAGAAGCTCGTCCAATGAATATTAATCAGGTGCTGACGGGTGTACTGTTGCGCAAGAGTTTGCATCGAGTACCCCCGCGAAGCAGTAGCAGCAACAGCACTTTGATTGATATTATTTTTGGTTAGGTGTGTATAGACAATCCGCTAGGATTGAATGGTTCTTCAGCTGGGGTGCACGATTGTAAGCGATTCTCACGCGAGATTTGAGCTTTGTGAGTTCCACTTGAAAAACAAACGGACTTGTGCTGGAAATGGCACAGCTCAGATAGATGTGTTGTGAGCTTAAGTGTTTATTGATTGGAGGTGTTGTAGCACTCTACAAGTAGGAGATTTGAAAATCTCAATGATCTGAGAATCTAGGAGAACATACAATTTATTGTTCAGGTTGGAATGTGGTGGTTTCTATTCGGCATTAAAAACTAATTATTTTAACATTTCAACTTAACTCATTTTAGAAGTAGTTCTGGAAACGTTATAGGAGCCTTATAACATCGAATAAACAACTTTTCTGTACCTTGATAACTTTTTCCTTATCGATTTGCTGTTTTCGGCAAAGTTGTAGTTAATTATTCATGACAGTCATTTGAAGCTGAGAAAAATAATAAGTTGAATTAAATTTACGAAAATATTTATGCCCTATCTGAGAATTGTAGTTTTGGATCTAGTGCCTTATAAATTTTACCCGTACAAGAAATGCAAAAGTAAAAATTTCTAAAGTTATGCAAATCCATCTCACAGCTATTTTTGCATAAAACTGTTCAAGATTTTAATCTTTATGAACTTACACACTCATAACAAAGCCCATTTAGGGCGTAATCTCGTTATTTCGGCAGCCTCCACAACACCAACAACTAAGCCAATAATAGTGCTGTGTTATGTTTGGCGAACATACATTCCTCCACTGGAGATTATTACCGGCCGATAAGATTCGCAGTTCGCGGCAAGTGTTAATTAGAGACGCGGGAGTGTTTCGCAGCTCAGTGCGCAAACAATCTTGATCGCGTAGAGTTCTCCGCAACGACGCAACGCAAGTTCGACTTCTTAGCGCGCTGCGATGAATAATGCTATCTCGAATCTCGTATATGAGCAGTTCTCTCAGATTTCGGTCATTCGATTTTTTTTGTATTTTTTTATCCGACTGAAACTTTTTTGGTGCCTTCGGTATGCCCAAAGAAGCCATTTTGCATCATTAGTTTGTCCATATAATTTTCGCAATTCGCAATTTTCAGTGTAAGAACGGGCCTTGACCGATCTTATGCACTAGGTTCCCGACGAACACGCACTGCCCTTACACCTACATCTCACCCTTGCTCTGAGTCAGTACGAGCAGCACTCTAGAACACGCTTTGAGTGTTCGTGCCAGGCATGCACACCTTCTTTTCCGGTTACGCATTTTAACTCGGCCGGGGGTGGTGCATTACGTAGGGTTTGATGTAAGTATAAGCGCCTAACCATTTATAGTGTGCCTAACAACTTTCATTAAAGCAAACACTGTTTTATTTTTAGTTTGAATTCAAAAACATAGGTATTGTTATTTACTGTGTATTGTTTTCTCCTGAAATCTCCCCTATTGTTGAGTCTGTTTATCTGTTGCTATTTCTTTTGTCGCGGTGTTTTGTTACAATTTTTGGTCCTAAGCATGTTATATAAGTTTACCAAAAATACAATAGTAATATTTTTATTAATCCTTTAACCATTACATAAATTGAGTAAGGGCTCAAACCTCACTTGTTTGAAAAAAAGGGTGAAGATTGAAAACAATAGACAGTAAAAGAGAATTTATTTTATAAAAATCAAGTATCAATAGTAAGAGAAATATGAGCGTATTTTGAAGAATAAAAATGAGAAACTAGATGTATTAGATGTAAAATTAGACAATAGTTAATAAATAGAGATACAAAACAAGCTTAGATTATAGTAATTTATAGGACAGATAAAGAATTATTCAAATAAATAAATTCGCAATAAAATCAAAAAAGATTAGGCAAATGATAAGTAGACTTGATATTACTAGTACATTAAGGAAAAGTATATTATGAAGGGAAAAAACAAAACAAAGTTTGTTACAGCAGTATCAATTGATAGAAAAGAGTGGAAAAGAGGAAAAGAGTGGACTACACTGGAAAAAAATGATACACGATATCTAAACAACTAATGGTCCGATTTTCAATGTTAAAATATGAAACATTCGTAAAATTTTCCGATCTTTTCGAAAAAAATATTTTCAAAATTTTTAAACAAAGACTAACATTTAAAAAGAGCGTAATATTGAGTTTTTGGCCCTTTTGAAATGTTAGTCTTGGTTTAAAAATTTTGAAAAAAAAAATCTCGAAAGGATCGGAAAATTTCACGAATGTTTCATATTTTAACATTGAAAATCGGACGTGTCCGTATCCATACCTACAACTTTGCCTAAGACACCAAGTCGATCAAAAAATTCCTTTAAAAGATACAGATTTTTGAATTTTCATATATCATTATTGTATGGCCAGCTGCTTAATTGTATGGAAAATTATATGGACAAACTAATTATGCAAAATGGCTTCTTTGGGCATACCGAAGGCACCAAAAAAGTTTCAGTCGGATTAAAAAATACAAAAATTAAAATTTAAGAAAAAATACCGATTTCGTAGAGAATTGCTCATATAGTTTAATTTCTGGCGTGATCAAGTTTGAGAGTTCGAGCGCCGTCGAACGAGGCACAAGATTTATGGCTGCGATTGCTTTATTTTGTGAATGAATGTAGTTTAATTGGGCATTCTGTCGTCGTGTAGCTCCAATAGAACTCCTCGGACCTGGGAAAACCCTCGCGCTTTTTGACGCCGTAAAATTCGGTGATTTAGTATACCTTTCATTTGAATCGATCGACTCACCCAACCAAATCAGAATCGGAAAACGAAAATCAAAATCACGCGCGCGCTAGCTTGCAGTCAAGTACGTGCGTGGCATGTTTGATCTCCCAAAAGGGTCTTGTACTGTGTTGTTGGTAACATTTTACGACCTAGTTACTTACAAAGTTGGCCACTTCAGGACGTTGTCGTCGTCGACGTAACCAAACCCGGCGTCTGAGGTTTATTTATTTAACAATACAAAATCAGCCGAAAATAACAAGAAATCGTCGATCGATTCGGTTGGGCACAGTAAGCACACACAAACTCTGGGAAGTGCCCTCGTGAACTCAACATTGGCGTGTGTGCGCGCTTACATGCTTGCTCGCGCGCATAAAAGTGATTAATGAGTAGTGCACGATTAACGAGCTGGGACGCTGGATTTTTTACAGTCAGATTTTGTGCGACGAACACCAGAGATCAGCACGGAATAGACTGGTTTAAATCTTCTATACAATACTTATTAAGGATTTCATGAAACAACTTTGTCGAAGGTCGCCATCCGAATCCAAGCCATTTGAATAATTTAGAAGGCATACCTATTTAGTGAGATAAGAAAAATGCCCGGTAACTTTGTGGGATAGGCCATATTGGGTTACAATCTTAAACCAAAAATACAGTGAAATTTCAAGTTTAGTTTCTAGTTTTTCGAGAAAATGCGTCACAAATAGAATAACTAGAGTGTAACAAAAATGACTTTTTGGCGAGCATTCAGGGCCTGTTCCGGTGGGCATACTAAGCACAACTTCCAAATATGAGCTAGAGTAAACAAGCCTAACAACCAATTCAATCCCATCGATGCTCGTTAACTGCTGGTCACCTCTACCTCTAGCTTGTCACCGTCGCCGTCGTCGTGATTAACCGCGCGAGACCTTACGAAAATCTTAATCCGTCGTTGATGAGCCATTTGTCAACGCGACACACACAGCACGATCGACTACTGCGGGGGGAGCAGTAGTATCGGTGACCATTTCTCGGGTGTGAACCAGATGTGTGGTGCCCGACGACGACGACCGCGAGGAAGTGCTGACCGTTACTACTGCGCCGTTTACGGACAGAACGGAAGTTTTTAATTTGAATGTGATCGCGCGAGTAGGCGCGCGCTCGATCGGAAGCAGATTGACCGCTTAGAACCGTTTTTGGGGCTGTTCTGGGGGGGATGATTTAGCATTTAGGGGATAACGATGATCGTGTTACGGTGATCTTATTTGTAGCACGCCGAACGTCGACGACGACGGTGACGATCCTCGTTCTGTTAAGGTTATTTCCGAGTGGCTTACGTAAAGCGCGACCTGAGCCATGACATTTTGCGACGTCTAGTTCCTCGTTGTCAGAGTTTGCTGTTATGGATCACTCACCTGAAAGTAGAGAATAAATCGAAAAAAGCCACATTAGTACAAAGGACTTCAATGGAAAGTGCAGCGTCGCGATCGCTGCATGGGGGGTTTGGCAGCAGAACTGAACCGGCCAAAACCGATCCAACGCGTACAGCGAAGCCCAACAAAAGTGCACCTCAATCAACTTCAATCAATCAATCGATCATCGCGCGCAGCCATATGCAGTCCAGCGCGCGACTCTCGACCTTTTACTTGCGGGACTGATCGAAGCGAGAGAAAGAGAGAACAACCCTCAAAACTTTGGAATCCGGAAGCTGACCCTTCTCGCCAGGGCGAAACCCTCAATTAAAGACGACTTCAAATAAGCCGCGCGCGCGCGTTTTGTAAACAGATCACGATCGATTACGCGATCGTGCCCCGGGAAGAAAGTTCGATCGCGCGCAAAAAACATAATTTTCAAACAGCATCAAAACTACAACCGTTTAATCACACCGCGCGGTAGAGCCCGACCGACCGGCGGCTTCGCACGAGGCCCTCCGAGCCCAAAAACAGTCGTTTTTTACGGGGCGGTGATCGTCAGAATCGGCACAGCAGAACCGATTTTGTCATAAGCGTAACACAGACACAAAGAGGAGTTTAATTAATTGGACAGACGGACGGAGCGAATTGGGAGGGGGAGAGGGGTCTTTATGACGAGATGTTCTTTTGAACTCTTCATCAACCGGCCTGCGCGGTAAGTAACCTGCGAACGCTAAGCCGTGGATGAGTTGTGTTTGGTTGGTGGCGCGATTGAGTCATTCGGTATAGACTATTGAGTTGGTTTCCGGTATGAATTACGTGAAATAATGGCTGCAATTGTTACGCAAATCTTGTACGAGGTCGTACCAATGAAGTTCTCGGTAGGCATAAAGAGAACCCCGAGTTGAAAATTATTGGTAGTATCTTTGAGGCCGGCTGATAAAATGTAAATAGCACCAGGCTTTAGTTAATGACGCCGGAGTTGTAGTAGTCGGAGTCTTCAAAAAGCTGCCCAACACCTCAACCATAATCAATTTCATATCACATTGATTGCTAAAGGTCGCCATACTTCTCACTCGCCGTAGTAACTCTTCTCTCATGGTCTAAAAGACCATGTTTTTATAATTACAACCAATGTCGTAAATTACCCATGAGTGATACCCCGCAACCTCCAGTGTATTGTGGTCGCTCTCTGAATCGATCACACCTTTCGGTTCCATTATCTAGAGCTCCCTTTCCCCCCGGTCTACAGATTGATGATCGGGACATGCCCTCCCCGAATGCATATCGCGGCCACCGATCGAACCCCCCAGTAAATGACCTTTCTTTTCCGTATGCCGCCACCGCGTCATAATTAGCCCAGATATTGTTTTGCCCAAAGTGTGTCAATGTGCGTGGTGCCCTCGGGGGAAGTTCCCGCGAGAGAGGGGAAATTTTCATTATCAACGTATCCCCCCCTCCCCCTTCCCTCATCGCCACTCAGATATTCAAGGGCCCAACGGAAGCAAACCAATTGAGCGGCAACCCTCTGCAATAAATTTTGAATTGCACGCGCGCTGCACTGCCTACTTTCGACCTCCGCGCCGGAATATGGGCGGTGGTTCCCGCAGGGCCTGCGGGCACAAATAAAACTCAATTCCGCGTGGAGGAGAATGTCTACCAATTTCGAATGTCGCACGCACCCAAAAGTCTGGTCGATGCGATAATTTATGTGCTTTGTTTCTGCGCTGTGCGGTCCACTGATGTCCAGAATTCCAACCGCCGCAGGCCGGCAGATTTCCGTTTTTGTTCGAGAGATCGGATCTTCTCGCGGAAGCGGAGACGGAGAATGCGGGCTCAATTTCGGCCACGGTCGGCGACGGTCGCATGATTTACGACCACAAACAGCAAACCCGCGTTTGAAGCGTTTTAGCACCCTCAAGAGACGAACACTTACTCTTATACAATGAGTGTGAGTGTTAGTTTGTAAAAAAAATTAAACAATTTTTTTCATAGAAATTGCCAAAATGGTCAAAAAGTTGATGAGATAAGAACATTTCTAGAGTTTTTTTTTTTAAGTAGGTCCTAGTCCTATAAACATATGAAAGACAATAGTTTATTGGACCTTTAAAAAAAACTCAGGATTTCTAGAGTACTTTTTCAAAACAATAAATGCGCAATGGGTTTCCTGAAGACATGTCATGTTATTTTTGTAATTATAAAACTTTAAAAAAGTTTTTTTTTTTATTTTAAAATTTTTAATCCTTTTTAAATATGTTTTCAAACCTTTATTAATTTATTTTAGGTTTTTAAAGTTTTTAAAGGTTATGAGTTTTCAAAGTTTTTATAGTTTCTATAGTTTAAAAGTTTTTAAAGAGTAGTGCGGTGCCTGTGTGGACGCTCAGTCCTGTTTTTTCGTGCTATTTTCCGTCTCTTTTGTGTCGCTGTTCGAGTGCATGGGGTGATTGGATTTCTTCTTCTTCTTTTTTCATTTATTTTTTGTTCGCACGTTCGTTGGCCGATGAATTTTATTTTTGTTCTCTTTATATAGTTTTCGATAGAAACGATCCGATTTTTGTTTTTTGAGACAAGCAAGTCGTATTGCTGGATTAAGTCCTTTCCATATCATCGAGGATCGGAAGGCACGTCGACGGATATGTTTTAAGGCTTATGATATAAAATAATTTTAATGAATGAAGCCCTTCCTACATCACCGTTGATCGGAAGGCACGCCGACGGAGAATTTCTGGAGAATCGCGGTCGAATTAATACTATATTTAAATCCCTAGATAGGTATCTTTCCGCAGCCGGATGCCTAAGATTTTTAAAATTTCAACCGATAAATAAATTGCTCATGGTCGCCTCATCACCTACCACAGTGAATCCTGACCTCATACCCATCTTACCAACCCCTCAAAACTCATGTGATACTTTGTCGGAGACGCAGTCGATTTGGCGGTCCCATCACTCAAGTATCGGCTAACATTCCCATCCACTTCCCCATGTCTTACCACTGGTCGTGGCCGGCGTCGGTTTTGATCAGCACGATAGGGACCTTTGAAAATTGCGAAGGGGTGATGATTGGTTCCTACTTTTCATCTGTGGTCCACGGAGCAATGTTTGGGGGTCCTGGTCAATAACGAAGTAGCAGCTACGGGTAGACACCAATGCTATGCTATGCTTCCTTTCGCGTGCGTGTGAAGGTGCGGCTGGCTCTGGCTGTCCCGATGACAGTTAGCCAGTTCGATTTGCGATGCCTTTTCGTTGGGTCGCAAAATTTTTTGCGTCCGTTGTCGGTGTGCAACAACAACAAAACCTTATCATACCATTTCAGTTCGATAAACATTGTAACTCGTCGTTCGCAACGTTAACCAGTACCTCACTAAACATTAATCATTTAAAACTCGTAAAATCATCTCAAGTTAAAAATTGCACTGTTCAATCCTTCATTCATTAATTTCATATGATTTTGGTTCTATCTTTCAACAGCCAGCTGTCTAAGCCTAATACATTTCATTTAAAATTGAACAACAGATAAACGAGAAATGTCTCATCCGCAGCATCCGATTGCTTGCCTTGAGAATAAAACAAAATACCGTTAAACAAACACTATGATTTTAGGTCGCATCATGATCTTCTATGATGAATCCTGACCAAACACCCTATCCTACTAACAAGTTTTCAGGTTCCTGGCGCTCGTGGGGTGTAAGCACAGAGTAAATCAGCTGCCCTAGTAGCAACCTGCGCTAACTAACATTCCCGTCCCTTAAAATCGAGGTCTACAAACTGACATGGCGGGCGCCGTTGGTGGCCAATGACTGTTACCTATTCGCAACTGATCTAGATTTAGCAATCATGGTGTTTTATCTTTTCAGCGCATTCATACATGCTGTTGATAAGGGAAACACCACTAGATCGTCGAAGCCTATAATCAGTAGTGCTGAAAGGATATTACGGTTCTGTTCAGCAACGGAGGGGCAACCATGGGTGATCTCTCATGCTCATGCTCATGCTCATGCTCATGCTATAGTTTAAAAGTTATTAAAATTTTAAAAGATTTAAAAGCTTTAAAGTTTAAAAAAAAATTGAAAATTTGAAAACATCAAAAAGTTTTAAAAGATTTAAAAGTTTTAAAAGTTATAAATTATAAAAGTTTGTATTGAATTTTTTTATAATTTTGAATTAAAATTTTTGAAATTTTAGAATTGAAATTTTTAAAATTTTTGAAATTTTTAAAATTTGAAATATTTTTAAAATTTTTGAAATTTTTTGAAATTTTTAAAATTTTTGAAATTTTTGTTTCTAAAATTTGAAACTTAATTTTTAAAAATGAAAAAAAAAATATTTTTTTTATTTTTTTAAGTTTTTCATTATTTTAAATTATTTGAATTTTTTTGAAGTTTTTTAAAAAATTGATTTTTTTTAATTTTTTGAGTTTTTTAATTTTTTTGAATTTTTTATATTTTTTTATTTTTTTTGAATTTTTTACATTTTTTTAATTTTTAAATTTTAAAATTTTAAAATTTTTAAATCTTTAAATTTTTAAATTTTTAAATTTTTAAATTTTTAAATTTTTAAATTTTTAAATTTTTAAATTTTTAAATTTTTAAATTTTTAAATCTTTAAATTTTTAAATTTTTAAATTTTTAAATTTTTTAGTTTTTAAATTTTTAAATTTTTAAATTTTTAAATTTTTAAGTTTTTAAATTTTTAAATTTTTAAATTTTTAAATTTTTAAATTTTTAAATTTTTAAGAATTTTTTGATTTTTTTGAATTTTTTGAACTTTTTGAATTGTTTGAATTTTTTAAATTATTTGAATTATTTCAATTTTTTGAATTTTTTGAATTTTTTAAATATTATGATTTTTTTTAATATTTTGAATTTTTTGATTTTTTTTGAATTTTTTAATTTTTTTGAACTTTTTTAATTTTTTAAATTATTTGAATTTTTTGAATTTTTTAATTTTTTTGGATTTGTTGAATTTTTTGAATTTTTTTGAATTTTTTGAATTTCTTGAATTTTTTGAATTTTTTGGATATTTTTGATTTTTTTATTTTTTTGAATTTTTTGAATTTTTTTTGAAATTTTGAAATTTTTGATTGAAATTTTTGAATTTTTTGATTTTTTTGATTTTTTGGAATATTTTGAATATTTTAAATTTTTTGAATTTTTAGATTTTTTTGAATTTTTTGAATTTGTTAAATTTTTGAAAATTTTAATTTTTTTTAAATTTTTGAAAATTTTAATTTTTTTGAATTTTTTGAATTTTTTGGAATTTTTAGAATTTTTAAGAATTTTTAAAAATTTTAGAAATTTTAGATTTTTAGAATTTTTAAGAATATTTACAATTTTTAAGGATTTTTAAGGGATTTTAGCATTTTTAGAACTTTTTAAATTTTTTGGATATTTTTGAAATTTTTGATTTTTTTAAATTTTTTTAATATATTTTGATTTTTTTGAATATTTTAAATATTTGAATTTTTTGAATTATATGATTTTATTTAATTTTTAAAAAATTAAGATTTTTTTAAATTTTTAGAATTTTTAGAATTTTGAGGAATTTTTGAAATTTTAAGAAATTTTAGATTTTTTAGATTTTTTAAGAATTTTTAGCAATTTCAGAATTTTTAGAATTTTTAGAAATTTCAAAATTTTTAGAATTTTCAGAATTTTTAAAATTTTTAAAATTTTCAGAATTTTTAAAATTTTTAAAATTTTTAGAATTTTTAGAAGTTTTAGAATTTTTAAATTTTTAGAATTTTAGAATTTTAAGAATTTTCAGAATTTTTAGAATTTTCAGAATTTTTAGAATTTTTAGAATTTTTAGAATTTTTAGAATTTTTAGAATTTTTAGAATTTTTAGAATTTAAGAATTTTTAAATTTTTTAGAAATTTTAGATTTTTTAGAATTATTAAGAATATTTACAATTTTTAAGGATTTTTAAGAGATTTTAGCATTTTTAGAATTTTTTGAATTTTTTGAATTTTTTTTGGATATTTTTGAAATTTTTGATTTTTTTAATTTTTTAAATATATTTTGAATTTTTTGAATTTTAAGATTTTTTTGAATATTTTAAATTTCTGAATTTTTTAAATTTTATGATTTTTTTCAATTTTTTAAAATTTTAGATATTTTAAATTTTTAGAATTTTGAGGATTTTTTGAAATTTTAAGAAATTTTAGATTTTTTAGAATTTTTAAGAATATTTAGAATTTTTAAGAATTTTTAGCAATTTCAGAATTTTTAGAATTCTTAGAAATTTCAGAATTTCTAGAATTTTCAGAATTTTGAGAATTTTCAGAATTTTTAGATTTTTTAGAATTTTTAGAATTTTTAAAAATTTTAAGATTTTTAGAATTTTTAGAATTTTAGAATTTTTAGAATTTTCAGGATTTTTAGAATTTTTAGAATTTTAAGAATTTTTTGAATTTTTAGAATTTTTAGAATTTTTAGAATTTTTAGATTTTTTAGATTTTTTAGAATTTTTAAAAATTTTAGAATTTTAAGAATTTCAAGGATTTTAAGAATTTTAAGAATTTTCAGAATTTTAAGAATTTGAAGAATTTGAAGAATTTGAAGAATTTTTAGAATTTTTAGAAATTTCAGAATTTTGAATTTTTTTTTTAATTTTTAGATTTTTTAGAATTTTTAGCAATTTATAGAAATTTTAGAATTTTTTGAATTTTTGGAATTTTTAGAATTTAAGGAATTTTAAGAATTTTTAGAATTTTTAAAAAGTTTAGAATTTTTAGAATTTATAGAATTTATAGAATTTATAGAATTTTTAGAATTTTCAGAATTTTTAAAAATTTTAGAATTTTTAGAATTTTAAGAATTTTAAGAATTTTTAAAAATTTTAGAATTTTTAAAAAAATTAGAATTTTTAGAATTTATAGAATTAATAGAATTTTTTAGAATTTTTAGAATTTTAAAAATTTTTAGAATTTTTAATTTTTTTAGAATTTTTAGTATTTTTAGAATTTTTAGTTTTATTAGAATTTTTAGAATTTTTAAGAATTTTAAAAAATTTTAGAAATTTTAGATTTTTTAGAATTTTAAAGAATATTTAGATTATTTAAGGATTTTTAGCATTTTTAGAATTTTTAGCAATTTCAAAATTTTTAGAATTTTCAGAATTTTTATAATTTTCAGAATTTTTAGATTTTTTAAGATTTTTAAGAATTTTTAGAATTTTTAGAATTTTTTAAATTTTTAGAATTTTTTAAATTTTTTAAAATTTTTAGAATTTATAGAATTTTTAGAATTTGGAGTTTTTTTTAGAATTTATAGAATTTTTTATATATTTTTTAATTTTTTTCTTAATTTTTTAAATTTTTTTTTTGATTTTTTGATTTTTTTGATTTTTTGATTTTTTTTTTTTTATTTTTTTGAATCTTCTAATTTTCTTGATTTTTTTTAAATTTTTCGATTTTTTAAATTTTTAATTATTTTTTTTTCTAAGTTTTTTGCTTTGATTATTGCCCCCAGCTCTGGAGATGCACTTATAGAATGTTTTAGGAATCGCGCCGCGAGAACATTTCAATAGCAACCGAATCTTGTCGAAAGTCAACCAAGATTTTTTTTATTCTGACGGTCATGCTTTAGGGATCGTTCAAAACAGGATGTGAAATAAGCTAAAACAACGAATAAAACAAGGTTGGCTTTTGTGAGTTCAAAACATTTTATATTGAGCCTGCCTCCGCCGCTCGAAGAAGAAAAAAGATAAAACAGCACATCATTCGTTATGGCGAGCCAGCGCCATCAGCTCGAATTTGTACATAATTTCATTAATTTCTCTTTTGGCCGTGTAGTATTCTTCCTGCGATAGCAGCCGCAACGAGGCCGCTACACTGGCCACGAACAGGTCAATGTGGTCCTTCTTCGCTTCGTTCACCACCCTCAGTGTGCAGCTGTTGGCGGGCGGGTCCGTTTCGCCGTCGCGCGACCGGGTGTCCTCGTCCTGGGGGAGCATCACCACCACCGACTTGCGTCGCTTCGGCTTTGCCTTCTTGACGGGGCCACCGGTGGCGCCTGCCTCGGACTCGCCGATGCTCGGCAGCGCGGGCTCGCTTGCACCTGGAAGGATCTGCTGCTCCGTATCCCCGTAATTAACGGTGCCTGCCGCCGCGCAATCATCGTTGCCGACGTCGGACATCTGGTCCGCCACCGACTTGCTTCGATTCTCCTTGCTCGCCTTGCGACGGCTCTTGGTGACGCCTTCGCCGGTGCTCGGCCGCGCGGGGGCGCCTGCTCCAGGTTCCTCGCCTTCACCGATGCTCGGCAGCGCGGGTTCGCTTGCACCTGGAAGGATCTGCTGCTCCGTATCCCCGTAATTAACGGTGCCTGCCACCGCGCAATCATCGTTGCCGACGTCGGACAACTGGTCCGCCACCGCCTTGCTTCGATTCGCCTTGCTCGCCTTGCGACGGCTCTTGGTGACGCCTTCGCCGGTGCTCGGCCGCGCGGGGGCGCCTTCTCCAGGTTCCTCGCCTTCGCCGATGCTCGGCAGCGCGGGTTCGCTTGCGCCTGGAAGGATCTGCTGCTCCGTATCGCCGTGTCTAACGGTGCCTTCCGCCGCGCCATCATCGTTGCCGACGTCGGACGTCTGGTCCGCCACCGACTTGCGCTGCAGGTTCTTCTTAACGCTGGAAACGCCGCTGGGTCCAGGTACGGCTTGGTCGTCACCGCCGGTGCGCGTCGGCGGGGTTTCACTGGCGAGCGGTGGCTGGCACGCCTTGCAGATGTAGTGGCTCTCCAAATGGCAAAGGTCATGCCGACAGCTCGACCCGCAAGCCTCGCAAAATCGCCGGCTCCAGACGCTCGAGGTGAAGTTGCGTCCCTGCGGGCAACGGCAATCCGGTGCATCGCACACTGGCGGCCGCACCAACGGGATGAATACACCTTGAAGTTGCAAGTCCGTCTTGAACTCTTCGTCGCTATTGCACAGCGGGCAATTGAAGTAATACCCTGCCGTGAATGCGCGCAACGCGCCACAGCGCCTATGGAACCAACCGTTCCGGCAGCAGGGTGCCACCATTGACCCAAACCGGTCGTACGATCCAATCTTCTGGTCGCAGATGACGCACACCTCGTCGTCGTCGTGGTGGACCGAATCGTTGAGCTCGACGTGCTGCGGGCACCAGCTCCGGAACCTTCCGGCGAACTCGTTCACGCAACAGGCCTTCGTTCCGCAAACGATGTGATAGGTGCGACCACACCGGTTTGCGCAGCACGAGAGGTTCGCGTAGGGCCCCTCGCAGAGGTAACACTTTTGTGTTCTGATTCGCGTCACCTCCGCCTTAATACCCTCCAGCGTATAGCCGCACATTACGTCCGGTTTTCCGTTCGGCACGAGTTTCGGGGACAGCAACTGCAATATATTCACAAATTAGTCAAAATTTCACATTCTGAAATGTTTTTCTGCCCCAGGAGCTGAAGTTGAAGTCGGTGGAGTCGGGCTCTTTTTGAGGACCAAGGAACGTCAAATTTTGAGAAGTCTGAGAAGGGGTCGCTAAAATCAGGGTTGTTACGGAGAAGTCGAAAAAAAAATCCACGTCAAATTTGTGCCGTACCAATCAACGCGAAATCCGCGCCAAAAAATCGAGCGACAAACATCAAACAGAGTTTCATAATCATTTCATTGAATTATGAAATGAAAAAAAAAATTAAGGATTTATGAACAAAAATTAAACTCGTTTTATGTTTTTTAAGGACTCCGTCGGAAGTAACGCAAAGATTACAAACGTTTCAATAATGTTATATTGAAGAAACACAATTTTAAATCCAGAATAGCCACATGAGGCTGAATCTCAGTACGCAGAATCTTGAAACGCCGAAAATTATATGGACAAAAAATTTTTAGCTAGAATTAAGAAAACCAGACAATTATTAGCAAAAAAATATCGAAAATAGAACTTAAAATATATAGAAAATTAGATATAAAAACTACACGCAGAAAAATAAGGCATATTTGAATCAACGTTTTGTTAATTTGAAAATCAAGATTTTTGTTGAATCAACGCTAAACGTCACAGCAACATTTTCAAAACAACAAAAGATGTTTGTGGAATTGAGAAAATCAAGGTTTGTTTCTACGGAAAATCGGCGTTGATTATATTCAACAAAAAAATTGTTGAATCAAACCTCGTACAGGCTGATTCTACAATTTTTTTCTGCGTGTAAGTTAAATTTAAATTCAAAAACAAACCTACACAAATTAAAAAAAAATCATAAATAAAAAAAATATAAATCTAGACATTTGAAAATAAGTTCGTACAGTTACAGTACAGTTCGTACTCGATGTTCTTCATCAATGTGTCACGTAGAAAAAAAATAAAAACGAAATTTGTATTATTTTCTTCTCAAAACTACTCTAACCTAAAATATGACTCCAAAAGTTCTCCAACAATATCATATTTTCTTTAATCTAAAATGGTGACAAAAATGGTACCATTTTAAAATTCTGCAGATTTTAGCATTTTAAAAGATTCAGAGTTTATGAAATCTGCAATTCCTATTTTAAAATAGGTCAAGTTAAGGAATTTAAGAATTTAAAAATCTTGTTTTGTACTGTATTAAAATGATTTTAAATCTATTAATTTTCCGTACATTCTACTCAACTAGTTGGGCAAGACGAACAACCCGTTGGGGCAAGAGGAACAATGCATGAAACAACATGTTAATTTGCTAACATTCAGACACATCAGATTAGAATGTATTTGAAACGTTTCTTTCATTTTTTAGATGAAATAATAATATTTTACTAAAAAATTACTTGTATATAAATGGAAAAATTTCAAAATATCGATAAATTTAGCATGGACATTTTTTTAAGTATTTTTAAGTATAAATTTCCCAATAAGCAATTCATAATTTGTTCCATACTAAAAATCCATATGGTACACGGGGGAGCGGCCGTGGCTGACTGGTTACGGTGTTCGCTTTGCAAGCGAATGGTTCTGGGTTCGATTCCCATCTGCTCCCAACGAGAAAGTTAAGAACACAAAAATTTGAAATGATGAATATGAACGAACAAATCAAAGTCGTTCGAAGCGGGGTTCGATCCCCCGTCCTTTGGATTGGTAAGCAAAAATCTGGAGTTTTTTAGAAAGGTCCAATAAACCAAATTTTCAGTTTTTGCTTTTTGGGTGTTTTTTAATACCCCTGACTCAAGGCGGTTTCAAAAACACTTAAAAAGCAAAAACTGAAAATTTTGTTTATTGGACCTTTTCAAAAAAAAACTCCAGAAATGCTAACCACTAGGCCATGACGACTTGGTGAGCTTGGACTGGAATTAGGAATACTGTTACAGAGAGCGAGTTGTGGCGCTATAACCACGGCAAATAGTGTCCAGAGCATTCGTGGGATTACAATGTCCCATCCCAGAGGGTTTCGGAGTACCAAACCTTCTTAGCATGGTGCTCCCAACGAATACAACCAAATCTCGGAGCGTATGGTGGTGTGTCCCCACGCTTCTTCCTCCCCTGTCGATTCAGAATTTTGTCGTTGTTCGAACACTCAGTGCTCAAACTCAACCCAATTACGAGTCATCTCTGCGTTACGGCTTTACGCAGTAGGCCTGGCCGCTTTAACGCTTGTGATGTTTCAATGCAATGGCGCACTACAAATGTTAATAAATGACAAGAAGAGTGCTAGGCGTCATCTAACCTAAGGCACTCTCCAGGATCCCTTCGAAAGATTGGCTGCGCTAGGGTCTGATTAGATTAGATTAGATATGGTACACTTGCCCAACCTGAACAAGATTTTTTAAAAGCTCACAACCAAAATAACCAAAATATTAATCATACTTTATAATAGGTGCAAGTCATTGGTAGAGGCACTTTTGATATAGCAAAATTGCATTTTGATGAAATGAACTTAAAAACGAACCCTAAATCTTATTTTGGGCTTTCAAAATTTTATAAGAAAACAAAGGATTTGAAAAAAACACTATTCAATCTTATGGCGTTTACACCGTTTTGGCGGTTATTTGGTAGTAAAATTAACTACACTCAAACCCCGTTGTTTCGACACCAACGTGCTGATTATTGCATTCGCATATATATGAGATTTCTTCATAGTAAGATAACGACTTACCATCGACAAATCTCGATTTACCATCGACTAATAACGACTTATTGTAATTTGTAATACCTACTTTTTTGAATATTTTTTTAATTTAAACGGAATATTAAAAAAATCTCAGTTCATTTTTTTACTGTGAAAATATTACAAGATTTAAAAAATCCAAACCAAACAAAAACAAACATATCTTTTTTTTAATTTCAAAAAAAATCTTAAGTGTTCAAAAATTTTGAAACATGAAAAAAATCAAAAATTAAAAAAAAATCAAAAAAATTAAAGATTTTAGATATTCTAGAAACTTAAAAAATGCAAAAAATTTAAAAATTAAAAAAAAAATCTAAAATGCAAAATAAATCTAAAATTTTAAAACTTCCAAAAATTATAACAATTTCAAAAAATTTAACAACATCAAAAAAAAAATTTTTTAGAGGCTTAAAAAATTTAAAAATACAAATATTAAAAAAAACAAAACGTGATTTTTTATTTTATTTTTAAAAATAAAAAGGTAGTTGCTCTAAAAAGTCAAGAACAAATTAACAAAAATATTCAATTTTAAAGTTTTAGAAAATAAAAAAAATAGTCCACTTAACGGTACACATCAACCATAGCTTTTGCACTCAGATTTCTGTTTTACAGACATTTTAGTATCTTCAGTACTACGGCAACTATCGATCGATCGATTTTCGTAGTTATTTACAACGTAAGTTTGACAATTTTCGAATAAGAAGACAACAACTTCCTTGGTTGCTGTGTGTGTGAGTGTGGTCCAATCCAATACCCGCTAACCGGTAGCGAAATTATGGAAAAGTATAGTTTGTATCAGGCTTTGTATATGCCGAATGCTGATACAACTTATCTCAGTCCCGGGTATTAGGTGGTGATAGCCCTCACGCTGCTTCCAACGACCCGTTTCAGAATGACATAGCTTTCACGGTCCAATTCCGAAGTCGCTGGGCATTGTTCGGCCCCGCCTAAAAATAGAAGCAAGCATCTGAAGGAAACTCGATCTATATTTAGACTTCCAATCCCCTCAGGCAAATCAGGGATCAGCGCGTATTTAATATGAGAAGATAACATGTTTCAACACTACGGATCAATTCACTGCTAGAGTGTAAACCTTCTGATGGCCGACTGTTTAGCGCCCCAGACCACTAATCCAGAGGTGTGAGTTCGAATCCCACCTGTATCATTTTCGTTTTTGTTCATATTCAAAGTTCAAATTCCTGATTCCAAATTTCAAAGGTACCGGCCGGGATTTGATCCGTGAACCTTCTCACGGGATTGAAACTCGTCTGAAAAACCTGTATCATTTTCTCATTCGGAACAGTGGCGCCACGTAGTGGTAGCTGCCCTGTTTATTACACTGTGAAATTATCCATGGCCAATCCAAGGAACCAGAAGGTGACAACAGAAATGTCCGTCCAAAATGGGTGCTGCAAAAAAAACTTATTATTTTTAACAAATTTTCGAACAAATCAGCAACGAATTACAAGTTTGACAGTCAAACTTCATTTAAAAGTTGGTTTTGTTATTTGTTTTTGCAAAACCGCATATTTTTGACGAAAGTGTCAAAAATATTCGCAATCACCTTTTGCCTCTTGGTGGCGCTTTGTGTTAGTTTGTGTGTGGTCTATGTTTGCGGACGTGCACGCAGAATACAGAACAGTGAGAACTAGCGAAAATGCTTCACTTTCTTCTGATACAAGTCTATGAATCTATGAACTAAACCAGGGGTGCTCAAAGTTTTTGAATGGCGGGCCAAATTTGAAGCTCACATGAGCTTCTGGGCCAAATGTCGAACATTGTTGATTGTGTTCTTAATTTCAGGTATTTTTTGGAAATTTTCGCATTTTCTAGAGTTTTGTGTTTCTTCATATGTTTATAATAAGACCTTAAAAAAAACTATAGATTTAAACATGAGAAATCACAAAAGTTTTGTTCAAAAAAAAATTACACAATATTATTCATACGCTTTGTGTTCATTTTTTTAATTATTTTTTTTTTCTATATAAAATATGTAAGGGGTGTCATAAACTTTGAAAAATGTATGTTACGGCGTATTTTAAAAAAAAAAGCGGTGCGACTAATGAAAAATCTTTGCGAAAGTATATACAAATTATTATTTTACAAATGTTCAATGAATATTGGTCTGCCTGATTAAGATGGTAGTCATTTAGATTCATTGGTTCGATTATTATTGCAGTTTTCTACTTTAGTCAAAATTACATGTTTTTCACTTAACTATTTTAACACATATGTAAACATTTAAAATTGTTTCTAAATTTATAATTGTTTTTTTTTTTTTTTTTTTTTTTTTTTTTTTTTTTTTTTTTTTTTTTTTTTGGGAGGGTGATCCAGCCGCACATCGTTGATGTCGAAACCTCTAAACTGGGCCCTCGTCCTGTCACGTCCGTCAGTAGTCTTGTCGTACATTACAACTAGAATCAGATCTGCCAATGAATTAGTACACTTCGACCAAATAAACACTGACGCTGTTTGGATCTGACTCTAGAATAAATGTACAGTTGTGTGTTATTCATAAGTCCAAAATGTTCAATTATTCATATAAGTCCAAATATTCATTTGCGGATAACTACCTAACTTGAATTGAATACAAGATTTAAAGCAACCTATCCGAAAGCTACGCTTATCTCAAATCCCCGACATTTTAATTAATAGCAAAAAATAAACGTTTTTTTTGTAAAACATGTCTGGCTTCTTTTAAAAAACAAATAAAAATTAATAACAGTTCACATTTTACAAGTCGTGAATTGAAAAAGAGACGACCATTTGTTCGTCAGAATTCCAGTTGATCCTCGATTCGCAACAATGGTCGATACAATCATAATCCGACAACCGTTAGTTCAACAGATCAACGAATTTAGTCCGATATCATTTCACTATTGATTGATCGAGACTCTATGGAAATTTTGACAAATCAGAATGGTTTTTATGCTACTTGAATGAAAATCACCGATTCTGATAGAATTACTAAATTCACTATTACTAATTTTGTCCCTAAATAACTAAAGGCAAAGTATAAAAAGTTGATATTTATAGTTAAAATCCTAAATTCTACAAACACTATTTTTTTAAACCCGCATCCTAACCTGACACCCACATTAAGATAGGGAAAAATCACATATGTAGCGGTTCATTGTACAAATGTGATATTTCCACTATCAGAGAACCTCCTTGTCTCGATGACAGCTTACCGGCCATCGATTAAGCCCTGAGACTACGCCAAAGTGGGTTCTCGCAGCATGAAGTGGTGTCCATGTGTAAAAATGGAAGCTTCAGCAATATACTGAACACTTCGATTTTAATTCCACATCGAATCAAATCATACTCTTTGCCAAACAAGCATCAAACCTATGACACTCATTATGACAAAGCCCAGGGTGTTTCTAAATTTATAATTGTTTTTAAATTTAAAACAAAATATTTGCCAATGGCCAAATTTCTGAAATTAGAAATTTTTAAAAACTTTGAAATTTTTGATTTTATTTGTGTAATTTCTAGTAATTTTTGTTATTTTTGCAATTTTTGTAATTTTTGTAATTTTTGTAATTTTTGTAATTTTTGTTTTTTTTTTGTAATTTTTGTATTTTTTGTAATTTTAATTTTTTGTATTTTTTTTTGTAATTTTTGTTATTTTGTAAAATTTCAAAAATTTCAAAAATTTCAAAAATTTCAAAAATTTTAAAAATTTCAAAAATTTCAAAAATTTCAAAAATTTCAAAAATTTCAAAAATTTCAAAAATTTCAAAAATTTCAAAAGTTTTAAAAATTTTAAAAAGTTCAAAAATTTCAAAAATTACAAAAACTTTGGAAATCTTCAAAATTTTCAAAATATTAAAAAAAAATTATCTTTAAAATTTTTGAAATTTTTGAAAATTTAAAAATTTTAAAAATTTTAAAAGTTTTAAAATTTTTTAAAAAATTTAAAATTTTAAAAATTTCAAAAATTTCAAAAATTTTAAAGATAATTTTTTTTTTATATTTTGAAAATTTTGAAGATTTCCAAAGTTTTTGTAATTTTTGAAATTTTTGAACTTTTTAAAATTTTTAAAACTTTTGAAATTTTTGAAATTTTTGAAATTTTTGAAATTTTTGAAATTTTTGAAATTTTTGAAATTTTTGAAATTTTTGAAATTTTTGAAATTTTTGAAATTTTTGAAATTTTTGAAATTTTTGAAATTTTTGAAATTTTTGAAATTTTTGAAATTTTTGAAATTTTTGAAATTTTTGAAATTTTTGAAATTTTTGAAATTTTTGAAATTTTTGAAATTTTTGAAATTTTTGAAATTTTTGAAATTTTTGAAATTTTTGAAATTTTTAAAATTTTCAAAATTTTCAAAATTTTTAAAATTTTTGAAATTTTTAATTTTTTTTGAAATTTTTGAAATTTTTTAAATTTTAGAAATTTTGAAAATTTTAGAAATTTTAGAAATTTTAAAAATTTTAGAAATTTTAAAAATTTTAGAAATTTTAGAAATTTTAGAAATTTTAGAAATTTTAGAAATTTTAGAAATTTTAGAAATTTTAGAAATTTTAGAAATTTTAGAAATTTTAGAAATTTTAGAATTTTAGAAATTTTAGAAATTTTAGAAATTTTAGAAATTTTAGAAATTTTAGAATTTTAGAAATTTTAGAAATTTTAGAAATTTTAGAAGTTTTAGAAATTTTTGGAATTTTAGAAATTTTCTAAATTTTCAAAAATTTTAAAATTTTTGTTATCTTTGAAATTTTTGAAATTATTGAAAGTTTTAAAATTTTCAAAATTTTTTAAATTTTTTAAATTTTTGAAATTTTTAAAATTTTTGAAATTTTTGAAATTTTTGAAATTTTTGAAATTTTTGAAATTTTTTAAATTTTTGAAATTTAAGAAATTTTAGAAATTTTAGAAATTTTAGAAATTTTAGAAATTTTAGAAATTTTAGAAATTTTAGAAATTTTAGAAATTTTAGAAATTTTAGAAATTTTAGAAATTTTAGAAATTTTAGAAATTTTAGAAATTTTAGAAATTTTAGAAATTTTAGAAATTTTAGAAATTTTTGAAATTTTAGAAATTTTAGAAATTTTAAAAATTTTAGAAATTTTAGAAATTTTAGAAATTTTAGAAATTTTAGAAATTTTAGAAATTTTAGAAATTTTAGAAATTTTAGAAATTTTAGAAATTTTAGAAATTTTAGAAATTTTAGAAATTTTAGAAATTTTAGAAATTTTTGAAATTTTTGAAATTTTTGAAATTTCAAAAAATTTTTGAAATTTTTGAAATTTTTGAAATTTTTGAAATTTTTGAAATTTTTGAAATTTTTGAAATTTTTGAAATTTTTTGAAATTTTTGAAATTTTTGAAATTTTTGAAATTTTTGAAATTTTTGAAATTTCTGAAATTTTTGAAATTTTTGAAATTTTTGAAATTTTTGAAATTTTTGAAATTTTTGAAATTTTTGAAATTTTTGAAATTTTTGAAATTTTTGAAATTTTTGAAATTTTTGAAATTTTTGAAATTTTTGAAATTTTTAAAATTTTTGAAATTTTTGAAATTTTTGAAATTTTTGAAATTTTTGAAATTTTTGAAATTTTTGAAATTTTTGAAATTTTTAAAATTTTTTAATATTTTGAAATTTTTGAAATTTTTGAAATTTTTGAAATTTTTGAAATTTTTGAAATTTTTGAAATTTTTGAAATTTTTGAAATTTTTGAAATTTTTGAAATTTTTGAAATTTTTGAAATTTTTGAAATTTTTGAAATTTTTGAAATTTTTGAAATTTTTGAAATTTTTGAAATTTTAGAAATTTTTAAAATTTTTGAAATTTTTGAAATTTTTGAAATTTTTGAAATTTTTGAAATTTTTGAAATTTTTGAAATTTTTGAAATTTTTGAAATTTTTGAAATTTTTGAAATTTTTGAAATTTTTAAAATTTTTAAAATTTTTAAAATTTTTAAAATTTTTAAAATTTTTGAAATTTTTGAAATTTTTGAAATTTTTGAAATTTTTGAAATTTTTGAAATTTTTGAAATTTTTAAAATTTTTGAAATTTTTGAATTTTCTGAAATTTTTGAAGAAAAAATCTTGACCAATTACGATCCTACGATCGCATGCAATAATCACCACGCAACTGTTGTCAATTTTTGAAATTTTTGAAATTTTGAAATTTTTGAAATTTTTGAAATTTTTGAAATTTTTGAAATTTTTGAAATTTTTGAAATTTTTGAAATTTTTGAAATTTTTGAATTTTTTGAAATTTTTGAAATTTTTGAAATTTTTAAAAATTTTGAAATTTTTGAAATTTTTGAAATTTTTGAAATTTCTGAAATTTTTGAAGAAAAAATCTTGACCAATTACGATCCTACGATCGCATGCAATAATCACCACGCAACTGTTGTCAAACGAACGGGGTCACATTTGAGTTTGACACCCCGAGTTCACACATACTACCAAACGATTGTTTTGATAGTGTGCGTGAGAGCCGTGTAAAAAGTGACAGTTCGTCACTTTTTAGTTTGAACCAACCAACGGGGTGCAAACTAAAAAAGTGTCAAACGAAAAAGTGACCAGTCACCGGGGGTTGAGTGTAGTTGTATTGTTAGTTCCTCATATTGGAAAATTGGAAATTGCAAGAATAACGATGGTACGAGCGATTGTTCCTCTTGCCCCACTTTCCCCTAATTCAATATTTTAATATATTTCAATATTTCTCTCAATGGTTTTACTTATCAAAATAGCCATCCGCGCAAAAACCGCGCCTGAGCCAATTTATGGTACCAGTTTTGGTTCAAACGAACGTCATTTGTTAGTGTGCGTGGAACTCGCATGAAACTGAGTGCGGCACACTAGCCCTCAAACGAACGTACCATAATGGCCAGCAAATCCGCGCGATACGCGCCATCCGGACGGATCATGCCGTCCGTAACAACCCTGAATTCGGAGTCGAAGCCGCTAAAAATAAAAAAAAAAACAACTTACCATGCAAAAGGTGTGGACCCGGATTCTCCACTTGGCCATCACCATCCCGTAGTGTACATCATCCTCCTCCGAGAACTTACAGATGTAGCACGCCGAACCGGCTCCTTTCGGTGCAAATGACATGCTGCTTTTTCACAATGCACAACTTGAACACAAACTCTTCTCGAAACGACCGAACCAAAACTTTGTGTAGCGCGAAATCACCTCCTCGGAATCTTCTTTCTAATCCACAAAACTTGAAAACACTTCTGAAAATGGCCGAGCGCGTTTGCACGAAAAAAAATGACAGCTAACGAAATCACAACCAACACTGTTGCCGTTTTGCGCGATGATGTGAAGTACTAGATCGAGCGGTGCGGAGGTTGCACGGAAAAAAATTTACGAATTAAAGACTAATAAAAATAAATAATTATTTTTATCATTTCATTTCTGTTTTAATAAAAACTAGGTTTTAAGTCGTGCATCTAGTGACAACGAGTGTAAGCGTATACGCTTACATATTTCACAGGTTTTACATCAGAGATCTTAGCCGTGAATGAATGAATAATTCTCATACCCGCCGGCAGCTTGGTCCAGTTCACAGGTGTTGGCTTGATCAAACATCTTCATCTTATGTTCAGTAATCTATAATATAATAAAACAAAATTCGTACGAATAAACATCTGTACGTGGGATTTTGTTGTTACAAATACCAGTACTTTTTTAACACTAACAAATTCTTAGCAAACACTTAATTGAATTATCGGGCAACAATTTTTTTACATTTCTTGGAGAATTTCGTTCATTGCTTGGTCATTTTTGTGAAAGGGAAGTCAGTCTACTGGAATATCATTCGGGGGAATGGGAGTTTGGTTTGATTTCGTTCGGATTTGCTTAATTTGTTCGTATCGGAGTTAAGAATATCATTCGGGGGAATTGGAGTTTGGTTTGATTTCGTTCGGTTTTGCTTAATTTGTTCGTATCGGAGTTGAGTCATCAAAACAAATCACGACCCTTTGGCCACGGTAAACGTTTGTTTATTAGCTATCACACACACTTGGTACCATTAAACAAATTCACTGTCACCTCTCACAATAGTGGTATGCGTTTTCCCGAACTGTGCCAATCCTGAAAAGGTAGCATGAGTGTAGGGACACATCACACAGACGCCCTTGTTTGACCGTGACGACATCAAAAGTATGAGATATGTATGTGTGTGTGTGTGTGTGTGTGTGTGTGTGTGTGTGTGTGTGTGTGTGTGTGTGTGTGTGTGTGTGTGTGTGGTCCAATCCAATACCCGCTAACTGGTAGCGATATTATGGGAAAGTATAGTTTGTATCAGACTTTGTATATGCTGAATGCTGATACAACTTATCTCAGTTCCGAATATTAGGTGGTGATAGCCCTCACGCTGCTTCCAACGACCCGTTTCAGAATGACAGAGCTCCTTGCGGTCCAATTCCGAGGTCGCTGGGCATTGTTCGGCCCCGCCTAAACATAGAAGCAAGCATCTGAAGGAAACTCGATCTATATTTAGACTTCCAATCCCCTCAGGCAAATCAGGGATCAGCGCGTATTTAATATGAGAAGATAACATGTTTCAACACTACGGATCAAATCACTGCTAGAGTGTAAACCTTCTGATGGCCGACTGCTTAGCGTCCCAGACCACCAATCCAAAGGCGTGAGTTCGAATCCCACCTGATTCATTTTTGGTTTTGTTCATATTCAAAGTTCAAAATTTCTGATTCCAAATTTCAAAGGTACCGACCGGGATTTGATCCCTGAACCTTCTGCTTGTGAGGCAGAAGCCGTAACCAATAAGCCACGGAGCCGGTCACGACATCAAAAGTATGAGATGCCGCAAAATTAATAAGCAGGCATCAGACATCAGAGACCTTATTGCCGTAAAAACTGTGGTAGAAAAGAATTCCGAGATCATTATTTTAAAGTTCACACTAATGAATGATTTCAAAAAAATCTACCGTGGTTGGTCAAAATTCGTTTGACAGTATGGCTGCTTTCAGAGTCAAACGTGTCAATAATAATAATACGTTTCTCAAAACCATAAGGAAGCTTGAGTATCACAGAAGTTATAAATTCTGTAACATTTTAAATAGTTGACGAATCTTTTCGCACTCTTCGGCAAGTGTTTCCCTGGAATACGGACTATGGGCTAATCAGGTTTTCGAAAAATGCAAAAAAAAACTTTACAGGGCTCAAATCTGGCAAAAAACAAAAACGCACCGACTTTACGGGTTAAATCCCATTTTTAAATTCAAAGTTAACCTTCGGGAAGTCGCGTGTTTTGGCATTTCTTACAAGTGCCGTTACAAAGTGTGTACAAAGTACACGTACGCGACTGCCGGTGGGTTAAAGCGCCAGGTCCTGTCGGAACCAATCAAGCTCATAGTACAGTACAGTACAGTATCATAACAGACGCTGGTGGTGCGTTAGAGCTCCGTGTGAACGGGTTGTCAAACTAAAAAGTCACCTCATCAAACCAGCGGGTTTTAGTGTACACTTTTTGCTCACAATGGCCAATTTGACAATTTTTTGCTTGAAATGTTAAAACAATACGCGGTAGCAATACAAGTAAGATATGAATTATGCTTAAGGTAGCAAATTGAGATAAAAATTGTTTGCTCAGCTTGTTGACCAAATGATAAAAATATCTTCAACAATTGTTGTTTTTTACCACCAAAATGATAGAAATAGTCTTTTGGAGAAAATTCATCCAAATCGTGCAATCAAAGGCACCATTAGTTAACGTCACCCACCAAAATAAGTCCAAATTGCAAAATTTACATCAACTGCGACATTGTGAATTTCAGACAGTAACTATCCTTGGCAGCAAAGTGCCATAATTAACCCACAAAACAAAATTAATACGACGACTTGCTCCAAATGATAGCCGAGAGTTCGCTGCAGCTGCAAAATGGTAATTCCGCGATACTTTCCATTCGCCACGAAATTCCACGTTGACACAGTCAACCGTACCTTTGTTCGTCGGCATTGAAGAATTCGCCACAACCACAAAGTCGCAGTTACTCGAAGGTCTCTGTCTTCCAGCGGCAGCAACCAGCAGTTCAACGCGGATTAAGATAAGACGAATAAAATGATAATGGAGCACGCAGGTAAGAGATAACGACTACCTCTGAAACAGCACAGCACATTAACTCGTTCCCAAGAAGAGACAAACTGTCGCGCGCTGTCTCCGCGAAGGCTTGAACAACGCCAGATTAAGCTAGCGGGTGATAGAAAGATCATGGAGAGCGGGAGAAAATCGAAAGCGACGACCCTCTCCAGACCTTGAACGACCTCGTTCGGACGCAAATGGAGCAAATCTCTCCTTCGCCTATTTTTTTTTTATTGTGCAACACAACACACTTTGCTTATCTATTTGTGCGTAGATCGCTGCTGTTCAGCTGTTCCGACAACTCGACAAACCCCGCTTTGTTCTCCCACAGTTACTCCTCCCACACACGTGCGCCCAGCAGCACAAGTGTGCTCGACCTCAACCAGTCACGACGCTGCGATAACAGCTCAGCTCAAGTAGCAGTCTTCGGAGATACTGCTCCCAATAAGCGATCTTTAATGAGTCTTGTTGGTGCGACCTTGGTTCCGGATTGCGCGGCGTTCTACGTCGCAGCGACGGCATAGTTGAGCAGAGCTAATCCTCAATTAATTTTCGGCTGACGTGAGCGAAGCTGCTGCCACAGAGTTGATAATGACCCCGATACGGAACTCGGGAGATCAACAAAGCTCCCTTGAGGCAAAGCCGAAGGCCACAACTGCGGAGATTTGCGGATGTGCTGAGCCGATAAACTCTGCGGGCACTGCCGTTAATGGAAATGATCGTGAAAAAGACAGTCGAAATATAACTCCTTAGGCCTCGGGCAGCGACTTCAAGATGGATTGCAATCCCTTGATTCACCCTCCCAGTCAACTTAATCGGAATTCTGAAACGGAATTCAATTCGAACCGTTTACGTATTCCGTTTCAAACGCAACAACCGATTCCGTGTACGTATCGGTTGTTGCGCTTGAAACGGAATACGTACACGATTTGAATTGAATTCCGTTTCAGAATTCCGATTGAGTTAACTGGGATTGTTCGACCCAAGCCCAAGAATAACTAAAACTTTCGCCGCGTTTTCTCAGTGTATGCGATTCTAGTACCGCAGCACGGTCATCAACAGCGCAGCCAACCTTACAGCAAAAAAAAAAACGGCGCAGCGACGAAAACGATCGCGCGCTGCCAACGTGACAGCTGAAAACGGCGAGAACGTTTCGGAACAAACGTCAGATCAATTTGAGTTTTGGCAGTGGTGCCAGAATATGTTCCATTAATTTTTGATGGAAGTTTTTTTTTTCAGATTTGAACTTCATTGACATTGTAAAGAGTTAAATTTTGCAAGATTGTTTATTTTAATTTTACACGATAAGTAAAAGTATAAATGAGTTGCGTAAGCAGTTGTTGTCCAGCTAGCTCAACCGTTTGCTTAGACCGAAATGTTTGAAAGTGAATTAGCTTCAGGAAGCTCGTTGACTAGATTTATGGCAGTTGATCTAGGATGTCTCCAACCCGTTGGTAGTCCCATCTAGTAATGTATGCAAAAGTCATCAGAGGGGCACACCTTTATTTATGATCAATCAGTGCACACAACAGCTTCAAAAAGAAACACCTTCTAAGCTTCCGCAGATCTCAACACGCATCAGCTAGCAAACATCGACATCTCACTTCGTACGTTTCAACTCGGACTTCAAAGCTTCTGACTTATTCGAATCAGTTCAATATTTACTCACTCATTTTTGAGCAAAGTCATAATTAACATATTAGCATAAACAGCGTGACATGAAGGCAGGAAAAAAAACTCACGAGTTGACCAATTTGTCACATCTACCGGGCATGTGACGGAGGAGGTCGTCCCGCGCAGGTCGTTGCGGAGGGTGTGTTCGGTCCATTAGCCGTCTTTGTCTCCAGTTCGGTAGCACCGCATCACAATATGCTCTGCCAACTGTAAAAACCCTGGGTCGCGCCGTAACCAGCAAATAAAGTCGTACGAAAGACTCCCTCTGTGTCTGGGACGTGATTTTGGTTTTATTGGGCCATATCAACATCATCATCATCGGAATCGTCGTCGGGTGCGCTTTGTTGTTTGCGTTTAGGTCGATGACGTTCTGCACTCCCTCCCTCCGTCAACGCGCCTGGTTTACGAGTTCTGGTTTGAAGATCTACGAGTGCGCTTGGAGTCGTGAGAATTGGTTGCCATTTTTGGGATCCCCGTGGCTTGCACTCCGCGGTTGGGGAACCTAGAGGTTGGTCGGCGAGGACCGTAAAACTTTTATTGGAGTCAGGCCCCGATGCATCACCAGTGCGGCGCCGACTTGGGCAGCTACCGCGATTCGGGTGACCAGAAAGCGGTTTTACCAGTTGCAGTCAAGGGTCACCCCTAGCAGCTGCGTAGAACGGTGCGGAAGTGAGCAGGCTGAACGAATCCGTAATAGGGCCAGGTTGAGCGCGTTTAAGGACTGGCTCAATTTGAAGCCGGCGTAATTACACTCAACCCCCGGTGGTTGGTCACTTTTTCGTTTGACACTTTTTTAGTTTGTACCCCGTTGGTTGGTCAAAGTCAAACTAAAAAGTGACGAACTGTCACTTTTTACACGGCGCTCACACACACTATCTAAACAAACGTTCAGTAGTGTGTGTGAACTCCGTGTAAAAGGGGTGTCAAACTAAAAAGTGACCCCGTTCGTTTGACAACAGTTGGTGTCAAACCATCGGGGTTTGAGTGTACGACCTTCGAGTAAGAACCGCTCACATGTCTACACGGCTGTTCCGCAATTCTTCGCGCGCGGTAGACATTGTGTCCGACGCCATATCAGGGAAGGGAAACTACAACTACTGACCTACATCGACGGTTGTCAAAAGAAAGCAATGCTCCTTCCCGGAAATTAAATCGAATAACTGGAAACCAGCCAACAACTGTCGCGCCGGCCATCGAACACCACATATAGCAACCCTAGACAATAATTCAACTCCATAAAAAGCCGTGCTCAGGATTGGGCACTCCGGAACGGAAGGAAAGGTGGCGACAGCGCCGAAAATCGAAGTCGACAGCCACCTTGGAGCCGAAATAACTTAAACTCTCTTGCCAAAACGGAGGCCTTATTATTATATTACCAATGTGTGCAAAATGTGCCCGGAATTGAACTCGATCAACCGCGAAGAAGTCCCGAAAGCGGATTAATCCGCTCTTAAGTTGTCGGGACAGGAAGGGTCGCGCGTTCAATGTTTCCGCGCCGCGATGAGTCACTAATGTGGTTGATATCACTCCGAGACTTCCGGCACATCATCCATCCATCATGTGTGTTAAGGCAGTGGAGAGGATGCATGTGCGTACGGAACAGTAGCGGCACTACTGATTTATGATTTTATATTGCTGCGGGCGAGCGATTGCTGCCGAAGACGATATCCAAAATAATTAAAAATTCACCATCGCCGCGCTGGTTCCGCCGAATTGCCTTGCCGGGGCTTCTTCCCTTGCGGCGATGTGTGCCGATGGCACAACACTCCCTTAGCCTGCGATGTCCATAAGGTGTTTGTTTGGTTTTGTTTTTTGTTCCAAATTGGAGTTTAAACATTGTTTTGCCATTCTCAAAAAAAAAGTGATACAGTCCAAACTCTTTCTAATCTGCCGTTCTAATTGGCTCCTAAAATAAAGCTTGGATTGCTGATATTATTGTTTACAGCGATAAAAGCATGAGCATGAGCATGAGAGACCACCCATGGTTGTCCTTCTCCGTTGCTGAACAGAACCGTAATATCCTTTCAGCACTACTGATCATAGGCTTCGACTATCACGTGGTATTTCCCTTATCAACAGCATGTATGAATGCGCTGAAAAGATAAAACACCATGATTTCCAGAACAAGATCAGTTGCGAATAGGTAACAGTCATTGGCCACCAACGGCGCCCGCCATGTCAGTTTGTAGATCTCGATTTTAAGGGACGGGAATGTTAGTTAGCGCAGGTTGCTACTAGGGCAGCTGATTTACTCTGTGCTTACACCCCACAAGCGCCAGGAACCTGAAAAATTGGTTAGTAGGATAGGGTGTTTGGTCAGGATTCATCATAGAAGATGATGATGCGACCCAAAATCATAGTGTTTGTTGAAAGGTATTATATTTTATTCTCAAGGCAAACACTCGGTTGCTGCGGATGAGACATTTCCCGTTTAACTGTTGTTAAATTTTTAATGAAATGGTTTAATCTTAGACAGCCGGCTGTGGAAAGATAAAACCAAATAATATTTATTTATAAAATGAGGTGTTAAACGCAATGCTGCAATGATAGCGTAGTCTGATTTGTAATTATATAATCATTTAGTTCATGAATTTGTTACGGAATAGACGCGACGAACTCAATCATCAAGTGCCTTCCTATCTTCTTTCTGTTAGCTAGATAAGGTATTGATTTTCGTTGCCTCTCGAGCTACGATGCTATGGAGAGGGCTTAACACACAAACAACCGACGTCGAGCCCTCCGAGCTACGGAGCTATGGGAAGGTCTTTTCAACACAAAAAAGACTCGCGCACCACACGACGTTCTTGATGAATCAAAATAATTTTGTTACGCGATAAACCTAACGAACTCGGATCGTTTTTATCGAAAACTATATCACAATTCACGACAAAAATGCGAAACAAAAGGCACACACACAAAAAAAAATCACTTTTCACTCCGAATATTATTTTACGACCACGCGCTCCCTTTGCCAATTATGCACTGATGACGCTGCATTTCCGGAGGGTAATTTTCTCCTCGCAGCGCACAATTCATTACAAAAATGCGAAACAAAAGGCACACACACAAAAAAATCACTGATCACTCCGAATATTTTTTTTTCGACCACGCGCTCCCTTTGCCAATTATGCACTCATTATTGTTTACAGCGATAAAGCTTATTTTCTGCGTACAATGACCCTTTGTACGACCACAAAGAGTTAAAAATGAATTTTTAAACCAATTTTGAAAAATTAACCTCACGGTCCTTCTTGGCAGATGCGGTCCTACTTGACATCTGTTTCCAAGGGGACCATAGTTGATCCATCGGGAAAATGTTTTGTCATTTTTTTTGTATTAAAATAAAAATAAGTGATCAGAAATGGTAGTTTAGCGTGTTTTCAATCATTGTACATACAAATTTACATAGGGCTTTAGAACCCTATTGTCCCATGTTCAACAAGTTGCCATGTTGCAACGTGATTTTTCAACCATGTTTTGTGTGCCTATGAACTATGAACGATTTTGTTTCAAGACCGGAAGATTGTGAAAAGGGTTTTTTTTTTGTAAGAAAACCCGTGAACTCTGATGGCACTGCCATTAACGGAAGTGATCGTGAGAAATACAGTCGAAATCCAACTCCTCAGGCCTCGGCCAGCGACTTCAAGATGGATTGCAATCCCTCAAACTTTCGCCACATTTTTTCAGTGAATGCGATTCTAGTTCTGCAGCACTGCCATCAAAGCGCCGCGACGCAGCCAACCTGACAGCAAAAAAAAAAGCAGCGACGAAAGCGTTCGCGATCTGCCAACATGACAGCTGAGAACGGTGCAACGGCGAGATCGTTTCGGCGCAAACGTCAGACAAATTTGAGTTTAGGCAGTGGTGCCAGAATATTTTCTCTGAATTTTTGATGGAATCATTCGGCAAATGGTGACTGTATGGTTGTTGACTATGCGTAAGGCTACCAACTGTACGGATTTTTTCCTTACCGTACGGATTTTCGACCCTCTCCACGGATTTTAAACAGGCCGGAATTTTTGTACGGAATTTTTCGCATAGTACGGATTTGTACGGAATTTTAACAAATTATAAATAGTTTTTTTTTTGATTGGGTCAAAGCTTTTGCTAATTAGACATTTTTGTTTAACTTTCAGTTTGATATTAAAAGGATAACTTGCATCGTTTTCCGGGTTTTCCTCAGTTCAATCTTGATTATCAATAATTGTTCTTTTCAACTTCCTTGAAAAACATATTTATCAAATAAAAGATCAAAAGGCTTTCTAAAGCTTGTGAAAACCTTGTGTTGTGCTTGTATTTATAGGACCTTTCCAATAAAAGCTCTAGAAATGTTTTCGTGAAAACACTGACAACAATATTATTCGTAGAAGTAAACTTGATATTTCGTAAACTTTTGAACGTTTAACAAAAATATTTCTAATTCCCTAATTCCAAATTTATCTAAATAATTCCTTGACATTTTTTGTTATACCATGGTGTCATGTCGGAAAAGTATACGGATTTGCTGCTCAGCAAGAGTTGGTAGCCTTAACTATGCGGGAGGATTTTTTTTAAGAATTTGATAACTGCATTGACTTTGCAATGAGTAAGGCTACCGACTGTACGGATTTTTTCCTTACCATACGGATTTTCGAACCTCTTCGCGGATTTTTAACAGGCCGGAATTTTTGTAGGGAATTTTACGCATAATACGGATTTGTACGGAATTTTAACAACTTTTTAATCATTGAATTGCTTTTTTGATTTGGTTGAAGCTTTTGTTAACTACACAGAAAGAATATGTGGATTTACTTGACACGGAAAAAATGAATTACATGTAAACTCAATTGATGTTAACGTAAGATTCGACGTAAACGGTTGAATCACACGTAAAATCATGTTTTTACGTATAATTTGTTACAAATTTACATCAAATTGCATTTAAATTTAAATTTTTAATGACGTGCAAAAGTGTTACATCATAAATGATGTAACATTCGGAAATAATTTTTTGTGTGTAGAAATTTTTGTTTTTCTGTGAGTTTGATTTAAAAAGGGAGAGTTTTCCTGGGTTTCCTCAATTAAAACTTGATTATCAATAATTCTAGAGTTTTTGAACTATTGTCTTTCATATGTTGATAGGACCTTTAAAAAAAACTCTAGAATTGTTCTTTTAGAAATTCCTTACTATATATATTTATCCATTTCCAAAGGCTTTCTAAAACTTGTGAAAACATTTGAACATTTGAATTAACAAATCTAGAGTTTTTTTAAAGGTCCTATAAACTGTTGTGTTTCACATGTTATAGGACCTTTTCAATAAAAAAAACTCTGGAAAATTGTTCGTGAAAACACTAAGAACGGTATTATTCGTAAAAGCAAACTTGACATTTTGTAAACTTTAAAACGTTTAACAAAAAACATTGAAGAACATAACGATTTGATTCAATTCACGGTTTATTTTATGCTACTGAAAGAATGTTTAGTCTAGATCAAATGTGTTTCAAAATTTATATAATTTTGTGGTACAATCATTGACGTCCTAGTTAGCAATCATTGATTAATGACGATTTCCATAACTTTGCAAGGAATGGGATAATCGTTACCAAAAGGAATCAGCATGTGTATGGCACTATTCTAAACAACTTGTAGAAGGAATTTTGTCAAAATATTGATAGGGGCGCCAAATTTATATCTTTGAACGAAAAATCATGGCAATGATGGAAGTCTTCACGTTAAATTACTTTGTAAAGTAACAGTTTCTCAATACAAGGTTGCCAGATTTTCAAGATTCATGATAAGCCGTTAAATCTATGTTGAAAACCATAAACAGATATTAGGTTACAAAAGTTTAAAGTAGAAAATTCAAGTTTTGCCCATAGGTAGCGAAATGTAATGACAGAGCTGCCAGAAAAAATCATGATTCATCGGAGAGATTTATCACATTTTTTGTTTTTGGGAGTTTTTAATACCCCTGACTCAAAGCGGTTTCAAAAACACCCAAAAGCAAAAACTGGAAATTTGGTTTATTGGACCTTTTCAAAAAAAAAAAAACTAAAGACATATCTTTATA